>NW_027256898.1:6673422-7207787 GCF_029215685.1 Pituophis catenifer annectens | reverse complement strand
CTGCAACCATGGAGAGGATCATGAAAGATAACTCCTGACCTCTCTATCGTTGAAACACTGAGACAGAAGGCAGAAGGAGACAAGAATGACGAGTCATTGAAGGATCTGGTCATCCTTCTGTACAAGACTGCATTTTTTGTCTTCCGGCTTCAGTCTAGAGGACCTGAAGCCATATGCCAACCGTATCTCTAGAATGATAAAACTTGGTCTGGGCATAGATGAAGATGCTGCTGCTACCGAGGAAACAAGCCCAGCAGTTACCGAAGAAATGCCACTGCTGGAAGGAGATGATGACACCACCTACGGAAGAAGGGGATTAAATACCCAATTTACCTGAAAGAAATGTGGCTATTCCCTTTGTCCTTGGCTTTTTTTTTTTTTTAATTTGATTTATATGCCACCCTTCTCCGAAGGACTCAGGGCGGCTTACAATGTGCTCAGCAATAGCCTTCATCCTTTTGTATATTTATACAAGTCAGCTTATTGCCCCCACAAACTGGGTCCTCATTTCACCTACCTTAGAAAGGATGGAAGGCTGAGTCAACCTTGAGCCTTGGCGAGATTCGAACCCTGCAGTAATTGCAGGCAGCTGGTCTTAATAACCAGCTTAATAACAGGGTGCCTTAAACCCTTGTACTACCAAGGCTCTGAATAAGTTACGTTTTGTATGTTATGAAGGTTAACCTGCTGAAAAATTCATGACACTTGTCTGCATTCCTTCTTTTGCAACTGGCTGCCCGCCAGGTGGGAAGGACTCCGCGTCCCATCGTACCCAACTCTTTTTTTTTTTTTGGGGATAGTTGTAGTCCAGATCCTGAAGATGAAACTCAAATATTTTGGCCACCAAATGAGAAGGAAGGACTCCCTGGAGAAGAGCTGAATGCTGGGAACGATTGAGGGCAAAAGAAGAAGGGGAATGGCAGAGAACGAGGTGGCTGGATGGAGTCACCGAAGCAGTTGGCGTGAGCTAAATGGACTCCAGAGGATGGTAGAGGACAGGAAGCCCTGGAGGAACGTGGTCCATGGGGGTCGCGATAGGTTGGACACAACTTTACAACTAACAACAACAACAAGTCCCATGGAGGTTGCCAGCCAGGCTGGACAGGGAAGATGTTTGGCCCTCTGGCAGTTGAGTTGGAGAGATTTATAGTCCCAGGAGAAGGCAATCCGTGGTCAAAAAAGCTTTCAGGGGAGACCAAACTCGCCTTCAGATCTGATGGGAGAGACACGGGAGAATTGTTTTTCTCCCCACCCCTTGTTTGGGGGGGAAGACACCCCCCCCAACCGTGTCTGGAAGGCAGAATTCCCCCACCCCTCTGCCCCGGTGCCCTGGGAGAAGATTCCTCCAGACTAGGGATCCGCTTCCCTCGAAGGGAGCACTGAGAAAGGATAGCAATGCGGGCTCCCTACCTTCCACCCTTGGAGAAAACTCCACCTAACTTCCTCCCCTAATAAGGGGGGGGGGACAATGCAATGCAATGATGCTGTCAACTTGCAAAGCTTTCAAGTTGCCATGAGCAGGAGGGAGGGAGAACTGAAGTGAATTCCATACATTCTTTCTGACCGCAATCAGAAGGAGGGTGTTAGGTTTCACAGCCAGCCAAAGTGGTTAATTGGAGAATGTGATTTATGACATGGCCAGAGAGGAGGGGAGAGACAGGGTCATAGGGGAAACGTAAATCTACGTAGGATCAGTCCTAACTGCATCCGAGTATTGCCGGAATGTTGCTCCTAATAAATGAATATATTTCCTTTGAAGTTTGGATCATGGCTCACGAATTAATTAGGGCATCTTTCGGAAACTTGACAAATGCAATGCAATACTTGATCACATTAATCATTGATGTGATGTGATGTGATGAGCCTTGGTGGTGCAGCGGACTAAAGTGCTGTTAAAGTAGCACTTAAGTTGCCAGCTGCCTGCAATTACTGCGAGTTCAAATATCACCAGGCTCAAGGTTGACTCAGCCTTCCATCCTTCCGAGGTAGGTAAAATGAGGACCCGGATTGTGTGGGGGGGGCAATAAGATGACTTTTTATAAAAAAGAAGAACACCGCTTAGGTGGGGGGGGCGCGAAAGCCCTACTAAGCAGGTATATACAAAAGTATAAGAGCCTGTAGTACAGTGGACTAAAGCACTGTTATTAACATCTGCTGCTTGCAATTACTGCAAGTTCGAATCTCCCCAGGCTCAAGTCGACTCAGCCTTCCATCCTTTCAAAAGTAGGTAAAATGAGGACCCAGATTGTGGGGGCAATAAACTGACTTTGTATAAAAAATATACAAAAGTATGAAGGCTATTGCTTAACGCATTGTAAGCTGCCCTGAGTCTCCGGAGAAGGGCGGCATATCAATCGAACCAATAAATAAATAAATAAATAAATAAATTACAACCACAAAATTACTTGGGGGGGAGGGCACCCTCTTCCAGTGCCCGCCTGATCTAGCTGGTCTCCCCCACAATCCAGCTCCAGGGAGTCCGGTCAGCCGGGGAGTGTGGGGTGAGGTGGGTGTCCCCCGTTTCCCACGCAGGTATGATGCTCGGATGAATTGGTATAGGGGGGGGGAGGAGGAGGAGGAGGAGGGGGGTTTCATAGAAAAGATCTGGCTGGTGCAAAAGGGCTGGGGAGATGGGAGCCTTGGTACTACAGTGGTTTAAAGCACCCTGTTATTAACACAGCTGCCTGCAATTTACTGCTGGTTCGAATCTCTCCAAGGCTCAAGGTTGACTCAGCCTTCCATCCTTTCTAAGGTAGGTGAAATGAGGACCCAGTTTGTGGGGGCAATAAGCGGACTTTGTATAAATATACAAAAGGATGAAGGCTATTGCTTAACGCACTGTAAGCCGCCCTGAGTCTCCGGAGAAGGGCGGCATATAAATCAAATTAAAAAAAAAAAAAAAAAAAAAACCCTCCCTCTCTCTCCTTCCCCCCCCTCCGCCCCCCCCGCCAATCGAGTTAGCAAAATTAAGGGATCCTTGAATCCTGTGCATGACAAGGCATTTCTCCCAGATCAGCACTGCATCTCACCTGCGGGCGCTGGAGGAGGCAGGCAGCTCTGGCTTTGAACAAGGCAGGCTGGGGCAGGGCAGGACCAGAAGCATGGTGAGATTGGGGCCAAAAGGTACGAGAGAGAGAGAGAGAGAGAGAGAGAGAGAGAGAGAGATGGGGAGGTTATAAAGCAGCCAAGAGGAGATTAAAAAAAAAAATACAGCCGAGGGGGGCCTTGGTGCTCTCTGAGCTGGGTTGTTTTCTTGCAGATTTTCATGACCCTAACTAGGTAACATCATCAGGGCTAGTCCTAGTTATGTTACCTAGTTTGGGTCATGAAAACGCCTGCAAGAAAACAAGCCAGCTCAGAGAGCACCAAGGACCCCTCGCTCAGGTCAACCCTGAGCTATAAATTTCCCTTCCTTCCTTCCTCCTTTCCTTCCTTCCTTTCTTCCTTCCTCCCTCCCTCCCTCTCCTTCCTTCCTTTCCTTCCTTCCTTCCTTCCTCCTTTCCTTCCTTCCTCCCTCCCTCCCCTCTCCTTCCTTCCTTTCTTTCTTCATCCCTCTTCTTTCCTTCTTTCCTTCTTTCCTTCCTTCCCTCTCTCCTTCCCCCTCCTTCCTTCCTTCCCTCCCTCCCTCCCTTCCCTTCCTCCCTCTCCTTCCTTCCTTCCCTCCCTTTCCTTCCTTCCCTCCTCTCCTTCTTTCCTTCTTTCCTTCTTTCCTTCCTTCCCTCTCTCCCTCCCCCTCCTTTCTTCCTTCCCTCCTTTCCTTCCTTCCTACCTCCCTTCCTTCACTCCCTCTCTCCCCCTCCTTCCTTCCTTTCCTTCCTCCTTCCCTTCCCTCCCTCTCCTTTCTTCCTTCCCTCCCTCCCCCCTCCTTCTTTCCTTCCTTCCTTCCTTCCTTCCTCCTTCCCTCCCTCCCTCCTTCTCCTTCCTTCCTTCTTTTCTTCCTTTCTCCTTCCCCTCCCTCGCTCTCCTTCCTTCCTTCCTTCCTTCCTTCCTTCCTTCCTTCCTTCCTTCCTCCCTCCTTCCCTCCCTCCCTCTCCTTCCTTCCTTCCTTGGCACTAGCACTGATTATGTTACCTAGCTTGGGTCATGAAATGCCTGCAAGAAAACAAGCCTGCTCAGAGAGCACCAAGGATCCCTCATTTCAACCCTGAGCTACAAATTAAAAAAAAGAAAAACCCAACCAGCTGGCATAAACCTATCCCCACCAACCCATTCTCAGCCATTCTCAGGACCACAGGTTGTCCCTTTCTGAATTAGGGCCAGAAGAAAGACAGGTGAAGACAGGTCCATCTAGCAAAGGAGGCGCAGACAGCTCCTCCCAACAACTCCAGGGTCCAGCTGCCCTCGGGCCCTCGACAAAGGGCGACTCTGCGGGACAAAAAGGAGGTGGAGAAAAAACTCTGACCGCTTCACAGCTTATAGTAGCCACGATGGGAGAAGCGTCTCCCTTTACGACGGGTTTCGTTCCTGCTGAAATGTCCTCCTTGCAACTACGCCCTCTTGGCCTCTGTCCTTGGGCTACCCACCCAGAACTAAACGCTAGTCATTCAGAGGTAGACTGCGGCTGCAGCTGGAAGCTCCTTTTTTTTTTTTTAATTTGATTTATATGCCGCCCTTCTCCGAAGACTCAGGGCGGCTTACAATGTGCTCAGCAATAGCCTTCATCCTTTTGTATATTTATACAAAGTCAGCTTACTGCCCCCACAAACTGGGGTCCTCATTTCACCTACCTTAGAAAGGATGGAAGGCTGAGTCAACCTTGAGCCTTGGCGAGATTCGAACCCTGCAATAATTGCAGGCAGCTGGTCTTAAGCAGCTTAATAACAGGGTGCCTTAAAACCCCTGTACTACCAAGGCTCTTTGCAGCTATGGTCTCCGAAAAACCAACAGAGAGCCTCTAAGACAGTTTGCCACAAGATTGTTGGTCGGAGACAAAATACGGGGAGGTAGGGGAAGCTGCCTTGTTGGCAGGATTGTTGACCGGAGACACAATACTTGGGGGGGGGGGGGGAAAGGGCAGCCCCCTGGTTGGCAGGAGTTCCCAGCTTGCAAAAAAAGGCAGTTTCAAACTGATTGCAAAAGCACCCCGAGCCCTCGCACATCCTGCGCTGTTTCTAATTCTCCTTCCATTGCTTGGAAGGCAAACCTTACTGCAAAGGGAGAGAGAGTGCTACTATATTCCTTTCTCCTTCCCCAGGGTTTTTCTGCACCATGTCTCATTTAAAATAAAAACAAAACCCTCAGATTGGCTTCTCTTAATGATCCCTAGTGCAAATTAGACACATATACACATACACACACACACACACACACACAGAGAGAAGCATTATTGTCCTGAGATTTTTGGGAAAAGGACCAGCAGCAGGGGTGAAATCCAGCAGGTTCTGGAGAACTGGTAGCGGAAATTTTGAGCAGTTCGGAGGACTGGCAAATACCACCTCTGGCTGGTCCCAGAGTGGGGTGGGAAGGGAGATTTTGTAGTATCCTTCCCTTGCCACGCCCAAGCCACACCCACCAAGCCACACCACACCCACCAAGCCACGCCCACAGAACCAGTGGTAAAAAAAAAATTGGATTTCACCCCTGACCCCTTATCCATCTTCACTTCCCTGGGGCTGGGCAAAGGTTCAGCCTCTCTTTTGAGGACAGTAACAAGAGATCTAAAAAGGGACGCGGTGGCTCAGTGGCTAAGACGTTGAGCTCGTCGATCGAAAGGTCGGCAGTTCAGCGGTTCGAATCCCTAGTGTGCTGCGTAATGGGGTGAGCTCCCGTGACTTGTCCCAGCTTCTGCCAACCTAGCAGTTCAAAAGCACGTAAAAAAAAAAATGCGAGTAGAAAAATAGGTACCACCTTTGGTGGGAAGGGAACAGCGTTTTCCGTGCGCCTTTGGCGTTGAGTCATGTCAGCCGCATGACCACGGAGACGTCTTCGGACAGCGCTGGCTCTTCGGCTTTGAAACGGAGATGAGCACCGCCCCCCTAGATTCGGGAATGACTAGCACATATGTGTGAAGGGAACCTTTACCTTTAAACAAGAGATCTCCTGTTGACACTGAGCCTCGAACCTAGATTTTGTCCTGGAAATGATGTGGTGTTGTTTCT
The DNA here is from genome assembly GCF_029215685.1 of Pituophis catenifer annectens. Classification (NCBI taxonomy): domain Eukaryota; kingdom Metazoa; phylum Chordata; class Lepidosauria; order Squamata; family Colubridae; genus Pituophis; species Pituophis catenifer. Next base: position 7,201,689 of record NW_027256898.1, on the reverse strand, counting down.
TTTAATCTGTGAAAGGAATAAGGTCTCTTTTCATCCTGCCAGCCGGCGCAAGACGAATAAATTTTATACTCCCAAGACAAACAATTATAAACCGAGGTACCATCACCAGAGGCCAAGTGAGAGAAAAAGGCACTCCAAAGTTATCGCGTGGGGGGAGATCGGAGGAAGGGATAAAAAACGGGAAATGCACAGGACATTAAGAATCCAGCTGAGATGGCGTTTTTTTTTCCCCTCTCCCTGCAATTAAACAAGCTTATTAGCTTTCGGGGAGCTATTTTGTGGAAAGGGTTGTGGTTTTACACAGGAACGCCGGAGGATACTTGGCAGGGGAGGTGTCGCACAATGCCAGAGGCCCCTCTCCCTCCCGTGAAGACCCCCCTTCTAGCTGTTGCATTGGGACCCTGGTGCCCGGTGTGTTTTTATTCAGTGTTGGTATCTATCCGGTTCGTGCGAGCCGGTAGCGGCCACTGTGGGAGGCTCCACCCACCCGCCCAGACGTCATCACATCCCGTTTTTTATGCTCTGCACATCCGAACCGGTAACGAAGATAAGTGAATACTATCCCTGGTTTTATTGCACTTTGGCTCTGCGAGGGCTCGGCAGTATTCCCGTCATCTGGATGAAGCCATGAACAGGTTTTTTGGCTCGGTGTATTTTCTCAGCCACAGAGCTAAGAGAAGGAGGGAGCTTTCTCTGCTGAAGAAGACTGCAGGGACGGCTGTAAAAAGTGAAGACGAGGGGTGCGTCCCAGCACAGGAGGTGCCGCAGCCAATGGCTCCTTGGTTGGGTGGGGCCCGCCAATTCAGGAAGAACCTCATTGGGGATGGGGGGGTGGGGCTGAAATTCCCAGATGATCATAAGGAGCTGATTTTCGGGCCTTCTGGGCCCACCAGAAGTAGGGAAACAGGCTGTTTCCTGCCCCCGGAGGGCCTGGGGACAGCAAAAAACGGGCCTTCTGGGCCTACCGGAAGTTGGCAAATGGGCCATTTCCGGCCTCTGGAGGGCCTCCGGGGGAGTGGGGGAGGCCGTTTTCACCCTCCCCAGACTCCTAGAAAGGCTCTGGAGCCTTGTGAGAGAGAAAAACGGGCCTACCAGGCCATCACGTGCCAGGAGCGGGGAGAGCGGGGGGTGGGGTCACACGTGCATGTGTGGGGCAGGGCACATAGAATTATGTGTGTGGGCACACGAGTGACCCCCCCCCCACTCCTGGCAAGCAATGGCAAAAAGGTTAGCCATCACTGCTCTATGTTCTTTTGTTCTAAGTAGACTTTCCTGTTTCCTGTTACAGTAATATAGTTGAGCAGTAAAGCACATGGTGACAGTACACCTTGCTTGCTCTGTGTATATAAACAGAATTTCTAACACTGCCTCTTGGAGCTGAAGTTTCCTGCAGCTTCTCGGCGATGCCAGTCCAAGTGAAAGAAAAGAGTCCCGCCAAGGCAGGACTTCAATGTGGAAACCTGTAAAATATCTCCGCAGGCCAATTTCATCAAATGTGGGGTTCATTTTGTCCAAAACCCCAAATTTAATCCCCAACATTTCTAAGTAGCTTGTTGCCCATCTGCATCTTTGCTTGCACAATGCTCAACTCAGAGGAAGACTATGCTTCCAGTATTCCTTTTAATAAGAACCATGAGGACTAGGCCCTTAGCCTTTACACCCCAGTTCAAGAGGATTCAGCTAGGCAAGATTAAGTGAAAGTTCGACATATTTCATTACCCTTGCCAAGCATTTTTGTACTTGATTCTCTCCAAATGTTTTGGACCCCCAACTCCCAGAATTCTCTGTTTGAAATACTGATTAGGGAGCTGAAGTCCAGCCAGGGCACCAGGTTGGAGAACAGAGGGTTCTACCCGCAATTCAGCATCTCTCCACAAGAGGCATCTGCACTTCTAAATCCAAGCATCCATGGCTCCCAGCAAAATTTGCCCGGAGCTCAAGTTTCTAGCCCTCATTTCTACTTCTATTTCTGCCACCGCTCAAAAAGACGAAGGTGTGACTGCTGTAGAACTACGAAAAAGAACAGAAAATTAAAAATGATGCGTGTTCGGCCAGCTTGATTTTCCAGGCTTTGAAAAAAAGTTCCTTTTCCAATTACATTTTTTTCTCTCTAAAACTAGGATGGGGGAAGAGGAATTAAATTAGGCTGCAGGTGGAAGGGGAAAAAAAAATTCATCTCCTGCTGGTGTTCAAAGTCCTTTTATACAGCAGCTGGGCCTTTCAGGAGCCTAAGAAGACTCCTGACAGATGCTCACCTGCAGGGAACTGTCAATCAAAGCAGGATTTGGAGCCTTCTCTTCCCCCACCGGTTTCTAAAACCCACTGGGAACGCGAGGACTGAAGAACGGTCAAGGAAGGTGGAAAAAAACGATATCTTCCCATCAATTTCGGATTTCTTTCCAGGTTTACAATTGGCGCTGCGGAATATTCTCTGCTTTCATTGCTACCGTGTTTCCCCAAAAATAAGACCCTGTCATGTATGTATGTATATATATATATAGATAAATAGATAGATAGATAGATAGATAGATAGATAGATAGATAGATAGATAGATAGATAGATAGATAGATATATGTGTGTGTGTGTGTGTGTGTGTGTGTGTGTGTGTGTGTGTACAGTTAATATCTCGGGTTTCTTCCCATATAATTGTAAACATATCCTTAAAAGGGTAGTAGCGACGTTTTGACGAAATCGCATTCATCATCTTCTGGCTGAAGTTCTCGGTTTGGTGCTTATGGGCAAACTGTGTGATCATAACTGATGTTTTTCTATGAAAAGAGGCAAAGGTGTATTCTGATTGGTCGACAGTGTTGTATTCTGATTGGCTGATGACGTAGCTGTAGTTTGATTGGGTGGAAGCGCTGTTGCTGGTTGTGGGTTAATGGATAAGTTATGCTGGAAATGGTGGCAACACAAATATATATATATTTGTGTTATATATATATATATATATTTGAACCCTGAAATAAGAGCTTGGGCTTATTTTTGGGGAGGTCTTATTATTTTGGGGTGTGTGGAGCAAGTCAGGGATCCTCTTGGCATCTTATCTGATTTCCAGCTCTGTCTCCCTAACCCTAACCAGAGGAAATGGCGGGGACAGGCTGCACATGCATTTAAATATTTTCAAGGAGGGCTTATGTCAGACTTCGATGCGATCTCAAAATAAATGAATTTCCAAACTGCCAATCTTTAAGGAAATCTTTTCTTTAATTGAGCACAGCCACCGGATCATGACTCGATGCGGACAAGACTGACCTTTTGCCCCCCAATCCCTCCCTTTCCAATCCCCAAATCTCTGCTTCTGATTGGCTATCTTCCAAGTCATTCTTCAGACTTCTTGTCTCGTCATTTCCCAGGAATGTTCCTCCCCCTCCTCATTTCCACGACAACCCAACTTCAAAGGGATTTAGCAGGCAAAAGTTCAGAGCTTATCTCTCTCTCCTCTGCTCTCTATACCAGCGTTGAAGCGCTGACATCTTATTTTCGGGGAGAGCTTATTATTTTGGGGCATGTGGAGCAAGACGGGGCTCCTCTTGTCATCTTATCTGATTTCCAGCTCTGTCTCCCTAACCCTAACTAGAGGAAATGGCGGGGACCGGCTGCACATGCATTTAAATATTTTCGGGGAGGGCTTATTTTTTGGGAGGGATTATTTTCGGAGAGGGCATATTTTCAAGGAGGGATTATTATTTTGGGGCGTGTGGAGCAAGACTGGGATCCTCTTGCCGTCTTACCTGATTTCTACCTCTGTCTCCCTAACCTTAACCAGAGGAAATGGCGGGACCGGCTGTGCATGCGGTTAAATATTTTTAGGGAGGGCTTATTTTCGGGAAGGGCTTATTATTTTGGGGCATGTGGAACAAGACAGGGATCCTCTTACCGTCTTACCTGATTTCCAGCTCTGTCTCCCTAACCAGAGGAAATGGCGGGGACCAGTTGCACATGTGTTTAAATATTTTTGGGGAGATCTTATTTTCGGTGGAGGACTTATTTTTGGGGAGGGCTTATTTTTGGGGAAACATGGTATACATCGCAATATCTTTCACGCTGATCCACCAGCGGCCGGTAGCTTTATTAAACTCAAATCCTGTTCACCCAGGTTTCCAAGTTCCTTTTTGGTCTTCCTTGAAACAGGCTGCTTAAAATTCTCACTCCTTGCCCTCGGCCCACTTTGGCTGGTGCAGGGGATTTTTTTCTGTATGTACAGAAGGAGGCACAAGAGGCGGCCTCCTCGCGTTGTCTTCTCCCCAAAGGGAACTCTCTCAGAAATCAAGACTTTGATGTCACTTCCATCTTTTCACGTCCACCCACGCTTTTTTCTTCTTCTGCTGTTGCATATTTCACACCGTTTCATCCAGTTCGCCGATGGGCACAGGGGGGTGGGTGGGTTTCTTAATTTCCCCCCCCCCAGCCGATCCCAGCCCTTAATCTGGATGTAGGAAATCAGCACCTACCCCTCTCCTAGGAAAATGAACTATTCTAGGAAATATTAAAAAAGCAGAATATTATACTTCCCTGGATGAGAAATGGAGAAACATGTTTTAGGCAGGAAACAGACTCACTCTAGGGGACTGGAGGCTAAAACATATGAAGAACGGTTGCAGGAACTGGGTATGTCTAGTTTAATGAAAAGAAGGACTAGGGGAGTCATGATAGCTGTCTTCCAATATCTCAGGGGCTGCCCCAAAGAAGAGGGAGTCAAGCTATTCTCCAAAGCACCTGAGGACAGGAAAAGAAGCAATGGGTGGAAACTCATCAAGGAGAGAAGCAACTTAGAACTAAGGAGAAACTTCCTGACAGTGGGAACAATTAATCAGTGGAACAACTTGCTGCCAGAAGTTGTGAATGCTCCAACACTGGAAGTTTTAAAGAAGATGTTGGATGACCATTTGTCTGAAGTGGTGTAGGGTTTTCTGCCTAAGCAGGGGGTTGGACTAGAAGACCTCCAAGGTCCCTTCCAACTCTGCTATTCTCTTCTCTTCTATTTCTATTTCTATTTCTATTTCTATTTCTATTTCTATTTCTATTTCTATTTCTATTTCTATTTCTATTTCTATTTCTATTTCTATTTCTATTTCTATTTCTATTTCTATTTCTATTTCTATTTCTATTTCTATTCTATTCTTAATAGCCCCCACCATCCTCAATAGCCCACAGCAGATGTCCGCAGTTAAGAGAGAAAGAGATAGCTAGCTCTATTCATAAGCAAATGCCCTCACCCAAGATCCAACATAGGGTAGGATTAGCCCCCTACCCATCTAGCAACAGAACTCACCACATGGCACCTGGGGAGATTTGCATCACCCAGCAAGGCTCAACCAAGCTTGGGACTCAAAAGACAACCTACAGAGTTGCCCCTGCATGACCCCATGGGAGTCTGACAACCAATCAGAACCCAAGCTCAAATCCCAAGCCCAACAGAGGGCATAAAACCCAGACACTCTCAGAATCTCTGCCCTTTTTTTCCCGTCCAGGATCTCCAAGCCATGTGATCCTGTTCATCGATAAACCTTCTTTCCGAGCAACTTCCACGAATCCAGTGTCTTTTTTTTCCCCACTTGGGACTGAACCCGGAAGGATATTTCTTCCAACAAGGGAAAAAGCAGGGAATTTTAGATGCAATCCCCCAAACCCATACAAACTTTCCTTCAAGACAAACCTGCAAAACAAAAAAAAATTATTATTTTTTTGTATTGCTGCTTCCGGCAGCTGCAAAAGCTCCAGAGCTTTGTTCTGGCTGTGATCTTCTGCTCCCCTCTGGATTTTCCAAAACGGGGAAAGACTCTTGTGGCAGTAACTCTCGGTAGCAGACGGTGCCCGGCTTATTCGGCGTGTTACCTCTCCTTGCCTTTCTAATGAGCTGTGGATTGCAATATGGAATTAAGACGATCCAAGTTATTAATTGTCTACAACAATTAAGTCTTGAAGCTTAGCGCCCTCCCCCTCCACCACCCCCGGGCCCCTTTGGACTACATAGAGAAGCCAATTAGAGCCTCATCCATATTCATGGGCCTTAATCGACATGCTGCCAGCTTTCGGTTCCTCCGTCCGTCCGTCCTTCCCACTCTGCTTGGCGGCCCACGGAGGTGGAACCCTTCCCTCTCTTCTCTTCTCTTTCCTTTTTTTTTTTTTTTTTTTTTGGCATTTGTTGGTTTAGGTGAACATAAAAGCAAATATTTGATGCAGCCTTGATTAGTGCAAAATCAAGTTTGCTCCTGGCTGAATCTGCTAACAGCATCCGAAAGAGAGATCTGTCTTGGATCCAGTATTGTTGACGCAGCTGGGTTCAACCTTTTTCCTTGACCCTGTCTGGATCCCTGCTGGCTGAGTCTTCACAGGGCCAAATATATATTTTTTTCCCCCAGGTTCTCAGGTGCTGTAATATTTAACCTCTTCCATACCTGAGAGCTGCAACGTTCAAATAATTTAACAACTGGTTCTCTGCCCTAATGACCGGCTGGGTGGGTGTGGCCATGGTAGGCGTGGCTAGGGGGTGTGACAGGCAGCCCTCGGTCTCCTGCACCCCCCTGGGAGCAAAAACAGGCCACGGGGGGGAATGACACACTGCCCCCTCCCACTCCCCATTTTGGGCCTAGGACAGGTGTCAGCAACCTGCAGCTCCAGAGCCGCATGTGGCTCTTTGGGCCCTCTACTGTGGCTCCCTGTCGGGTGATCCCACCCTGGCTGGCCCCGCCCCTCCCAGTCACTCCTCGCCTGGCCTGAGAAGGTAAGGGGGATGGTGGGAGATGGAGAAGTGGCCTGGGCAGAGAGAGAGAGATACAGAGAGAGGAGGAGAGAGAGAGACATAGAGAGAGGTGGGGAGAGTGGGAGAGAGGGGGGAGGGAGGAAGAGAGAGATGTCAAAAGAGTTTTGTGGTTCCCGGTGTTTTTTAACAATCAGTTCTCTGCCCTAATGACCGGCTGGGTAGGCGTGGCTAGAGGGTCATATGACTGGTGGAAGTGAGTGGCATTGCGTTGGCCACACCTACTCAGGTTTTGTGACTCCCGGTGTTTTCTTTTCTGTGGGAAACAGGTCCAAATGGCTCTTTGAGTGTTTAAGGTTGCAGACTCCTGGCCTAGGAGGCCTCCCTGCAGCCAAAATGGGGCGCGTTGGGACTCCTGGAAGGGGCGGGGTGGGGCCAGCCAGCAATTTAACTACCGGTTCGCCCAAATCCTCCCGAACCGGCTGAATCCCAGTTCCACTGTGCAACACTTCATGCGAATCTTGAAGTTCTTCAACTTGGATGCGACGTTAGAGGGTCCTTTCATCAAGGAAAGGCAAGGAAGGATGCACAACATTGTGTAAAGGGGATGGAGCAAGGACACAGCCATCTCACAACAATAATTGGAGCTTTTTTAGGTTTGGAGGGGAAGACAGTTGGTTAGCTCACCTGGTACTGCATTTCTGGCGGGAGTTTGATAGCTTGTTCTTTGAAATATTAAGGGGAAACACACACACAATTTGCCATTGAGATGCAGACCCTTAAAATATTTTTCCCTCCCCCAGAAAGGAATATTCTACATCTGGGGTGGGGTGGGGGGGGCAAACTATGTTTGATCTTCTGTGACCGAATAAATGAACTCCCTTACACACAGAGAGCTAGACTGCTGGAATGTTGCTATTGTCCATCATTCGCAAAGGATCCTGGGAAAATCCTCTGAGGCTGAACAAGAGATGGAAAGAACAATCGCCCCATTCTAATTTTCTCAGCCAGATTCAAACAACGATATATTTTTTTTAATTATTATTTTTAATAAGAGCCACACGGCAGCCTTGGAAAGCTAAGTCGGCCCAGCTGCTTTTTACCCAAAGGTTTCGTTACTCTGAGACTCGGGCAGAATTATGTATGGATGCATGCAAATATAAACTCTATGTATGTATAATAATAAGAGCCTTGGTAGTACAAGGGTTTAAGGCACCCTGTTATTAAGCTGCTTAAGACCAGCTGCCTGCAATTACTGCAGGGTTCGAATCTCGCCAAGGCTCAAGGTTGACTCAGCCTTCCATCCTTTCTAAGGTAGGTGAAATGAGGACCCAGTTTGTGGGGGCAACAAGCTGACTTTGTATAAATATACAAAAGGATGAAGGCTATTGCTGAGCACATTGTAAGCTGCCCTGAGTCTTCGGAGAAGGGCGGCATATAAATCAAATTTTAAAAAAAAATGTATACAGTTATGTATGTATATATGTATGTATGTATGTATGTATGTATGCATGTATGTATGTATGTATTTGCTCATCATGACTCTTAATCCTGTGCCGAGTTTTGCAATTAAAACAGAAAGCAGAAACGTGTAACTGCGGCGATGGAGGAGAAGAGCTTATCAGAGATAAATGAAGAGATTGTCTCGAAAGATGTGGCTCGTAGCCATTCGTATTTCTGGATTAACAAAATCTGTTAATTGCTAGAACCGTGATTCCCCCTCCCCTTGTTTCAATTTCCCCTTCGGATTGCTTTCGATAGGCATTCTACAAGGCCGGTCGGCCTGCCGGCCTGGCCGATTTTCTTGATTTTTGACAGCCAAGCTGAGAGGGGCGGATTTTTTTGCCGTGGCTAAAACAGCTTCATCTGGGCACAAGAGGGAGTTATCCATCATCCTGAAGAAGTGGGGGTGGTGGGGGGAGGAAACACCGGGCCTTGCAAGAGCGTACAACATTTAAAGGAAAAAGATAAGTCACAGCGGGGAAGTGGCAATGTTTCATAAAACATCTCAGTGCTTTTCTAAGGATCCCGTTGGCCCTCAAATGACTTTTTTCCCAACTTCAGTGGCCTGACGTAATTCCCACACGCTGACAGTCCCCGGAAATTTTACTTTTCTTGCATTATCACCTAAAGATGAAAACTCGGGGCTGCAAATTCTCCTCCGGTATAAGGTCACCGGGGAGTTGAAGATTACTGTATATGGTGCGTCAGATTCTGAACTCTATTCCCTCTTCCTCCCTCCCACCCCAGTCTGAAGTCCGCTGGTCCTTCCTTTCTCTTCCCTCCTTGGCAGCGGTGGGTTTATCATTATGTTACTACCGGTTCACCACGTGCACATGCTCGCTTTGTGTGCGTGCATGCCCAGTTCACGCACACGCCTGAGTTCTGTACATGCTCCCAGTCTTCCACGCATGTGCTTTGCTCTCGCGTGCACCTTCCGTGCATGCGCCCGGCCTCAAAAACGTGCCTAAATAGGCATAGAGCCGGGGATGGCATAGAGCCGGGGCAGGTGAGCAGACCCAACCGCGATTTCCGCAAGCGGTTCGGGCGAACCAGTCCGAACCGGCTGAATACCACCTCTGCTCCTTGGATGTCTCAGCTCTCTTGTTCCATAATCATTCCTCAACTGCTTTAATATGGTGTTTTTATTTTTTTTTATTTTAAAAAAAGAGGTGAACCACAGTTGCCTTGGGAACGGTAATTCTGAGCATATCAATTAAAAAAAAAAACCTACTTGGGGAAGACGAATGCATGTCTGGATACTTCTGTGTGCTTTCAAATCAACATGTCAAAATTGACTTCCCGGAGGAAAAGCAGCTGCAGCAAAAGAGAGAGACTCAGAAGAGAGGGAGGCTGTTCCTCCTTTCCCGCAAAGCCTTTGCCCCAGATGTTGGTCAAAGGCCCAAATATTGGGCAAGACTGGTCCATTGATGGCCTTTCCTACATTGCTGTGTTTCATGTAAGGGCTGCACCACAGTGGTAGAGCCCCGTCTTGGCTTCCCATATTTAACACTGTTCCATTCAAAAACATTCTTGCTGGAATAGAATAGAGTGGAATGGATTGGATTGGATTGGATTGGAATGGAATGGAATGGAATGGAATGGAATGGAATGGAATGGAATGGAACGGAACGGAACGGAATGTGGTGTGGTGTGGTGTGGTGTGGTGTGGTATGGTATGGTATGAAGGTTAAGGTTAAGGTTTATTAAATTTGTATGCCGCCCTTCTCCCGAAGGACTCAGGGCAGTGAACAGCCAAGATTAAAATACATACAATATAAACACAATGGAATGTGGAACAGAATGGAATATGGAATATGGGATATGGGAATGGGATGGGATGGAATATGGAATAGAATGGAGTATGGAGTATGGAATATGGAGTATGGAGTATGGAGAATGGAATGGAATGGAATGGAATGGGACGGGACGGAACGGAACGGAACAGAACGGAACGGAACGGAACGGAACGGAACGGAATATGGGATGGAATGGAATGGAATATGGAATGGAATGGAATGGAACGGAACGGAACGGAACGGAACGGAACGTGGTGTGGTGTGGTGTGGTGTGGTGTGGTGTGGTGTGGTGTGGTGTGGTATGGTATGGTATGAACACAATGGAATGTGGAACAGAATGGAATATGGGAATGGGATGGGATGGGATGGAATATGGAATAGAATGGAGTATGGAATGGAATGGAATGGAAGATGGAAGATGGAAGATGGAAGATGGAAGATGGAAGATGGAAGATGGAATGGAATGGAACGGAACGGAATGGAACAGAATGGAATATGAGATGGAATGGAATGGAATATGGAATAGAAAAGAACGGAATGAAATGTGAAATAGAATGGAATGGAATGGAATGGTATGGAATATGGAATGGAATGGAACAGAATGGAATGGAATGGAATAGAAAAATAGACAAACCAACAGAAAACCAAACCAGATAGCCATATAAACTAATGTTTCTCAACCTTGGCAATTTGAAGAGGTGTGGACTTCCAGAATACCCAGAGGGGAATTCCCAGAGGGGAATTCTGGGAGTTGAAACCTCTCCAAATTGCCAAGGTTGAGAAGTGCCAACATAGACAATCCTATTAAGACTGATTTTTTCCCCCCCGAGGAGTGTTTCCCTGAGGAATGGAAACATGCATTCATATTGTTGAAATACGACACAACATAAATTGTCCTGCTGTGTGTGGATTGATCCTTTATTTCAGATCGGGGTCGGGGGTGGGGAGAGGATTTTAATTCATGCATGTAACCTCAGGGGGATCAGATTATAAAGAAACGAAGGGAGTGAAATTGGCAGCGGGGTGGAAAGGCGCAAATTTTATGCTGAAATCCCAAATGGGAGATGTTCCCAAATGCCCCAGTTCTAGTTCGATTCTCTTCCCTACCAAAATCCAGAGGCAAAATCCAGCAGAAGGGAATGTTTGCGAACCAGGAAATATTCCCCGTAACGCTTCTGCAAAAACACAACCACTTCCCTTCAACAGTGCCAAATCACATTTCGCTTACTAATACCGGTCCCGGTCCGAACTCGGTGGGTTTGATGTGGTTTTTTTTTCCTGACGTACAAGCAGGCAGCCTTCTGTAAAACTGCCCTGTAAGCTGGTTTTATTATAAACAAATAACAAACATAAAGCAAGAACAAAAGGGAAGGGGAGAGGGAAGGAGGGAGGGAGGGAGGAGGGAGGGGAGGGAAATATCCAGAAAACGTGGAAATCAAATAGAAAAGGATCAACCCGTGATGGAGACCCATTAATTTCTTTGTGTTTGTTCTGGGATTTTAACAACCGGCGTGCTCTGTTGTGGTTTATCTGACTTCCTCAGCTGGAAAATTCGCCTTCTCTCTGTCTCCTGAGCTTCGGAGATTTGCCAGGAAGCCAAGGGATAAAGCCACAAGCTCGACAAACAGAGATAGCGGCCCTAGCATCATACATCACCCTCCGGGGAGAAGGAAAAGAAACGCGGACCTGCCCAAGGGTGAAATTACATTGTATTCTGTTTGGATAATTGGATGTCATCTACCACCCAACTTGTTAGAAGATGACGCTTCCCATCCTTAGCAGCTGCAGGGGAGGGAGTCCCCCCCCCGCCTCAGTCCAAGGACGACCTCTTGCCTTTTCGAGAGGCGGTCCGGCCCCTCTTGTTAGCCTGACCTGCGAAGAAGAGGCAGGAAGGATTGGCCTTGGGTCGCAGGCAGGGGTGGGGCTGCTGGGGGTTCGCAGGGGTTCGAGAGAACCTCTAGCTAAGATTCTGTGCAGTTTGGAGAACCCCCAAATCCCACTCCTGGCTGGCCCACCCCACCCCACCTCTCCTAGGAGTCCCCACGTGGCCCGTTTTGGATACAGGTAAGTGCAGGGACCGTGCGGAGGCTTGGGGAGGGCAAAAAAACAGGCTTACCGGAAGTTCGGGAAGGCCAGAAACGGGCATGTTTCAAGCCTCCAGAGGGCCTCCGAAGCCTGGGGAGGTCATTTTCACCCTCCCGGAGGCTCGAGAGAAGCCTCTGGAGCCTGGGGAGGTCGCTTTCGCCCTCCCGGAGGCTCGAAGCAAGCCTCCGGAGCCTGGGGAGGGCAAAAACACCCCCACACCTCCACCGTGGTGCAGGAGGCCAACTAGGCCACGCCCAGCATGGCCACGCCCACCCAGCAACCAGGCAGAGAACCCCTTGCTAAAATTTTTGAAGCCCACCCCGGTCATAGAAGAACCTCGGTCATGATGCCTTGGAAGGCACAATTAAGGACCTTATTCTGAGGTCAAACCTTGACCTTCACCTCTGCTCTGGTGTGTTGGGTCCAGCTGCCCGGTCAGCAGGAAATCTGGCCGGCGGAAAGTAACACACTCCGGTGATAATTGGAAAGAAAACGATTGCTCTCCCAAAGCGAGATGCGGCTCCATTCGGCGGAAAAGAAGCCCATCCATTGATCTGACAGCCCTGCGTGATTAATGCTTTGCCCTCTTTGCCGGATCAATTCATTAATTATCCTGCAATATATGGGGGGTGGAGCCAGGCCCCTGATTTAAGCACAGCCCGTGATTTATCAAAGGAAGGATGAAGGACGGATGATTGGGAAAGAGAAGCAAGCAGTCTGGCTGCAGGGAATAAATACTGAATATCCGTGTCCAATCAGAGCAGAATCAGTGTAAACTCCCACGTTTAGGATTAAACTAATCCTAAACTCGGAGGCTCCAACTGGTCCAGAATGCGGCCGTGCGGGTGGTTATGGGCGCAACTCGTTGTGCCCGTGTGACAACCCTCCTGTGCGAGCTGCACTGGTTCCCAGTGGTCTTCTGGGTGCGATTCAAGGTGCTGGTTATCACCTTTAAAGCGCTCCATGGCATAGGACCCGGGTACCTTCGAGACCGACTTCTGCCACCAGTAGCCTCCCACCTGCCAGTCCGCTCCCACAGAGAGGGTCTCCTCATGGTGCCATTGGCCAAGTTATGTCGGCTGGCGACACCCAGGGGGAGGGCCTTCTCTGTGGGAGCCCCAGCCCTGTGGAATGAACTGCCCCCGGAAATACGTAAGATCTCCGACCTCCGGGTGTTTCGTTGCGCATTGAAGACCCTGTTGTTCTGCCAGGCCAGGCTATCAACATAATGATTTTAAATTGGGGTATTTTAAATTTTTGGGGTTTTAAACCGGCCAAATCTATTTAATTATTTTAATTTTTAATCATTGTTGTGTCTTGTGTTTTTAAATTGGCTGTCCTTCGCCCTTGGGCGAAGGGCGGTATAGAAATAAAATTATTATTATTATTATTATTATTATTATTATTATTATTATTATTATTATTTGTTGCAATATTTTCAGGATCAGACTCAATAAAGATAATAGAAGTTAGAGATTTAAATATATTTCTCTTTAATCATAATAGGCATTCTATATTCGCTGAATATTCAAGATAGAAGCAAGGAAAATGGGGAGGATGGCTCCTTATATATACAAGGGGTGGAGCCAGGAATGGGAGTGGTAAATTATGAATACATTAAAGTCCAAAGAATAAGTTAACCCCTGATGTTCCATATATACATTATTTACACATTAGAGAATAAGGCATTTACATCTGACAAATCCCCCTCTAAATGCCGGTTCGTTATACAACACCAGTTACATTCAGATTCAGGACAATATAATACATATAATTTAGAAGTTAAATATTTGTGTTGTTTAGAAGGTAAGGGTTTTGTTAATATGTCAGCTAATTGTTCAGAAGTATCACAATGTATCGCTTTGATGAATCCGTCTTGAGATAGTTGTCTCACGTGCTTAAATTTTATATCAATATGCCTGGACCTTTGTCCAATTGCATCGGATCTAGATATTTCAATGGCCGCTTTATTGTCTTCATGCATAATAAATGGTAAAGTAGGTTTCTTCCAAACATCTGTGATCAAATCATTGAACCATACAAGGTTATTTGCAGCTTTAGACAAGCAAACATATTCCGCTTCTGTGGTAGAAGTGGCTACCAGTTCTTGTTTACCAGTATACCAGTAAACTGGACAATCGTTCAATAGAAAAACATAACCAGAGGTACTCTTTCTGCATGATGTATCACCAGCCCAATCTGCATCAGCATAACAAGTAATTTTTGGTTCTTTGTCATTATTGGGTTCCAATATTAAACAAAAATCTAATGTACTTTTCAGATATCTTAAAATTCTTTTGACAGCTTCCCAATGATATAAGGTTGGTCTGCTAACATATCTTGACAATAAATTGAGAGGTAATGCAATATCTGGCCTAGTCCAATTAGATATATAAAGGAGTGAACCTATAACTGATCTGTAAAATGTGTTGTCTTTAAACTCAGGGGAAGATTCATCAATGTTTCTGAGAAAATCAGTTTGCATAGGTGTGTCACATGTTTTGGCATTATTTAAGTTACATTTGTTTAGGAGTTCAATGATTTTATCTTTCTGAGTAAGTTTGAATCCCCTTTTTGTTTTGTTAATTTGTACACCAAGGTATTTGTTCACTCTACCTAGTGATTTCAATGAGAAGTGTTCGTTTAACTTATTTACAAAGATTTCCCTGCTCTCTTTATGCTTTCCAATATATAAAATATCATCCACATAAATTAATACAAATTCAATATGATCATTACTCTTTTTTACAAAGAAACAGTTATCAGCAGTGGTGGCGTTGAAATCCATGGTCTTAAGTACTTTTACCAAACAATCGTACCATCTTTTGCCAGATTGCTTCAATCCGTACAGACTCTTATTTAATAACCAAATTTCGTTCTTATTAGTGTATTGACTGTGTGGTGCTCTTACATATATTTCCTTATCTAATTTTGCGTGTAAGTATGCAGTCTGTATGTCATATTGAAACACGTCCAGATTGAGTGCAGATGCTACTACAAGAGCTGTTTTGACACTCTCTGTTCTCACTGTTGGTGAATATGTGTCAGTATAGTCTTCTGGATATTTTTGTGCATAACCTTGTGCAACTAGTCTGGCCTTGTATAAGGTATTACCTCCTTCTAAATTCTTAATTTTATAAATCCACCTGGTACCTATAATTGTTTTATCCTTAGGTGCGATCGCAGGTGTGAATACATTTAATCCTTGTAAACTTTCCATTTCTTTTTCCATAGCTAGTTCCCATTTTTCTCTTTCTTCACGGGGAAGTTTCAATACTTCCTCATATGTATTAGGTGTTATTTGTTCTTCATCCATATGCATTATGTAATCTTTGTATTTATTTGGTATTTGGTTTCTATTGTTTCTAATATTTCTTTCAGGTTTGCTATGGTTGTCATGCAAATATCTAGCTTCCTTTTTTGTTAATGTGTCTGTCTTTATTTTATGCTGACTATTTGTCCAAGTTTTGGTTTTGTTCTTACTTTTGTTAATACTTTGATTTTCAGTTGTTCCTTCCTCGCAAGATATATTATCTTTGCTTTTATTAGGAAATATTTCATTAAGGTGCAATTTAGACCAATTGGCCTGCTCATGGAACACAGCTGTTCTGGATACTATAAATTTGTTATTATTATCAATGAATCTGTACCCTTTGGTTCCAGTTTCGTATCCCATGAATCTTAATCTCCTGGATACGTTTTCTCCCTTTCTCCTCAATTGTTTAGGTATGTGTACGTCTGCAGTAACTCCAAATATGTGCATGTGTGCTAATTTGGGTTTTCTATTGTACATCACCTCATATGGTGTCTTATTCACAATACTGGACCATGTCCTATTTTGAGTGTAATTTGAATAATGTAAGGCTTCGGACCAAAATTGTTTGCCTAAACCAGCATCCTCTAATGTGCATCTAATCATGGTTTGTAGTGTGGAATTCTTTCTCTCTGCAATCCCATTTTGAAATGCAGAAAATGGATTGGACGTGAAATGTAGCATCCCTCTATCCTTTAACCATTGGGAGAATTCTTTAGACATGAATTCACATCCCCTATCTGTCATAATTTGTTTTATTCTGATATTATGTTGTGTTTCTATGCGTTTGTAGAATTCCTTAAATTTCTGAAAGGTTTCATCCTTGTGCTTTAATGTGTAAACAAAACCATAGCGACTGTAATCATCCACTATTGTTAGGAAGTAACGTTTTCTATAGGTAATTGATGGAGTTAATGGACCAACTAAGTCCATATGTACCAAATCAAAAATATTGTTGGTTGATCTGTTAGATTTTTTTGGTTTGGGACTGGTTTTTAGTTTGGTGGATTTACATACTGAGCATTCCAAATAATTTTCACAATTTTTTATTTTGACACCTTCTGCGTGTTCAGTCATTTTTTGTACTACAGGAAAGCTTGCATGTCCTAACTTCCTATGTAAGATGTGAGCACACTCATCATGAATTGGTTTACCTATTTTTGGTTTCTTCTCATTATGTGTATTTTTGTTATCATGAGTTATTTTACATTCATCATTGTTACTGTTACTGACATTTTCATCATCTGCTTCAATACAATCTTCCATATTTGAATCAATGTTATGTAACCATCTTTCTTTGGTTATCAGATAGGGTAGACCCCCTTTTATCATCACAGTGCCTACATTTGTTTTGTTCTTTTCTATAGTTGCTTTCCCCTTTGAGAAAACTATATTGATGTCAGATTCTCTGCTTAGTTTTATAGCACTCAGTATGTTGTGAGGTATTTCTGGGATTAATAATACCCCCTCTATTTTCCCTAAACCAGGCAAGGTCACATTTCCTCTGCCTAATACTTGAACTTTTTCTTGATTAGCTACCTTTATCACAAACTTATCTTCTGTAAATGAAGATAATATACTTTTGTTGTTAGTGGTGTGATTTGTTGCACCAGAATCAATAAGCCAATTATTGTTCTCATCTTGTTGTGTTCTGGTGCTGTCTTGTTTATTTAGCCCATTTAGTGACCCAGATTTTCTCTCTTTTGAATTTTCTCTACCCCCTCTACTTTCTCTGTAATTTGGTGGACTTCTATATTTGTGTCTATCTGTGGAAGATTGTCTGTAATTGTATTTGCTCCTATATTCTGGCCTATGTCTCTCCCTTGGGACTTTGGGACAGTCTCTTCTACTGTGTTCCCTGGATCCACAATTGTGGCATCTAAAGGCCTCATTATATTTATCTTGAAAGACTACTTTCCTAAAGGATTTGTGTTCTGTTTGGTTACTGGAACGATTTTTTCTTGAATTGTCTTCTGCTATCAATTTGTTAGATAGACTTTCTATTGATAAATATCCCAAATTAATGGTATCTAAGTGTGACATAAAGCTATCCCATGATGGATCAAGTGAATTGATAATAACACTTTTCATTGTTTGATCTGAAATCACTTCCCCCCTCAATTGCAGCTCAGCTCTTATTTTGTTTAGATTTATCAAATGCTCACTTATAGAAACCCCTGGTTTCACTCTAGAAGAA
This sequence comes from Pituophis catenifer annectens, assembly GCF_029215685.1. Taxonomy (NCBI): domain Eukaryota; kingdom Metazoa; phylum Chordata; class Lepidosauria; order Squamata; family Colubridae; genus Pituophis; species Pituophis catenifer. Next base: position 7,184,091 of record NW_027256898.1, on the reverse strand, counting down.
AAGAAATCCTTAGACATTCTTGTGGTTGTGGCTACGCTATCGCTGTGAAATAGATTAAACATGCATTGAATTATTTCTGATACAGTTAGGTTTGGTTTGATGCTATGATACATTGCAGGAGACACGCTAGAAATTATTATGAAAAATGCTCTATGATGTAAACAATCTATTTTTAAAGTCCAAGGTCTTCTTGGAGGACTAGTTATAAAGAATAGTAAATTTTCTTTCATATAAATAACCTGAAGCTGTTGGTACCACTCTTGTAAATTAATGCCATCAACTCTAAGTTTTGGGAAGTCACTGGGTAAATTCCCCACGTTATTTTGTCCATTACTTACAACCTGAGGCAGTCCGTGGTCTCTCAAGTGCAGGAAATTACAGAACGGCATTGGGATGCTTGTAACGAGTCTGCGCGGTTCTCTGGCCAGTTCAAGTCTTTCGGGGCCGTCTACGTAGTTTTGCACATGCGCGTTGCTCATTTCTTCTTTGGCGCCGTTGTGGAAGGTTCTCTCCATTTCAGCTCTCTCGATCCGCTCCTCTTCAGATGAGTCGGTCTCTGGCTCGGTTTTTGGGGCTTTGGTGATGGCGACGGTTCTTCTCTTTCTCTTGTGTGCGCTGGCACTCGATTCTGTCTGCGGTGTAGGACGGAATCGGCATGGCTCTCTGGGCTCGGGTGTCGTCGTTTTCGAAGTTAGGATGGGAGCGTGCAGGTCTTGAGTTGTCGGTTTGATTTCTTGCTTCTTTGTTGATGTCTTGGAAATTTTCAATCTTGGCCCAAAAGCAGCAAAAAGCGTTTTCATTGCTGACTTTACTTGAGACTTTGTTAAATCGTCTTCACTTTCTGATTTTGGTTCATCTGAAGAGTTTGAGACTTCTTTTTCACTTTCTTCGTCTGATAGCGTTTTTCGCGCCAGAAATTTTGAACTGAACGTTTTGATTGGCTCTGCTTCACTCTCTTTTGAAGTTCGTTGAAACCAAGATGGCTGCCATTCAAAATTTCGCGCGATGTCACATCTTTTCTTTTTTACAACTATTTTCTCAGTAGTCATTTCACTCACAGTTTTTTGATCTTTGGGTTTTTCTTTAATGACGTTTTTCTCTCTCGCTGCTCCGCTGTTTCTCAGCATCTCCTGGAGGTCCGCGATGAGGCTTTCATCATTCTTTTGGCTTTTTAGTATCTTTAATATCTCTGACCTGAGTTCGTTATTTTCTATCTCGATTTCTTCCTGGTCGTTATTTTCACTCATCAGTTCTTCTTCTTCAGTGGTGTATTCTTCGGATTCTCTCGAAATCGCATTAGTGGATTCGTTGATCGTCTCTTGATCAGTTTCTATTTCTTTGCTGTAGGCCCTGGTGTTGGGCCTATCTTTCTTGGACATTTTTAATTACTTATTGAGTCAATTAACCATCCTCTGCTACCAGCTTGTTGCAATATTTTCAGGATCAGACTCAATAAAGATAATAGAAGTTAGAGATTTAAATATATTTCTCTTTAATCATAATAGGCATTCTATATTCGCTGAATATTCAAGATAGAAGCAAGGAAAATGGGGAGGATGGCTCCTTATATATACAAGGGGTGGAGCCAGGAATGGGAGTGGTAAATTATGAATACATTAAAGTCCAAAGAATAAGTTAACCCCTGATGTTCCATATATACATTATTTACACATTAGAGAATAAGGCATTTACATCTGACATTATTATTATTATTATTATTATTATTATTATTATTATTATTATTATTATTATTATTATTATTATTATTATTATACTTCTACACAGTTTCTTCAGGGTGTCAAACCAAGCTGGTCCCACATCTGGGTATGCCAGAAACAATAGGAAAGATTTTCCCTAGTGCCTTGCAGATTTATAGGATAACAACAGGGGTGAAATCTACTTACCTTCCTTACCGGTTCGGAAGCTCCTGTGCTCGTGCACGCGCCCCCATCACATGCAGGCGCACACCTTCTGTGCATGCGCAGAAGGTAAAAAAAAACATGACTTCCTGGTTAAAAGCAGGAAGTAATGACACCCGGGCGGCGATCGCTATTGGATCGTCGAACCACAGGGGAAAATCACTACCGGATCGGACGATCCGGTACGATCCGGGAGCATTTCACCCCTGGGAAACAACCCTCAATCTGGCCAGTGTAATCAGAGACAGGGACTCTTGTCCTGGGTATCTGGTCACCTCTAGAATGGACGTCTGTAATGCGCTGTACATGGGGCCACCATGTGTTACTACCACTTTATAAGGCCTTGGTAAGGCCACACTCGGAATGCAACATCCAGTTTTGGTCGCCAGAATGAAAAAAAGTGGTTGAATGAAAATCCCAGTGGTGGGATTCAAAATTTTTTACTACCAGTTCTGTGGGCGTGGCTTGGTGGGCGTGGTGTGGCTTGGTGGCGGGGCTTGGTGGGCGTAGCAGGGGAAGGGTACTGTAAAATCTCCATTCCCACCCCACTCCAGAGGAAGGTTATTGCAAAATCTCTATTTCCTCCCCACTCAGGGGAAGGTTACTGCAAAATCCCTATTCCCTCCCCACTCCAGGGGAAGGATACTGTAAAATCCCCATTTCCTCCCAATCAGCTGGGACTCGGGAGGCAGAGAATAGATGGGGGCGGAGCCAGTCAGAGGTGGTATTTACCGGTTCTCTGAACTACTCCAAATTTCCGCTACCGGTTCTTTTTTTTTTTTTTAATTTGATTTATATGCCGCCCTTCTCTGGGGACTCATGGCGGCTTACAATGCAATGAGCAATAGCCTTCATACTTTTGTATATTTATACAAAGTCAGCTTATTGCCCCCACAAACTGGGTCCTCAATTTACCTACCTTAGAAAGGATGGAAGGCTGAGTCAACCTTGAGCCTTGGCGAGATTCGAACCAGCAGAAATTGCAGACAGCTGGTGTTAATCACAATGCTATCAGTCTGCTGAGCCATCAGGCCCTAAGGTTGAGACTCTTGCTGAACTTGTCAGAACCTGCTGAAACCCACCTCTGGTTGAGACTCTAGAAAGAGTGCAGAAAAGAGAAACAAAGATGATTAGGAGATTGGAGGCTAAAACATATGAAGAACGGTTGCAGGAACTGGGTATGTCTAGTTTGATGAAGAGAAGGACTAGGGGAGACATGATAGCAGTGTTCCGATATCTCAGGGGCTGCCCCAAAGAAGAGGGAGTCAAGCTATTCTCCAAAGCACCTGAAGGCAGGACAAGAAGCAACAGGAGGAAACTAATCAAGGAGAGAAGCAACTTAGAACTAAGGAGAAATTTCCTGACAGTGGGAACAATTAACCAGTGGAACTACTTGCCTCCAGAAGTTGTAAATGCTCCAACACTGGACATTTTTAAAGAAGAGACTGGACAACCATTTGTCTGAAATGGTATATAGGCTTTCCTGCCTGTAAGCAGAGGCTTGGACTCGAAGACCTACAAGGTCCTTCCTACTCTGTTATTGTTCTGTCCCCGTCCCACACGCACACACACCAACAGACGTCCAAGAGTTAAAAACCAAACCAGCTGACAAAATCCTTTTCCTTATGATAACGGAACTTGGCAGCAACCTAGTGGCTGCCTGCCAAGAGTTTATTACTCACGAAGGGAAGAGATAACTTCTCTCCGCTTCTGGTACATCAAAGTAAAACGTTCAATAATTACAGAGTGAATTAAGTCCAAATATAATCCAGCAAGGTCTATAGCAAAAGTCCAGCAATGCAGAATGGTGTGGAAGCTTTCAACTTTGTTCGTCACAAGGCTTGACTGGCCACCATGCTCCCTTTTATACCCTGTGGGCTGTGGTCCAGTGACTCAGCCTAATCTCGGGCACGCCTTTTCTTCTGTTGCGCGTGCTTATCTCTGCGACGCTGTCGAGGATCCAGCCAAGACTCATTACCCTCATCACTGTCCACCTGTGGCTGCGTGGACGTGCTTGGCCCCGGCCCTATCTCTTGCCCTTCGGCGGATACCGAAGGCATTGCCAGAGAGGAGGGTCCTGGAGAGGGAGGTCTTGCCAACTCCTCTCCTTCACTCTCGGAGTCTTCTCCTGCCGATGACACAGGCTCAGGTAACGGAGCCACAACAGTTATTCCTAATTCCAGTATCTGGAAGCTTCAGACGGTGCAGAATGCGGCTGCGGGGGGGGGGGGGAGGTGATGGGCAGCCCTAGGAGGGCACAGATGACACCCTCAGTCTCCCAAGCTGCATCGGTTGCCAGTTTGCTTCCAGGTGCAATTCAAGATGGCGGGTTTGACCTTGAAACGCCTTCATGCACAGCGGTAGATTACCTGAGGGATAACATCTCCCTGCCTCATCAGGTCCAGCAGAAAAGGTATGGCTCCATGTATCGATGTCAGCTGATAATTGTTCTCTTTCTATCATTGGTTTTTCTGTTTTCTGGGTTTTGTTGTTTTTTTTAAAAAAAAACAACAACCTTATCCTTGAGTGTTTTATGGTTTTTATGTGTTGTAGGAGGCCCAGTGAGATGTGGTCGGCTTATATAAATCTGCTAAGTAAATAAATAAATATCGGGAAGGTCTCATCTTGTAAAATTGGCCGGGAAGAGTCCGATCTTTAAATTCTTCCAGGAAAGCTTTAGAAGACATATTGGTAATTTGTGGCTTCTTTCCTCAGAAGGCTGAAACTTCCTTTTGCCAAGTCAATTCCTGAAGGGAAGCCAAGATCTTTAATCTAGCTCTGGGTGGATTCTTAAGGAATCGTTTGGGGGGGGGGAGGCAGCGGTTGCTCCATGCTTCTGAACCTTGTATTTTTTTTAAAAAAAAAATATTTATTTTATTTTTTAAAAAATTATACATTTATATTGTATGTGAATAGAGTTGGTTCTGTGGGCATGGCTTGGTGGGCATGGTGTGGCTTGGTGAGCGTGGCAGGGGAAGGATACTGCAAATTCTCCATTCCCTCCCAACTCCAGGGGAAGGATACTGCAAAATCTCCATTCCCTCCCCACTCCAGGGGAAGGATACTGCAAAATCTCCATTCCCTCCCAACTCCAGGGGAAGGATACTGCAAAATCCCCATTCCCTCCCCATTTCAGGGGAAGGATACTGCAAATTCGCCATTCCCTCCCCACTCCAGGGGAAGGATACTGCAAAATCTCCATTCCCTCCCCACTCCAGGGGAAGGATACTGCAAAATCCCCATTCCCACCCCACTCCAGGGGAAGGATACTGCAAATTCCCCATTCCCTCCCCACTCCAGGGGAAGGATACTGCAAAATCTCCATTCCCTCCCCACTCCAGGGGAAGGATACTGCAAAATCCCCATTCCCACCCCACTCCAGGGGAAGGATACTGCAAAATCTCCATTCCCTCCCCACTCCAGGGGAAGGATACTGCAAATTCTCCATTCCCTTCCCACTCCAGGGGAAGGATATTGCAAAATCCTCATTCCCTCCTCACTCTGGGGCCAGCCAGAGGTGGTATTTGCCGGTTCTCCGAACTACTCAAAATTTCCGCTACCGGTTTTCCAGAACCTGTCAGAACCTGCTGAATAGCATCCCTGGTTCTGGGTATCATTCATTTTAATCCAGTTCACATTAACAATATTAGTGATTTCTATCACATTTCTCAAATTTAAGTAATCCTCATTATGTTGTTCAAACATATATATTCAAAAAATGCCTAACTCCTCACCTTTATCTCTACCTTCATCTGTATCTTTCTTGTTCTATCTAATCATTTCTCTATTGTATCTGAACAAATTTAACGAAGTTTCATTTATATGGATCCAATTCACGCTAGCACTGTTAATAATCTCCATCACATTTATCAAATTTATACAATCCTCATTATATTATTTATACATCTCCTCTTTAGTACTTCTTATCCAATTCTTAGTTTTTCAAATGGCAGAGAAAGCAGACAGCAGAATCAGCTTAGAGAATAACACATTCACCTTTTTTAAGAGGAAGTAAGTCCCACTCCGTCTTAGACAAAAGCCGATTTGGGTCAGTCTTGACCAAAATGGGCTGAGTTTCCACAGTGCAGGAAGCTATAAATCCGACATTGCAAAACTACATAAACCCAACCCAAAGATTTGAAAAAGATTTTGGGCACCATGATATTAAAAAAAGGATGCCGAGATTCCAGAAAGATGGCAGAGAAGAGCAACGAAGATCATTAGGGACTGAAAGCTAAAATATACAAAGGACAATCACAGGAATTTGGTATGTCTAGTCTAGTGAAAAAAAAAAAAGGGACACGGTGGTTCAGTGGCTAAGACACTGAACTTGTTGATCGAAAGGTTGGCAGTTCGGCGGTTCGAATCCCTAGTGCTGCGTAGCGGGGTGAGCTCCCGTGACTTGTCCCAGCTTCTGCCAATCTAGCAGTTCGAAAGCACGTAAAAAAATGCAAGTAGAAAAATAGGGACCTTTGTGGGAAGGGAACAGCATCCCGTGCACCTTTGGCGTTGTGTCATGCCAGCCACATGACCACGGAGACATCTTCGGACAGCGCTGGCTCTTCGGCTTTGAAACGGAGATGAGCACTGCCCCTTAAGAGTCGGGAACAACTAACACATGTGTGACGGGGAACCTTTACCTTTAGTCTAGTAAAAAGGAGGACTAGGGGTGACATGATAGCAGTGTTCCAATATTTGAGGGGATGCCACAAAGAACAAGGGGGTCGACCCAGTGGTGGGACCCTCCCGGTTTAACAACCGGTTCGGTGATCGTGCGATTTGAAGCCTGAAGCGCCGTTTGAAGAAATCTTCACTTCCTGGTTTCTTCGGAGGAATAACACAGCTGATTTACGCGGCAATCTGCTCTACTGCGCGAATCCGCTGAGAAGATAAAGGTCGGAAAATAGCGTGAGCGGGCGGACCCATCTGAATGTCGAGGTGAACTGGTTCACTCCCAGCTGATCATCGGAGCTACCGGTTTTCCCAAACCGGTCCAAACCAGTAGAATCCCACCCCTGGGTCAGGTTTTCCGCAAATGGTCCGGAAACCTCTACTTTCACTGCGGAGGAAATATTTGTCTTTATTGAAATAATCTTTGTTCGGCTCTGGTGATTATTGAACCATCTTAGTTCAACGGGCTGGCTCAATACTAACTTTCCAGACTGAATAATTGGCGCAGGAGAGCTTCATTGAAGAAATGTTTAATGTCTGATCGGGAGATTCCAAAACGGCTCAAGAAGAAGAAATTCTGGCAATGCCAAGGACCAACTGGAGAAAATTCAGGAAGGAGAATTTAGGGGAGATCATTACTCAAAAATCATGGCTCCTATCCTGATTTCTCCAACCTTTGTTTTTATTGTACAGGGAGTCCTCAACTTATGACAACATTTCATGGAGTGACCGTTCAAAGTTAAAACGGCACTGAAAAAAAGTGATTTATGACTGTTTTTCACACTTACGACCATTGCAGTATCCCCATGGTCACATGATCAAAATTTAGTGGTTCATTTTTATGACGGTTGCAATGTCCTGGGGCAGGGGTGGTATTCACCCCTGCCCCTTCGCTACCCGTTTGTAAATGTGAGCCTTCCGCGCATACGCAGAGCATCAAAAACGGGACGTGATGACATCCAGGCGGGTGGGTGGAGCCACCCACAGTCGCCACGACAAATTTGCCCGAACCGGATAGAACCAGCTGAATATCATCACTGTCCTGGGGACATGTGATCTGCTTTTTGCGACCTTCTGACAAGCACAGCCAATGGGGAATCCAGATTCACTTAACAAATGCAATGGTTCACTTAACAACTGTGGGAAACAATTATAAAATGGTTTATTTAAAAATCATATATGTATACATGTATATGTATATGTATATACATATGTATGTATTTGTTTTCTTTTCTTTTCGTAGGCCTTTATGTGTATTTCTCGTTAGCCAGGTTCTTCCTATGTAAGGATATAGGATATAGACACACACCAATGGTCCTTATCAAATTTATTAAGTAGTAAGAATAAACCAAAGTCTGGCAAAGGTTGGCAACCAGCCCAGAAAGCAAGATAAGACTTTTCCAAAAAATGCTCTGATGATAATTACAAGTTGTTTCCAGAAAGAAACTTACTAACTGCGTGCAACTTAAATAGGCTAAGGGAGTGGCCAATTATCCTCAAGTCTTACTCTCGAGGAGACCTCCTCCTCCTGAGTAGCCACTCCTGCCTTTTGGCAGCCCTGCGTGCTCAAGCATTGAGGAGAGGCTCCTCCACTTCGCTCTCTCCACTTGAAGGAGCCTCTGGAGGTTCTGAAGGCCCTGGCTGAGTGTCTGCCTCTGGCACCACGTCCTCTTCAGCCTCCTCGCTGTCTGACGCGAGCGCCAGCTGCGCAGGCTGCTGGCGCGACACCACACCAGCCTCCTCGTCGTTGGGATCAGCCACGATCAGCGCAGGCCGCTGGCGGGCCACAACAGTAGAGGGTAGTCACAATGTCACTTTTTTCAGTGCCATTGTAACTTCAATTGGTTGCTAAATGAACATTGTAAGTCAAGGACTACCTGCAAATCATCCTGAGCTCCGGCTCCTGATACATTTACAGAAGGCATTCCAGATAATTTAATAAAGAATGATATATAAAAGTCCTCACATGAGAAAGACTCAAGATGACGATACGGAGTTAAAATATTTGCAAAAATACATCTCTCTTTGGAGGCACACCAGAGAAATATAAATATCCAGGTGACACTTCCTTTAAAAATATCTAATCTCAGCATATATGCATCCCCGGCGTGATCGCATTTCTATATTTGGAGGTGCGTTTCAACAGACGGAGTGACATAGCATTTTACAGCACTGAATCCCAGGAAGGATATATAGAAGGATAATTCGCCGCAAAAGGGGAAATTACTAGAAGGTTCCTCAAAACGTCTGCCCTTGCTTTCAAGCAAAACTAAGTTCAAAAGGCAGACCAAAATGTTGATTTTTTCACAAACACCCCCCCCCCCCAAGTGCAGCAAACTTCACGAAAGCATTTAATCATCGGAACGGCTGAAACGGAGGAACAATTCTTTAGAAAAGGCCGCCGTCGGAAGCCCGGCGAAGTGTGATTATCTTTCAGAATCAGTTGAAAGAGAGCTCACTTCCAGCCGAGGTTTGCTTCCCGGGCCCAACCTTCACCATGAAAAGAAGCTCCGGGGGTGACTGAAATAAGAACCGAGCGGTGTTCACGGAAGCAAAGAGAAAGCTTTGTGCTCCAGCGGACTCCTTTGCTGCCAATAATTAAATCTCTCAGGTTCGGGGCGACTGAAACCAGCACAGCATCCTTAAGGGCCGAGGGAGAAGCAAGAAATAATGAGAGATTCTCCGGCTTTCAAAAGTTGTCCGCGGTGAGGCTGTTACCTGCACTGGTCTCTCCCCCCCCCCGAACATACCTGGCGAGAAAAAACAAGGAGGGACACACCATGACATGGATATTTGGAATTTGTTAACTAATATACACCCATGAAGGGATGCGGTGGCTCAGGGGCTAAGACGCTGGGCTTGTCGATCGAAAGGTCGGCAGTTCAGCGGTTCGAGTCCCTAGTGCTGCGTAAACGGGGTGAGCTCCCGTGACTTGTCCCAGCTTCCGCCAACCTAGCAGTTCGAAAGCACGTAAAAAAAATGCAAGTAGAAAAATAAGGACCACCTTTGGTGGGAAGGTAAGAGCGATCCGTGCGCCTTTGGCGTTGAGTCATGCCGGCCATATGACCACGGAGACGTCTTCGGACAGCGCTGGCTCTTCGGCTTTGAAACGGAGATGAGCACCGCCCCCTAGAGGAGGGAACGACTAGCACATATGTGCGAGGGGAAGCTTTACCTTTACCTAGGTGGCATTTTGGTGCCGTGATGACCATTTTTTTTTTACTCTTTATTGGTTCAATAATCTGTTTGCATCTTCCTCCTGCATTGTGGCTGCATGGCAACATCTCCACAATTACACGCCGCTAAAAATCTCGGAGGCAGGTGAACTTAAAAAGTAGTAGGTTTGCCTACGCGAGATGAGCAAAAACCAGATGGGAGTAAGGGAGAAGGGGAGGAAAAAAACCTGATTTTTGATCCACGAAACATTCCAGGGAGCTGGAAGGGATTTTTTCCAATGATGCCAGGCCTGGATTTAGATGATCAGAAGAATCTCTCTTTTGCCGGCTACTTTTGCAGCACACAAAATGCTCGCTGAAGAAGGGAGAGATTTGGGGTTTCTCTCTTTCTTTTTTTTTCTTTCCTGGATGAATGTTTCTTTGTTTTTTTAATCATCTCCCTCGGAATTAAAGACAGGTGTGGGATGTGGGGGAAACAGTTAAGGCTGGGTTATCCTATCCACCCTGAAGACATCGTCCCTTCTATCAGTGACATATTAGCTGTCAGTCTTTTGATCGATGGCTACAGTGCTCCAAGAGAATGAATTACTACAGCCCAGGCTCCTAACTATAAAAGAAGGCAAGAGAGAGAGAGAGAGAGAGAGAGGGAATTGCTGCTGGAGCTACAAAATTAACTCTGCTTCTGGAGAACGCACAGAGTGAATGCAAAATATCGGGTATCCGTCTGTCCCCCCCTCCCCTTCTTTCCATTTCTGAAATGAAACAAAGAGCAAGGAAAGCTGTGATTGGGGGAAGGAGGGAGAGCGGGAAGAGGGAGCATCTTGTGACCCTGCCGAACTGTCACTTTCTCAGCTTATGGCAATGTGTGAACTCAGCTAAAGAGGAAAAAAAAGATCAGAGACGAGCGTGGGATGGCGCGGATGTCAAAACGCTGAAAAGACTGTGCGGCATTATCCCGCTGGGCTCAATGGCAGACGCCGCCTTATCGCGCTGGGCTCTTTTGAGATGGTCCCGGGTGTGGAGAGGATGGGTGTCACCCCTGGACCAGACCTTGAGGAATGAAAACGAAACATCCTTCAGCATCAAAGGCTGTTTTTCAATCAGGATAGGGCAGGAAGGGACCTCGGGAGATCTTCTAGTCCAACCCCTTCTCTTGCTCAAGGAGGTGACCCTATACCACTTCAGACAAATGATGGATAATGATAACCAGAATAAATAACCGAGTTGAAAGGGATCTGGGAGTCTTCTAATCCAGAGGTCTGCTCAAGAGCCATTTGGACCTGCTTCCCACAGAAAAGAAAACACCGGGAGTCACAAAACCTGGGTGGGCGTGGCCAACTCAAGGTCATTCACTTCCACCAGTCACATGACACACACACCCCAGCCACGCCTACCCAGCCGGTCATTAGGGCAGAGAACCGATTGTTTAAAAACACCGGGAACCACAAAACCCTTTCGATATCTCTCTCTCCCTCTCTCCCCACCTCTCTCTCTGTATCTCTCTCTGTCTCTCTCTCTCCCCCTCTCTCTGTATCTCTCTGTCTCTCTCTCTCCCCACTCTCTCTGTATCTCTCTGTTTCTGCCCAGGCCACTTCTCCATCACCTGCCGTCGCCCTTACCTTCTCAGGCCAGGCAAGGAGTGACCGGGAGGGGAGGGCGAGGGGCGGGGCCAGCCAGTGGTGGGATCACCCGACAGGGAGCCACAGCAGAGGGCCCAAAGAGCCACATGCAGCTCCGGAGCTGCAGGTTGCTAATACCTGTTTTAGTCCAACCTCCTGTTCAAGCAGACTATTCTGTTTTGTTCTGTTCTGTTGTTCTGTTCCGTTCTACCCTACCCTACATTCTATTCCAGTGTTGGTGAACCTTTTCGGTAATGAGTGCAGAAATGGGAGCGCGCGTGCCAGAATCTGGTAGAGCAGCCTCCCGGCCCGCTGGGGGGCTGCTCTTCCGGTTTCCGGCACACGCATGTGTACAGACCACCTGGTCTTCCGGTTTCTGGTGCACATGTGCTCACGAAGACCAGCTGGCCGGTGCACATGCACACACCGGAAACCAGAAGAGCAGCCATCCAGCACGCACGATTTCTGGCAACAGAAGATGATCTTCTGGTTTCCGACACTACCGCGTGTGTGAAGACCAGCTGGCCAGTGCGGCGGAACCCGGAAGAGCAACAGGCGACGGTTCGCGTGCCCGGAGAGATGTGTCTGCATGCTGCTTCCGGCACACGTGCCATAGATTCGCCATCACTATTCTATCCTATCCTATCCTATCCTATTCTATATTTTATTTTATTTTCTATTCTATTCTATTCTATTCTATTCTATTCTATTCTATTCTATTCTATTCTATTCTATTCTATTCTATTCTATTCCATTCCATTCCATTCCATTCCATTCCGTATTTTCTATTCTATTCTATTCTATTCTATTCTATTCTATTCTATTCTATTCTATTCTATTCTATTCTATTCTATTCTATTCTATTCTATTCCATTCCATTCCATTCCATTTTATATTTCTGTTCCATTCTACTCTACTCTACTCTACTCTACTCTACTCTACTCTACTCTACTCTACTCTACTCTACTCTATTCTATTCATATTCCATTCCATTCCATTCCATTCCATTCCATTCCGTATTTTCTATTCTATTCTATTCTATTCTATTCTATTCTATTCTATTCTATTCTATTCTATTCTATTCTATTCTATTCTATTCTACTCTACTCTACTCTACTCTACTCTACTCTACTCCACTCCACTCCACTCCACTCCACTCCACTCCACTCCATACTATTCTATTCTATTCGTATTCCATTCCATTCCATTCCATTCCATTCCATTCCATTCCATTCCATTCCGTATTTTCTATTCTATTCTATTCTATTCTATTCTATTCTATTCTATTCTATTCTATTCTATTCTATTCTATTCTATTCTATTCTACTCCACTCTACTCTACTCTATTCTATTCTCCTCTACCATTCCCTTCCCTTCTATTCTATTCTAGACAAATGGCTGCCCAGTCTCTTCTTAAAAACCTGGTTTTTGCACTGGTTAATCGTCCTCCCTCTTAGGAAATTTGACCTTAGTTCTAGGTGGCTTCTCTCCTTGGTTATCCCCTCACCCAGCCCCATTCCAGCACAGACGTTGTTGACTTTGAAGAGCTGGTCTTCAGATTTGCTACCAGGAGGTGGGTGAGTGGAGATGCTTTTTTTCCCCCCAAGACCAAAGGTCCACCAGGAACCAACGCACCTTGGCGCTGTCCGTGGTGCTGATAAAAAAAATATGTGGAAAAACCCAGCTCCTTCTCTCTCTACCTCCTCCCCGTGATACTGCAAATGAGGCGTTAAAATGGATGAAAGGCCTCGCGTGATATATAAGGAGCCGGTGAAAAGGGATTTACCATTTCAGGGCACAGGTACATGCGAGAGAGAGAGAGAGAGAACATCTATTCCCATCTTCTCCGACATGGCATTTAAGATGAAAGACATTCCCGGGGTCTGCAGACTGCTAAAATCAGGAGGAAACGGTGGAAACCTGTTTTTCCAGGGCAGGCGTAAATTTGCAAGGCAGGGGAATGAAATGCAAAATTAATATCCTTTTCGACAGACCGCGGCGCTTAGTTCCCTTTAATCAGAGCCTCCAGGACCCAATGGATGACAACACGCGTCTGTCCTTCAACTCGTTCTCGTCGGAGGCAAACATGTCAGCTGTAAATTGGTCTCCATCAGCCCCCGGGATGAATATGGAGCGCCGGAGTAAATGGAACGGCAGGATTGATATTGGAGTTTTTCATATACTCAGGGGGGACATTCAAACGCAACGCCCTCTCAGGAATGGACAAGGGAGCAGGGAAGTGCCTGTGCCGAGTCCTCGAAGTGGGCAGCGCTTTTATTATATATATATATAAAACATATAATATATATATATATATGTTTTCTTCTCTTATCATAGGTCTTTAATGTGTATTTCTCCTCAGCCGGGTATTTTCCGACGTAAACCAAGATTTTCAAAATGCTGCCGTAGCTCAGTGAAATCACAATTCATTCGTTCTAGGCTTTTCCAGACAGCAAGCGAGCAGTTTGCTGCCCTTTAGGAGAGTAATATAGATCTATTTTGGACCAATTAGTCCTCATCAGTTAGCCACACCCTCATCACATGTTTCCTCCCCGTATATGTTTTATTAGTCTCCCAAAGGGCAGCAAACTGTTTCCTTGCTGTCTGGAAAAGCCTAGAACTAGTGAATTGTGATTTCACTGAGCTATGGCAGCATTTTGAAAATCTTGGTTTACGTAGGAAAATACCTGGCTGAGGAGAAATACATACATACATACATACATACATAAATTAATAAAGAAAACACAGCAGAAGGATCGTGCAGTGGACTGTGGTCTAATCCAAAATTCTTGATTAATTAATTTCCCAGGGTTTAGGTAACCAATTATTCAGTAAAAACGAACGTATTCTCTGTCCCTTGTTTCAGCAAGGGGTGGGAGCTTCCTTCCCTGTCTCCCACCTCATCTCTTTCTTTTTAAAAAGAAAGGCCAGATAATGTGGGATAAATATGTATATATATACATATATATTGTGAATGCAACTGCTTGAGGGCTCCTGGATTGGAGCTGAAAGGCAAAAGGGATGTAGTATGCTCCCTCCCACATGCTGGGGTAGACCAGGTGCCTCGATAGAAAAACACTTTACACATACACACACACACATATATATGTTTTCGTAGATTTTCACGGGTAGAGGTATGCAAGTTTTGGTGTATTCAGTCTTTTCTCGTGTAAGATTGAGAGTATCTTGGCGACGTTTCGACGAGGTCTCACTCGTCATCTTCAGGCTGGTGTCTTCGGCTTCATGCTTTTCCTCGCACAAGCACGAAGCTGAAGACACCAGCCTGAAGACGACGAGTGAGACCTCGTCGAAACGTCATCAAGGTACTCTCAATCTTACACAGGAAAAGACCCAAATACACCAAAACTTGCATATGTGTGTGTGTGTGTGTGTGTGTGTGTGTGTGTGTGTGTGTGTGTGTATATATATATATATATATATTTGCTTTCTTCTCTTATCGTAGGTTTAAAAGTATGTATTTTTCTTGAACCGGGTATTTTCCTACGAAAACCAAGTTTTTCAAATTGCAGCCGTAGCTCAGTGAAATCACATCCACTATCCTAGGCTTCTTCAAACAGCAAGCAAGCATTTTGCTGCCTATTGTGTACCCCGGAATCTAACATTTAATAATATCTACTAGCTCCTGCCTGAGGAATAATGGCCAAGCTATAATTAATCCGTCTTATCGATGTTTTCATTTCTCGTACTGCTCATTCCGTGAGAAGCAGGCAAACCTCCCCCCTCCCTCCTGTGATTCCCTAAAAATGTAACTAAAAACCACGATAACGATGGATTAGTTGTATTAATGAGGGATCCAACAGGTTTGATTAATTTTAACCCAGCGTTGCCGCTATCTGCTCATATCAAGGGAAGCCTGAAAAAAGGGCAGATTTTTTGGCTGGCTGAATTCATTTGATCCCCGTAATCAACGACTAATTTTCCAGTGCACAAATACAAAGGCACACCATTGTTCTTGTGCGAAGAATTTTTGTATGTGTGTGTGCGTGCTTGTGTCACAAATTGCACAAAGCAGGAGAGCTGCAAACAAGCTGCGTTTGCCGTTTATGGATTTTTTATGGTTTTGTGGGGTTTTTTTTTAGTTCCCTTTCTGTCTCCCGCTGAATAAGAAAGCACTTTTGACAAATGAAATCAACATAAAACTTTGCAGAAGACAGCAAAGGAAGGCGACCGGAAAGAGCTGCTGGCGGAGGGAGGGAGGGAGGGAAGGAGGAAGGGAGGGAGACCAGGTCTTTCGGCCCAGATTCGCCAAGAAAAGTGCAACCAGAGAGATAAAAGCTGGGGGTGCGAACTGCAAATTAAACCTTTCGATATGTTGGTTCTGTAAAATGCTTTTAAAAAGCAGGAGTCGTAACGCGAAGAGATAAATGACACCACTGCCAACAACCTATAAGGCAGTGATGGCTAACCTTTTTGCCATCGCGTGCCAGGAGCAGGGGAAGGGATCGCGCGTGTGTGCCCACATCCATAATTCTATGCGCCCTGCCCCCCACACATGCACGTGTGACACCTCCACGCTCTCCACACTCCTGGCACGTGATGGCACAATAAGCCCGTTTTTCTAGGAGTCTGGGGAGGGTGAAAACAGCCTTCCCCACAACCCCCCGAGACCCTCTAGAGGCAGGAAACGCCCTGTTTCCTTACTTCTGGTGGGCCCAGAAGGCCTGAAAATCAGCTGGTGTGCGCCGGAGCTGAGCTCACGTGCCCACCGATATGACTACGTGTGCCACTTGTGGCACGCGTGCCATAGGTTCGCCATCATGGACCTAGGCGGTATTTTGATGCCAAGCCCATGGCTTCCAGCCTTCCGGTGTTCGAAGAACATCTTTCTATCTGGAGCGGGGGCAAAACCACAATTTGACAAACAACTGCAGGTTTTTGCACGCAGAAATTCTGCGGGCATTCCTGCAGGCTACTAAGCAAAATGGATCAATATTTCGCGAATACAGCAATTAAAAGAAAAAATCCTCCATTTCTATCCCAAGACTATGGTCTTCTACAGACCTACTAAAGGTAAAAGTAAAGGTTTCCCTCACAGATATGTGCTAGTCGTTTCTGACTCTAGGGGGCGGTGCTCCTCTCCGAAGAGCCAGCGCTGTCCGAAGACGTCTCCGTGGTCATGTGGCTGGCATGACTCAACGCCAAAGGTGCACGGAATGCTGCTACCTTCCCACCAAAGGTGGTCCCTATTTTTCTACTTGCATTTTTTTTTATGTGCTTTCGAACTGCTAGGTTGGCAGAAGCTGAGACAATCACGGGAGCTCACCCCGTTACGCGGCACATGATTAGGGGACTGGAGGCTAAAACATAGGAAGAACGGTTGCTGGAACTGGGTATGTCTAGTTTGATGAAAAGAAGGACTAGGGGAAACATGATAGCAGTCTTCCAATATCTCAGGGGCTGCCCCAAAGAAGAGGGAGTCAAGCTATTCTCCAAAGCACCTGAAGGCAGGACAAGAAGGCTATTGCTGAGCACATTGTAAGCCGCCCTGAGTCTTCGGAGAAGGGCGGCATATAAATCAAATAAAAAAAAAAAAAAAAGAAGCAATGGGTGGAAACTAATCAAGGAGAGAAGCAACTTAGAACTAAGGAGAAATTTCCTGACAGTGGAACAACTTGCCACCAGAAGTTGCGAATGCTCCAACACTGGAAATTTTTAAAAAGATGTTGGATAACCATTTGCCTGAAGTAGTGTAGGGTTTCCTGCCTAAGCAGTGGGTTCGACTAGAAGACCTCCAAAGTCCCTTCCAACTCTGTTATTGTACTATATTATATCTTCAGTATTGCAGCTCAGCTCATCAGAGAGGATGAAATGCAAAGTTTGGGGCTTAAATAGGATCGCCAGTTGCATTTACCATGGCTGCATCCCTTAACCATGATAGTTAGCTAGTCTGCCAGCCTTCCTGGGATTAAAGAAAACTATCAGGATTCCAGGTATCTATGATGGAAGGAAGGAAGGAAGGAGAAAGAAAGAGAAAGGAAGGAAGGAAGGAAGGAAGGAAGGAAGGAAGGAAGGAAGGAAGGAAGGAAGGAAGGAAGGAATATCATTGTTAAGATTTAGCAGATTAAAGGAACTCAAGCCACACTTTCATTCCCAGGTGTACATTTCCAACTCGGGAGCAAAAAAAAAATCATTTTTTTAAAAAAATTAGATTTATATGCTGCCCTTCTCCGGAGACTCAGGACGGCTTACAATGCGTTAAGCAATAGCCTTCATACTTTTGTATATTTTTATACAAAGTCAGGTTATTGCCCCCACAAACTGGGTCCTCAATTTACCTACCTTAGAAAGGATGGAAGGCTGAGTCAACCTTGAGCCTGGGGAGATTCGAACTTGCAGTAATTGCAGACAGCTGAATGTTAACAACAGGCTTTTTTAGTCTGTTGACCTATCCAGGCTCCTGATGATTTTGCGTGTTGGTGCACTGCAAAATCATAACAACGATAACAAAGCCTAAACAACTGGCCATCGTAAGGGTAACAGAAAAGGCTTCTCCCCATAGGCAGCCCCACAAATGCCCCCACCCCCCTCCACACACACACAAAACCCAGTCTAATTTCTACTGGGCTAATATCCTTCCATGGGCTTTATTAGCAAAGAAATTGGGATGTCGTGTTCTTTTTTTTTTGTTGTTTTTTTTGCACACTGCATTTTTATGAAGGCAGGGAACAACTTGTGCAAGGAATGTGTCAGGTTGGAGACGGGGGAAGAGAGAAAGGCTGGGAGAATGTTAAGGAGGCAACTGCGTGGGGGGGGGGAAAGAGGGGGGAACCCCCCCCTAAGAATGGGGAGAAGCTAAAGCGAGAGGTGTTTTTTTTTTGAAACGATGCAAACCGATTTTACGGCAGATGAAAAGAGGGTTTAAAAAAAAACCCTGACCTCTCCGAGCTTCAACAGATTGCTTCTACCGGGGCCTTTAATCAGTCTATTAAATCAAATTGCTCGGTGTGGCTACAAAACTGTTGTTTCAAAAAAAAAAGAAAAAAGGAAGTGAACAGAGAAGAAAGAAAAAGAAGTGACAATCCGCTGAAATTAAACCATGGCCAAAAATACAGCTCAGTGCCGAGCCAGCCAACCGAGATTTCTTCCACAAACATGGCTGAGCAAACTGAAGCAAAACGCCTTGTTCAGGCTGAGCCTCTGCCGAGGGTGTGTGTGTGTGTGTGTGTGTGTGTGTGTGTGTGTGTGTGTGGGTGGCGGCCACGGCCGCAGCCACGGCAGGCCTTGAAGGAATAAGGTGATTGTCTATTGCAGGTGTCAGCAACCTGCGGCTCTGGAGCCGCATGTGGCTCTTTGGGCCCTCTGCTGTGGCTCCCTGTGGGGTGATCCCACTGGCTGGCCCCGCCCCTCGCCCTCCCCTCCCAGTCACTCCTCGCCTGGCCTGAGAAGGTAAGGGCGACGGCGGGTGATGGAGAAGCGGCCAGGACAGAGACAGAGAGATACAGAGAGTGGAGGAGGAGAGAGAGAGACAGAGAGAGATACAGAGCGAGAGGTGGAGAAAGAGGGAGAGAGGAGGGAGGGAGGGAGAGAGAGAGAGATGTCAAAAGGGTTTTGTGGTTCCCGGTGTTTTTTAACAACCGGTTCTCTGCCCTAATGACCTGCTAAGTAGGCGTGGCTAGGGGGGGTCATGTGACTGGTGGAAAGTGAGTGACGTTGAGTTGGCCACGCCCACTCAGGTTTTGTGGTTCCCAGTGTTTTCTTTTCTGTGAGAAACAGGTCCAAATGGCTCTTTGAATGTTTAAGGTTGCATATTGTAATCTTGTGTGGAATTAAGATGCCGTGCAAATTTTAAAAGAAGGGAAGGAATCAAGATCACCCTCCCTGGAGGAGAAAAAGTTACTCTGTCCACATCCGCTTCGAAGAAGGGCCTGGGGGGGGGGAAACGGCAGCTTTCTTCCCAGAACGTGTAAAGCAGAAATAAATACACTATTCCGAGTTGTGTGGCTTGCTGGGAAGTCCACGCACACACACACACACACACACACACACACACACACACACACACACACAGAGTTATCATTCTAGATGTCTCCGTCTTTCTTCAAGCTTCTCCTTTGAAGTCTCTGATGCTGGAAGGACCGGCAAAGTTGACGGACTTGTTTTGAAGATGAAATCCTGGCTGACAGCTGAAATCTCTCAGCCGTCTTTGGCAAGCTTCTCACAAGGAGGCAGATCTGGTTTTGAACCCAGAATCCTCAGCTGGTAACATGGGACGGGGTGGGGGGGGGAATGCATGTGTTCTCTGCCCAAATGGTGGATCCAAGAGGTGTGCTTTCCTGCTCACCCACCCACACACACACACACACACATGTAACTGTGCTTTACTGGGTTTATTAATATTCCCCCGCAACTCCAAGGGGTAGGATTCAGATGGTTCGGATCAGTTCGAGTGAATCAGACGCTAATTTTACATCTGGTTCATTGAACCAGTAGTTTCCAGTTTCTGAAAGTTTCCAGGTTTTCTCCACCCAAAAGAAAGTTCAAGTACAGCACTCACGTGTCCGTCACATGGTCCAATCAGGCTCCATCCAAAACTGATGATAGCTCCCAGTCCCTTCATGGCAGCTTGTAGGGCACCATGGCCTTGACTCTCTGAGAAAAGAATGTTATTTTGACTACTATGTATCACCCATGCTGTATACAACCCTCCCCCCTGTCCCATTTTCCCACAGTAGAAAATGTGGCAGGCCTGAAGGCTTAACTGTAAAAGATGGCTTCCAGATCTGACACCTTTGGTTAAATCCCCAAAACGGTGCCCGCCTCTTTTGTCCTTCTGGCAGATCAGCTCCTGTCTTTCTAACCTTTCTAATTGAGGCTTCTTAACCTTTCTCCTTCAATTATCCCCGTGCTATTTTATTTTTTTTTTATTTCACAACGCAAACGGGGGTGGGGGCAATTCGTCTCCCAGGTTACCTTTGGAAAAGGTTAAAAGGAAGAGTCCGGGGTGGGGTGAGACATGAAAACGATTCAAGTTCAACATTTGCCATTCTGGGCCACCCTTGGAGACTTCTGCAAACAAGAGATGACATTTCCAGAAAATCGAAATTTCCTTCGGGCTGCTGTTTACGTACCTGGCAGGGAACAGAGGAGGCAGGCACCCGTAAAAATTGCCTCATGGCTTCTTAATCCTGAAGGGGCCCTGTGCGAATCTCCTCACGGCTCTCCCGGTGCTTGAACCCTTAGCTTCTTCCCCCTGGTCATGTTCACTAGGAAATTATTCTAGAATGTTCCGCCTCATAAACCTCACAGCTGTCTTGCCCTCAGAAAATCACACACAAGATTTGAGTGACAGTCAGTTTGAAAAAAAAGGGGGTGCAGAGCAGTGGTGGGATTCTAATTTTTTTTACTACCGGCTTGGTGGGCATGGCAGGGGAAGGATACTGCAAAATCCCCATTCCCTCCCCACTCCTGGGGGAAGGATACTGCAAAATCCCCATTCCCTCCCCACTCCAGGGGGAAGGATACTGCAAAATCCCCATTCCCTCCCCACTCCAGGGGGAAGGATACTGCAAAATCCCCATTCCCTCCCCACTCCAGGGGGAAGGATACTGCAAAATCCCCATTCCCTCCCCACTCCAGGGGGAAGGATACTGCAAAATCCCCATTCCCTCCCCACTCCAGGGGGAAGGATACTGCAAAATCCCCATTCCCTCCCCACTCCTGGGAGAAAGATATTGCAAAATCTCCATTCCCTCCCCACTCCTGGGGGAAGGATATTGCAAAATCTCCATTCTCTCCCCACTCCTGGGGCCAGCCAGAGATGGTATTTGCCGGTTCTCCGAACTACTCAAAATTTCCGCTACCGGTTCTCCAGAACCTGTCAGAACCTGCTGGATTTCACCTCCGGTGCAGAGCTACTGTACCATGGAGCTGAGGAAGAGACATTCGGGGAGCCACACCAAAGGACTGAAGGAGGGAGGGAGGGGGAAAAAAAAATCAAATTGTTAATTAAATCTTAATATTATTCCATTTCATTAATCTAACTTAATGGCTAAATACACGGGCTTATAATGATCTTCCTCTACATGGGAATTAATTCCTGGCTTTAAAGTAAATTATAAACTTCTGTGAGGAGGTGGCGACGGCTGAGTTTTTGTTTTAATTAACCTATCCAGAATAAGGTTTGCTTTGGTTCTCACCTACAACCTATTTTCTGGGCCTGCCCCAAGATTCAGAATTTTAAATTAATCCAATGAGCTGGGTTCATCCATCAGGCTAAGTCACAAATAAAAGTAAAAAAAAATAATAATTAATCATCCTTAGCCTAATCCAGTGTTGGCAAAACACTTCGGCACCAAGTGTCAAAATGGGAGGCCCGTGCGTGCATGCATCTGTGCTGGAAACTGGAAGATCAGCCACCCGGCGGGCATGCGTGCCCCAGAAAAATGATTTCCGGTTTCCGGGCATGTGCACCGGGCACCTAGTTTTCAAGTTTTCTGTCGTGTATGCCCGCACCGGTCAGCTGTTCTTTCGGTTTCCGGCACACGCATTCGCACATGCGTGCATGAAGACATCTGGCTGGTGCATATACGCACACCGTATGCACACGCGCACTGGGTAGCTGCTCTTCCGGTTTTGCGGGCGTGAAGACCAGCTGGCTAGCGTGCCGGAACCCGGAACAGCAACGGGCAACATCTCGTATGCCCGGAGAGATGGTTCTGCGTGCCACTTCCGGCATATGTGCCATAAGTTCGTCATCACGGGCCTAGTCTGTGCAGCTGTTAGATCCATGTGGAGGTAGGATTGGTGAGAAGATAATTGGCGTTCGAGAGAAAACTGCTCCCTTCCTTCTCCGAGACTCGGAAGGCTAGAATTTGTGATGTCTCAGCCTTGACCAGTCCATGTTTTGCCGCCAAAGGTCTCACAGCTGAGCCACAACCTCTGGGCTGCCTCTTTTTTCGAGGTCGTGCCTCAGCTTTGCAATTTCTTGGCCCTGAAACCCAAACTCGGTGGGTGACAAATACTTGGAGAGGGGGACAGGAAGACAAAGTCAGCAGAACGTGACCCGTTGCCATGGAGACCCAAGCTCCCTTCCGCAGCATCTTTGCGGCTCGCGGGAAGAAAACCAGCGAAGAGAGAGAGGGGGGGGGGAAACAATCCCTGCCAACGAACTTGCTGGGGGATTGCACCCAAGTATCGTGGTCCACCCAGGTAGAGAGGCTGAGCCCTGTGTCAATGAGGAGAGGACAACGTCAAACCACGATCCCAGATGAAATGATCAGCGGCCAGGCTCCGTTTGGCCCAGGAGAAGTAGGACTTTTGATTGTTCACTTCTCTGGAGGATCAAGAGGAGAAGCAACCTAGAACTAAGGAGAAATTTCCTTAGAACATGAGTAGAAAATGGCACTTCGGCTCTGCTATACCTTCTTATATCTACCGTGTTTCCCCAAAAATAAGACCCTGTCTTATAATTTTTTTTCTCCAAACTGCACAGAATCTTAGCTAGAGGTTCTCCCGAATCCCTGGACCCATCCCATCCCATCTTCTATTCTGCATTCTATTCTATTCTGTCCTATCCTAGCCTGTTCTGCATTCTATCCTACCCTACAGTATTCTATT
This sequence comes from Pituophis catenifer annectens, assembly GCF_029215685.1. Classification (NCBI taxonomy): domain Eukaryota; kingdom Metazoa; phylum Chordata; class Lepidosauria; order Squamata; family Colubridae; genus Pituophis; species Pituophis catenifer. The sequence continues at coordinate 7,161,129 of NW_027256898.1, read as the reverse complement.
CTGCATTCTACCCCATCCTGTCCCATCCCGTCCCATTATATATATATAATATATATATTATATATATATATATATATAATGCTGTTATACACTCATCTGTTGACTCTAACTTAAATCTTTTCACCCGTCTCCCTCGAAATGAACTCCATCCTGGCTTCTGAAACCTTGCAAAGAAGAGGGCTCCGGATAAAAGAAGGCTGAGAGAACTACAACCTGAAGAACTGCCCTCCTTGCTGAATCTGAGTGATCGCTTTTGCCTTCATAGCTGGCTGCACTTGTTCAGCAAGGATGGGAACGAAAGGGAAGGATTCTGGTGCTTTTTTTAAAAAAAAAAACCCATGATATAACACTCCCCTCCCTGGCTTTAGATATCCCCAAGAAGCAGCCAAGGGAGTTGAGACAAGTTGCAAAGTGCTTGCCAGCAGGTTCTGCATCTCGATTCCCAGAGCGTCGTCAGTGTAGAAAGTAGCATTTTTAATGGCAGAAGCGTTGCCGTTTTATTTTCCCGGATGGGTTATAAAAATGGGCTTTCAGCATAGGCTGTTTCTTTTCTGCTTTCTTCCAGCTGATGTATTAAAACAAGGAGGAGGAGGAGGAGGAGGAGGAGGAGGAGGAGGAGGAGGAGGAGGAAAAGGAGAAGGAGAAGGAGGAGAAGGAGGAGGAGGAAAAGAAGGAGGAGGAGGAGGAGGAGGAGGAAAAGGAGGAGGAGGAGGAAAAGGAGGAGGAGGAGGAGGTGGAGGAGGAGGAGGAAAAGAGGAGGAGGAGGAGGAAAAGGAGGAGAAAAAGGAGAAGGAGGAGAAGGAGGAGGAGGAGGAGGAGGAAAAGGAGGAGGAGGAGGAAAAGGAGGAGGAGGAGGAGATGGAGGAGGAGGAGGAAAAGGAGGAGAAAAAGGAGAAGGAGGAGAAGGAGGAGGAGGAGGAGGAAAAGGAGGAGGAGGAGGAAAAGGAGAAGGAGGAGAAGGAGGAGGAGGAGGAAAAGGAGGAGGAGGAGGAAAAGGAGGAGGAGGAGGAGGTGGAGGAGGAGGAGGAAAAGAGGAGGAGGAGGAGGAAAAGGAGGAGAAAAAGGAGGAGGAGGAAAAGGATAAGGAGGAGGAGGAGGAAAAGGAGAAGGAGGAGGAGAAGGAGAAGGAGGAAAAGAAGAAGGAGGAGGTGGAGGAGGAGAAGGAGGAGAAAAAGGAGGGGGAGAAGGAGGAAGAAAAGAGGAGGAGGAGGAGGAAAAGGAGGAGGAGGAGAAGGAAGAGAAGAAAAAGAAGGAGGAGGAGGAAAAGGAGGAGGAGGAGAAGAAGAAGAAACAAATAAACCTGAATTCTTTTCATCCTTGTTTATACCGGAATGTTTTCCAAAGACAGCAGAGAGGTTTTTCGTTCACCTTTCTCCCTCATTAATAAAATAAAATAAAATCCCTGACTCTCTTTGGATGCACAGAAATGTTGACAGCAGCTGGGAGGGGGTGGGGGAAACAAGCCCAGCCGACATTCTTTAAACCCTCCCTTTGGGTGGTTACTGACCCCAGACCTGCAAAAATTAAGGTTGGCGCCCTTTTGCCAAAAAGGTAAGGCTCAGTTAGCCGGCCTAATCATGCTCGCGTTCATCCCACCACCCCTGATTTTACAAGGCTGTGACAGACTGGCTCTTTCGCAGACCTTAGATTAACGCATCTCCCCGAGAAAGGGGAGCATTAAAAAAAAAAAAAAAAAGAACCCTCCTCCGCTGTGATCACTCCTGCTCTATTATTTATGACACTTTGGTTCTTCCGTATATAAATAATCCATGACTGCAAAGTGGGGTTTGTGCATTGAATATTCATGGACGCTCTTTGCATATATAGCTCATTCATTCCCCGGGAACCTACAAAAATTCCAGACAGGAAAATAACAGTGAGAACGAAATGAGCCCCGGAGAAGCCGCCCTCGCGATGGGACTCCGCAATGCCAACCCAAAGGGGCAGGAGGGAGATGAGTTAGTTGGCACGTTGGCAGTCGTCCTACGGAAGCAAAAGCCCCTTCTTGCAAAAAAAATATATTTTGGGGGGCCTCCCTAGAATGCCTCCAAAGAGCCTCGATGAAAATCTATTGTGCTTCCTACCGTGTTTCTCCGAAAATAAGACTGTGTCTTATATTAATTTTTGCTCCAAAAGACACATTAGGGCTTATTTTCTGGTTAGGTCTTATTTCGGGAGAAAATACGGTACTAAATGCATCCACATGGCTGACAATCTTAACCGGGGCTTATTTTTTGGGGGGGTAGGGCTTATATTACGAGCATCCTGAAAAAAACATGCTAGGGCTTATTTTCCTGTTGGGTCTTATTTTGGGGGGAAATACCATACTAAATGCATCCACCTGGCTGACAATCTTAACTGGGGCTTATTTTGTGGGGTAGGGCTTATATTACGAGCATTCTGGTGGGCATGGCCAGGGGGTGCGACAGGCAGCATTCGGCCTCCTGCACCCCCCTGGGAGCAAACACAGGCCGCGGGGGGGTCGCCCCCCCTGCACCCCATTTTGGGCCTAGTAGGCCTCCTTGCAGCCTCCTGGGAGCAAAAATGGGGCACATGGGGACTTCTGGAAGGGGCAGGGAGGGGAGGGGAGGGGCCAGCCAACAATTTAACAACTGGTTCGGCCGAAGTGGTACGAACCGGTTGAATCCACTGATTAAAGGCCTGGAGACTAATACATGCGAAGAACGGCTGCAAGAATTGGGTATGGCCGGTCTAGAGAAAAGGAGATCTAGGGTTGACATGATAGCAGTATTCCGGTATCTGAGGGGCTGCCACAAAGAGGAGGGGATCAACTTATTTTCCAAAGGACCAGAAGGCAGGACAAGTAACAACGGGTGGAAATTAATCAAGGAGAGAAGCAACCTAGAACTAAGGAGAAGCTTCCTAAGTGAGGACAATTGATCAGTGCCTTCAGACGTGGGTGCTCCAACACTGGAAGTTTTTAAGAAGAGACAACAACCTATCTTAAATGGTATAGGCCAGGGTCTACTGCCTGAGGAGAGGGTTGGACTAGAAGACCTCCAAAGTCCTTTCCAGCTCTATTCTGACTGACCCGTTGCCCATGGAAGGCAGCACATTTTAAAGCAAGCTTTCCCGAATGATTCTTGGCAACCCAAAAGACAGGAACCATAGCGGCAGCTGGAAAGCCTACTCAGTTGAGGGCCAATCCATCTGTGCAGACGGAGAGCTTCCCCTGGAAGCCATCAAGAGTTTCACGACTGATATCCATGTGTGTTTGTGAGAGAGAGAGAGAGAGAAGGAAGAGGGAAGGAAGAGAGAGGAGAGAGACAGAGACAGAGACAGACAGAGACAAACAGAGAGAGAGAGAGACAGAGAGACAGAGAGAGAAGGAAGAGAGAGGCAGAGAGAGAAGGAAGAGAGAGGCAGAGAGACAGAGACAGCCAGGGATAGACAGACAGCCAGAGAGAGAGAGAGAGAGAGAGAGAAGGAAGGAAGAGAGAGACAGAGAGAGAGACAGACAGGCAGGCAGAGACAGGCAGACAAACAAGCAGAGAGAGAGACAGGCAGAGACAGGCAGAGAGACAGAGAGACAGAGAGACAGAGAGAGAAGGAAGAGAGATAGAGAGAGAAGGAAGAGAGGGGAGAGAGAGAGAAGAGAAAGAAGGAAGAGAGAGAGAGAGAGAGAGACAGAGAGAGAGAGACAGAGAAGAAGGAAGAGAGAGAAGGGAGAGAGAAGAGAGAAGGAAGAGAGAGAGAAAGAGAGAGAGAACTATTGTGGGTGCTCCATCACTGGAGCCTTTTAAGAAGAGACTGGACATTTGTCTGACATGGTATACAGTCTCTTGCCTGACTAGGGGGTTGGACTAGATGACCTCCAAGGTCCCTTCCAACTCTAGTATTCTGTATTCTGTAAGTAGTTATAGGGAGCAGATGAGCTGGACAGGAATATTTATCGTGACTCCCCTGTTGGTCCTGGTTGGGGAAGGCAATGATACAAGCTCTGAAAACCGTAGCTACTCTTGGGGAGAGAGTTTAGAATAAACAGAAAGGATGTGAGCCTTTCACCCAGGTGCTAGACCTCAGAGGATGCCTGTTGTGGTCCGCCAGCAGCCTGCGGAGCTGGCAGCAGACTCAGACAGTGAGGAGGTTGGGGAGGAACATGGGCCAGTCCTGGAGTCTGGGGAAGGCTTGGACGAGGGCTCTGTGTCAGAGGCAGAGAGGGAGCCAGGGCCATCTGGGGAGTTATGTGCTGCCTCCGGAGCCGCCAGAGTTGGACATCAGCAACATGCCCCAGCAACCTTGGGTGACCTCCTCTCCTCCTTATAGTCCTTTGCTCTAGGAAATTACTGTTTTCCTCCCACTTTCCCTCACCGCCCACTCCAGAGAATGAAAAAAAACCTTCCCCTGCCTCCGAGAACGGCACAGCGATTGATGTGCCGAAAATAAAAGGGGGAATAACAATAACAATAACAATAACAATAATAACAATAACAATAATAATAATAATAATAATAATAATAATAATAATAATAATAATAATAATAATAATAAAACTACCTTACTCGGAACAGCTTACATCCTTAACAGTTCCTAAGTCCTTGGTTAGGACTCGAGCTGCTAAGCTATTAACCAGCCTCAAAGGCTGTGAATCTCACTAAAGATTAAATAATAATAATAATAATAATAATAATAATAATAATAATAATAACAACAACAACAACAACAACAACAACAACAACATTTTATTAATAATAAGTGTTCGACTAGTGATTTGGGATACGAAATCCAGTATGGTCATCTCGTTTGCTGTGTATACTGTTGATGATGATGATGATGATGATGATGATGATGATGATGATGATGATGATGATGATAGTAATAGCATCCAGCTCAGCTTGGGCAGCTATTGCTCGGGTTTGGATTGTGAACCTCGCTGCTTGCAAAGCAGGGGTGAAATCCAGCAGGTTCTGACAGGTTCTGGAGAACCTGTAGCGGAAATTTTGAGCAGTTCAGAGAACTGGTAGCAGAAATTTTGAGTAGTTTGGAGAACCGGCAAATACCACCTCTGACTGGCCCCAGAGTGGGGTGGGAATGGAGATTTTGCAGTATCCTTTCCCCCTGGAGTGGTGAGGGAATGGGGATTTTGCTGTATCCTTCCCCCAGGAGTGGGGAGGGAATGGAGATTTTGCAGTAACCTTTCCCCCGGGAGTGGGGAGGGAATGGGAATTTTGCAGTATCCTTCCCCTGGAGAGGTGAGGGAATGGAGATTTTGCAGTATCCTTCCCCTGGAGTGGGGAGGGAATGGAGATTTTGCAGTATCCTTCCTCTGGTGTAGTGAGGGAATGGAGATTTTGCAATATCCTTCCCCTGGAGTGTGGAGGGAATGGATATTTTGCAATATCCTTCCCCCTGGAGTGGTGAGGAATGGAGATTTTGTAGTATACTTCCCCTGGAGTGGGGAGGGAATGGAGATTTTGCAGTATCCTTCCCCGGGAATGGAGATTTTGCAGTATCCTTCCCCTGGAGTGGGGTGGGAATGGAGATTTTGCAGTATCCTTCCCCTGGAGTGGTGAGGGAATGGAAATTTTGCAGTATCCTTCCCCTGCCACGCCCACCAAGCCACACCATGCCTACCAAGCCACGCCCACAGAACCAGTAGTAAAAAAAAAAATGGATTTCATCACTGTTGCAAAGACGTTTCGTTTCCACATCGGGATTTGCAACCACAGTTATCGTTGGTTCTCTTCCCTTTTTATTACACCGTTCGGATGTCCTTCCCCACCTCCCAGCTTTTACGAGTTCCCAGAACTTGTCAAACTGCCCTAGGGGTGGGCAAGCAGCCACTTGCCATTCCTCCTTGCCAGACCCACTGCCTGCCATGTAAAATGTCAGGATTCTTGTAGCTCGCAGATGCTACCCCACTGTATTTCTCCCCGATGGCCCTTTGAGATTTGCACTGTTATTCTCCCATTACAGTTTCATTTACTGAAACTGTACCAGTATTGTGCATCAATTCTGGTATCAAATGCAAACGTTGAACGAATTTTCAGCGTCATGGGAAATTTGTGGATTGACGAACGTAACCGACTGCTTGTACCATCAGTTCGAAGTGAACTTTGTATATTTTTTAATATTTCTCAACGTTGCACTGAAATTAAAGAATTATTCCTTGAACACAAAGAATTGATCAAAGCTGCGCAGTCAAATAAAAAATACACACGACAGCAAAGTAACATGTAATTTAATATTTTACATATTATTATAATATACTTGATGTTTTGAATTTTAAGTAAAGTTTTGAAGTGATTATTTTAATACCTGTTAAAATGTTTGTAAGAAAATATATAATTGAATTGTAATTTTTTTTTTATTTTTTTACTACTATACCTCCCCCCCCCCGCTTGTCCGCTATTTTTTGGAAGCAGACCTGGCAATCCTATCTCCCATCCCTGGCAGATTGCTTGCCAGAGGTGCTCAGAATAGACAGCCCAACAGCTGGACCCACCTTCCCTAATGCTATTAATCTTGGCAGAAGCACATTCGATTGGAGAATGGCAGCGTCTTACAATACTCGCTCACCAGGAATCATAAAATCTGGAAGGGGTGTTGGGGGCTGCGTAAAAGGAGGCGGGGGGAAGGAAAACCACAAAGTGACCAATTTGCTTTCACAAAAGAAGCGGGGAGGCCCTCCCCCCCACTTGTCTGCTATTTTTTGGAAGCTGACCTGGCAACCCTGTGGGGAAAAAAACGCCTGACTCTGCAGCCAGGAAAAATGCTGCCCAGGAACGAAAATGTTTTTTGAAGCCAAATTTTTTTTTAAACCAAATGTAAATACAGACACCAGGATGAGTTTCGGGGTGAAATTCCATGTCTAAAAATGGTGTTGCTTCCACTTTTTAAAAATTGATCCTTTTTGGTGCCTGGGGAAGAAAACACGTGACTCCGCGATCTGGAAAAATGCTGCCCAGGAACCAAAATGTTTTTTGGAGCCAAATTTGTTTTTTTTAAACCAAATGCAAAAATGGACACCAGGATGAGTTTCGGGATGAAATTCCATGTCTAAAAATGGTGTTGCTTCCACTTTTTAAAAATCGATCCTTTTTGGTGCCTGGGGAAGAAAACGCCTGACCCCGCGGTCAGGAAAAATGCTGCCCAGGAACCAAAATGTTTTTTGGAGCCAAATTTGTTTTTTTTTAAACCAAATGCAAAAATGGACAACAGGATGAATTTTGGGATGAAATTCCATGTCTAAAAATGGTGTTGCTTCCACTTTTTAAAAATCGAGCCTTTTTGGTGCCTGGGGAAGAAAACGCCTGACCCCGCGGTCAGGAAAAATGCTGCCCAGGAACCAAAATGTTTTTTGGAGCCAAATTTGTTTTTTTTAAACCAAATGCAAAAATGGACACCAGAATGAATTTTGGGATGAAATTCCATGTCTAAAAATGGTGTTGCTTCCACTTTTTAAAAATCGATCCTTTTTGGTGCCTGGGGAAGAAAACGCCTGACCCCGCGGTGAGGAAAAATGCTGCCCAGGAACCAAAATGTTTTTTGGAGCCAAATTTGTTTTTTTTAAACCAAATGCAAAAATGGACACCAGAATGAATTTTGGGATGAAATTCCATGTCTAAAAATGGTGTTGCTTCCACTTTTTAAAAATCGATCCTTTTTGGTGCCTGGGGAAGAAAACGCCTGACCCCGCGGTCAGGAAAAATGCTGCCCAGGAACCAAAATGTTTTTTGGAGCCAAATTTGTTTTTTTTTAAACCAAATGCAAAAATGGACACCAGGATAAATTTCGGGATGAAATTCCATGTCTAAAAATGGTGTTGCTTCCACTTTTTAAAAATCGAGCCTTTTTGGTGCCTGGGGAAGAAAACGCCTGACCCCGCGGTCAGGAAAAATGCTGCCCAGGAACTAAAATGTTTTTCGGAACCAAATTTGTTTTTTTTAAACCAAATGCAAAAATGGACACCAGAATGAATTTTGGGATGAAATTCCATGTCTAAAAATGGTGTTGCTTCCACTTTTTAAAAATCGATCCTTTTTGGTGCCTGGGGAAGAAAACGCCTGACCCCCGCGGTCAGGAAAAATGCTGCCCAGGAACCAAAATGTTTTTTGGAGCCAAATTTGTTTTTTTTTAAACCAAATGCAAAAATGGACACCAGGATAAATTTCGGGATGAAATTCCATGTCTAAAAATGGTGTTGCTTCCACTTTTTAAAAATCGAGCCTTTTTGGTGCCTGGGGAAGAAAACGCCTGACCCCGCGGTCAGGAAAAATGCTGCCCAGGAACTAAAATGTTTTTCGGAACCAAATTTGTTTTTTTTAAACCAAATGCAAAAATGGACACCAGAATGAATTTTGGGATGAAATTCCATGTCTAAAAATGGTGTTGCTTCCACTTTTTAAAAATCGAGCCTTTTTGGTGCCTGGGGAAGAAAACGCCTGACTCCGCGGTCAGGAAAAATGCTGCCCAGGAACCAAAATGTTTTTTGAAGCCAAATTTGTTTTTTTTAAACCAAATGCAAAAATGGACACCAGAATGAATTTTGGGATGAAATTCCATGTCTAAAAATGGTGTTGCTTCCACTTTTTAAAAATCGATCCTTTTTGGTGCTTGGGGAAGAAAAGGCCTGACCCCGCGGTCAGGAAAAATGTTGCCCAGGAACCAAAATGTTTTTTGGAGCCAAATTTGTTTTTTTTTTAAACCAAATGCAAAAATTGACAACAGGATGAATTTCGGGATGAAATTCCATGTCTAAAAATGGTGTTGCTTCCACTTTTTAAAAATCGATCCTTTTTGGTGCCTGGGGAAGAAAACGCCTGACCCCGCGGTCAGGAAAAATGCTGCCCAGGAACCAAAATCTTTTTTAGAGCCAAATTTGTTTTTTTTAAACCAAATGCAAAAATGGACAACAGGATGAATTTTGGGATGAAATTCCATGTCTAAAAATGGTGTTGCTTCCACTTTTTAAAAATCGATCCTTTTTGGTGCCTGGGGAAGAAAACGCCTGACCCCGCGGTCAGGAAAAATGCTGCCCAGGAACCAAAATGTTTTTTGGAGCCAAATTTGTTTTTTTTAAACCAAATGCAAAAATGGACACCAGAATGAATTTTGGGATGAAATTCCATGTCTAAAAATGGTGTTGCTTCCACTTTTTAAAAATCGATCCTTTTTGGTGCCTGGGGAAGAAAACGCCTGACCCCGCGGTCAGGAAAAATGCTGCCCAGGAACCAAAATGTTTTTTGGAGCCAAATTTGTTTTTTTTTAAACCAAATGCAAAAATGGACAACAGGATGAATTTTGGGATGAAATTCCATGTCTAAAAATGGTGTTGCTTCCACTTTTTAAAAATCGAGCCTTTTTGGTGCCTGGGGAAGAAAACGCCTGACCCCGCGGTCAGGAAAAATGCTGCCCAGGAACCAAAATGTTTTTTGGAGCCAAATTTGTTTTTTTTAAACCAAATGCAAAAATGGACACCAGAATGAATTTTGGGATGAAATTCCATGTCTAAAAATGGTGTTGCTTCCACTTTTTAAAAATCGATCCTTTTTGGTGCCTGGGGAAGAAAACGCCTGACCCCGCGGTGAGGAAAAATGCTGCCCAGGAACCAAAATGTTTTTTGGAGCCAAATTTGTTTTTTTTAAACCAAATGCAAAAATGGACACCAGAATGAATTTTGGGATGAAATTCCATGTCTAAAAATGGTGTTGCTTCCACTTTTTAAAAATCGATCCTTTTTGGTGCCTGGGGAAGAAAACGCCTGACCCCGCGGTCAGGAAAAATGCTGCCCAGGAACCAAAATGTTTTTTGGAGCCAAATTTGTTTTTTTTTAAACCAAATGCAAAAATGGACACCAGGATAAATTTCGGGATGAAATTCCATGTCTAAAAATGGTGTTGCTTCCACTTTTTAAAAATCGAGCCTTTTTGGTGCCTGGGGAAGAAAACGCCTGACCCCGCGGTCAGGAAAAATGCTGCCCAGGAACTAAAATGTTTTTCGGAACCAAATTTGTTTTTTTTAAACCAAATGCAAAAATGGACACCAGAATGAATTTTGGGATGAAATTCCATGTCTAAAAATGGTGTTGCTTCCACTTTTTAAAAATCGATCCTTTTTGGTGCCTGGGGAAGAAAACGCCTGACCCCGCGGTCAGGAAAAATGCTGCCCAGGAACCAAAATGTTTTTTGGAGCCAAATTTGTTTTTTTTTAAACCAAATGCAAAAATGGACACCAGGATAAATTTCGGGATGAAATTCCATGTCTAAAAATGGTGTTGCTTCCACTTTTTAAAAATCGAGCCTTTTTGGTGCCTGGGGAAGAAAACGCCTGACCCCGCGGTCAGGAAAAATGCTGCCCAGGAACTAAAATGTTTTTCGGAACCAAATTTGTTTTTTTTAAACCAAATGCAAAAATGGACACCAGAATGAATTTTGGGATGAAATTCCATGTCTAAAAATGGTGTTGCTTCCACTTTTTAAAAATCGAGCCTTTTTGGTGCCTGGGGAAGAAAACGCCTGACTCCGCGGTCAGGAAAAATGCTGCCCAGGAACCAAAATGTTTTTTGAAGCCAAATTTGTTTTTTTTAAACCAAATGCAAAAATGGACACCAGAATGAATTTTGGGATGAAATTCCATGTCTAAAAATGGTGTTGCTTCCACTTTTTAAAAATCGATCCTTTTTGGTGCTTGGGGAAGAAAAGGCCTGACCCCGCGGTCAGGAAAAATGTTGCCCAGGAACCAAAATGTTTTTTGGAGCCAAATTTGTTTTTTTTTTAAACCAAATGCAAAAATTGACAACAGGATGAATTTCGGGATGAAATTCCATGTCTAAAAATGGTGTTGCTTCCACTTTTTAAAAATCGATCCTTTTTGGTGCCTGGGGAAGAAAACGCCTGACCCCGCGGTCAGGAAAAATGCTGCCCAGGAACCAAAATCTTTTTTAGAGCCAAATTTGTTTTTTTTAAACCAAATGCAAAAATGGACAACAGGATGAATTTTGGGATGAAATTCCATGTCTAAAAATGGTGTTGCTTCCACTTTTTAAAAATCGATCCTTTTTGGTGCCTGGGGAAGAAAACGCCTGACCCCGCGGTCAGGAAAAATGCTGCCCAGGAACCAAAATGTTTTTTGGAGCCAAATTTGTTTTTTTTAAACCAAATGCAAAAATGGACACCAGAATGAATTTTGGGATGAAATTCCATGTCTAAAAATGGTGTTGCTTCCACTTTTTAAAAATCGATCCTTTTTGGTGCCTGGGGAAGAAAACGCCTGACCCCGCGGTCAGGAAAAATGCTGCCCAGGAACCAAAATGTTTTTTAGAGCCAAATTTGTTTTTTTTAAACCAAATGCAAAAATGGACAACAGGATGAATTTTGGGATGAAATTCCATGTCTAAAAATGGTGTTGCTTCCACTTTTTAAAAATCGATCCTTTTTGGTGCCTGGGGAAGAAAACGCCTGACCCCGCGGTCAGGAAAAATGCTGCCCAGGAACCAAAATGTTTTTTGGAGCCAAATTTGTTTTTTTTAAACCAAATGCAAAAATGGACACCAGAATGAATTTTGGGATGAAATTCCATGTCTAAAAATGGTGTTGCTTCCACTTTTTAAAAATCGATCCTTTTTGGTGCCTGGGGAAGAAAACGCCTGACCCCGCGGTCAGGAAAAATGCTGCCCAGGAACCAAAATGTTTTTTGGAGCCAAATTTGTTTTTTTTTAAACCAAATGCAAAAATGGACACCAGGATAAATTTCGGGATGAAATTCCATGTCTAAAAATGGTGTTGCTTCCACTTTTTAAAAATCGAGCCTTTTTGGTGCCTGGGGAAGAAAACGCCTGACCCCGCGGTCAGGAAAAATGCTGCCCAGGAACTAAAATGTTTTTCGGAACCAAATTTGTTTTTTTTAAACCAAATGCAAAAATGGACACCAGAATGAATTTTGGGATGAAATTCCATGTCTAAAAATGGTGTTGCTTCCACTTTTTAAAAATCGATCCTTTTTGGTGCCTGGGGAAGAAAACGCCTGACTCCGCGGTCAGGAAAAATGCTGCCCAGGAACCAAAATGTTTTTTGGAGCCAAATTTGTTTTTTTTTTAAACCAAATGCAAAAATTGACAACAGGATGAATTTCGGGATGAAATTCCATGTCTAAAAATGGTGTTGCTTCCACTTTTTAAAAATCGATCCTTTTTGGTGCCTGGGGAAGAAAACGCCTGACCCCGCGGTCAGGAAAAATGCTGCCCAGGAACCAAAATCTTTTTTAGAGCCAAATTTGTTTTTTTTTAAACCAAATGCAAAAATGGACAACAGGATGAATTTCGGGATGAAATTCCATGTCTAAAAATGGTGTTGCTTCCACTTTTTAAAAATCGATCCTTTTTGGTGCCTGGGGAAGAAAACGCCTGACCCCGCGGTCAGGAAAAATGCTGCCCAGGAACCAAAATGTTTTTTGGAGCCAAATTTGTTTTTTTTAAACCAAATGCAAAAATGGACACCAGAATGAATTTTGGGATGAAATTCCATGTCTAAAAATGGTGTTGCTTCCACTTTTTAAAAATCGATCCTTTTTGGTGCCTGGGGAAGAAAACGCCTGACCCCGCGGTCAGGAAAAATGCTGCCCAGGAACCAAAATGTTTTTTGGAGCCAAATTTGTTTTTTTTTTTAAACCAAATGCAAAAATGGACACCAGGATGAATTTTGGGATGAAATTCCATGTCTAAAAATGGTGTTGCTTCCACTTTTTAAAAATCGAGCCGTTTTGGTGCCTGGGGAAGAAAACGCCTGACCCCGCGGTCAGGAAAAATGCTGCCCAGGAACCAAAATGTTTTTTGGAGCCAAATTTGTTTTTTTTTTAAACCAAATGCAAAAATGGACACCAGAATGAATTTCGGGATGAAATTCCATGTCTAAAAATGGTGTTGCTTCCACTTTTTAAAAATCGATCCTTTTTGGTGCCTGGGGAAGAAAACGCCTGACCCCGCGGTCAGGAAAAATGCTGCCCAGGAACCAAAATCTTTTTGGAGCCAAATTTGTTTTTTTTTAAACCAAATGCAAAAATGGACACCAGGATGAATTTTGGGATGAAATTCCATGTCTAAAAATGGTGTTGCTTCCACTTTATAAAAATCGAGCCTTTTTGGTGCCTGGGGAAGAAAACGCCTGACCCCGCGGTCAGGAAAAATGCTGCCCAGGAACCAAAATGTTTTTTGGAGCCAAATTTGCTTTTTTTAAACCAAATGCAAAAATGGACAACAGGATGAATTTTGGGATGAAATTCCATGTCTAAAAATGGTGTTGCTTCCACTTTTTAAAAATCGAGCCTTTTTGGTGCCTGGGGAAGAAAACGCCTCCCTCCGTGGTCAGGAAAAATGCTGCCCAGGAACCAAAATGTTTTTTGGAGCCAAATTTGTTTTTTTTAAACCAAATGCAAAAATGGACAACAGGATGAATTTTGGGATGAAATTCCATGTCTAAAAATGGTGTTGCTTCCACTTTTTAAAAATCGATCCTTTTTGGTGCCTGGGGAAGAAAATGCCTGACCCCGCGGTCAGGAAAAATGCTGCCCAGGAACCAAAATGTTTTTTGGATCCAAATTTGTTTTTTTTTAAACCAAATGCAAAAATGGACACCAGAATGAATTTTGGGATGAAATTCCATGTCTAAAAATGGTGTTGCTTCCACTTTTTAAAAATCGATCCTTTTTGGTGCCTGGGGAAGAAAACGCCTGACCCCGCGGTCAGGAAAAATGCTGCCCAGGAACCAAAATCTTTTTGGAGCCAAATTTGTTTTTTTTTTAAACCAAATGCAAAAATGGACACCAGGATGAATTTTGGGATGAAATTCCATGTCTAAAAATGGTGTTGCTTCCACTTTTTAAAAATCGAGCCTTTTTGGTGCCTGGGGAAGAAAACGCCTGACCCCGCAGTCAGGAAAAATGCTGCCCAGGAACCAAAATGTTTTTTGGAGCCAAATTTGTTTTTTTTTTAAACCAAATGCAAAAATTGACAACAGGATGAATTTCGGGATGAAATTCCATGTCTAAAAATGGTGTTGCTTCCACTTTTTAAAAATCGATCCTTTTTGGTGCCTGGGGAAGAAAACGCCTGACCCCGCGGTCAGGAAAAATGCTGCCCAGGAACCAAAATGTTTTTTGGAGCCAAATTTGTTTTTTTTTTAAACCAAATGCAAAAATTGACAACAGGATGAATTTCGGGATGAAATTCCATGTCTAAAAATGGTGTTGCTTCCACTTTTTAAAAATCGATCCTTTTTGGTGCCTGGGGAAGAAAACGCCTGACCCCGCGGTCAGGAAAAATGCTGCCCAGGAAACAAAATCTTTTTTAGAGCCAAATTTGTTTTTTTTAAACCAAATGCAAAAATGGACAACAGGATGAATTTTGGGATGAAATTCCATGTCTAAAAATGGTGTTGCTTCCACTTTTTAAAAATCGATCCTTTTTGGTGCCTGGGGAAGAAAACGCCTGACCCCGCCGTCAGGAAAAATGCTGCCCAGGAACCAAAATGTTTTTTGGAGCCAAATTTGTTTTTTTTTTAAACCAAATGCAAAAATTGACAACAGGATGAATTTCGGGATGAAATTCCATGTCTAAAAATGGTGTTGCTTCCACTTTTTAAAAATCGATCCTTTTTGGTGCCTGGGGAAGAAAACGCCTGACCCCGCGGTCAGGAAAAATGCTGCCCAGGAACCAAAATCTTTTTTGGAGCCAAATTTGTTTTTTTTTTTAAACCAAATGCAAAAATGGACACCAGGATGAATTTTGGGATGAAATTCCATGTCTAAAAATGGTGTTGCTTCCACTTTTTAAAAATCGAGCCTTTTTGGTGCCTGGGGAAGAAAACGCCTCCCTCCGTGGTCAGGAAAAATGCTGCCCAGGAACCAAAATGTTTTTTGGAGCCAAATTTGTTTTTTTTAAACCAAATGCAAAAATGGACACCAGAATGAATTTTGGGATGAAATTCCATGTCTAAAAATGGTGTTGCTTCCACTTTTTAAAAATCAAGCCTTTTTGGTGCCTGGGGAAGAAAACGCCTGACCCCGCCGTCAGGAAAAATGCTGCCCAGGAACCAAAATGTTTTTTGGAGCCAAATTTGTTTTTTTTTAAACCAAATGCAAAAATGGACACCAGAATGAATTTTGGGATGAAATTCCATGTCTAAAAATGGTGTTGCTTCCACTTTTTAAAAATCGATCCTTTTTGGTGCCTGGGGAAGAAAACGCCTGACCCCGCGGTCAGGAAAAATGCTGCCCAGGAACCAAAATCTTTTTGGAGCCAAATTTGTTTTTTTTTAAACCAAATGCAAAAATGGACACCAGGATGAATTTTGGGATGAAATTCCATGTCTAAAAATGGTGTTGCTTCCACTTTTTAAAAATCGAGCCTTTTTGGTGCCTGGGGAAGAAAACGCCTGACCCCGCAGTCAGGAAAAATGCTGCCCAGGAACCAAAATGTGTTTTGGAGCCAAATTTGTTTTTTTTTTAAACCAAATGCAAAAATTGACAACAGGATGAATTTCGGGATGAAATTCCATGTCTAAAAATGGTGTTGCTTCCACTTTTTAAAAATCGATCCTTTTTGGTGCCTGGGGAAGAAAACGCCTGACCCCGCGGTCAGGAAAAATGCTGCCCAGGAACCAAAATGTTTTTTGGAGCCAAATTTGTTTTTTTTTTAAACCAAATGCAAAAATTGACAACAGGATGAATTTCGGGATGAAATTCCATGTCTAAAAATGGTGTTGCTTCCACTTTTTAAAAATCGATCCTTTTTGGTGCCTGGGGAAGAAAACGCCTGACCCCGCGGTCAGGAAAAATGCTGCCCAGGAAACAAAATCTTTTTTAGAGCCAAATTTGTTTTTTTTTAAACCAAATGCAAAAATGGACAACAGGATGAATTTTGGGATGAAATTCCATGTCTAAAAATGGTGTTGCTTCCACTTTTTAAAAATCGATCCTTTTTGGTGCCTGGGGAAGAAAACGCCTGACCCCGCCGTCAGGAAAAATGCTGCCCAGGAACCAAAATGTTTTTTGGAGCCAAATTTGTTTTTTTTTTAAACCAAATGCAAAAATTGACAACAGGATGAATTTCGGGATGAAATTCCATGTCTAAAAATGGTGTTGCTTCCACTTTTTAAAAATCGATCCTTTTTGGTGCCTGGGGAAGAAAACGCCTGACCCCGCGGTCAGGAAAAATGCTGCCCAGGAACCAAAATCTTTTTTGGAGCCAAATTTGTTTTTTTTTTTAAACCAAATGCAAAAATGGACACCAGGATGAATTTTGGGATGAAATTCCATGTCTAAAAATGGTGTTGCTTCCACTTTTTAAAAATCGAGCCTTTTTGGTGCCTGGGGAAGAAAACGCCTCCCTCCGTGGTCAGGAAAAATGCTGCCCAGGAACCAAAATGTTTTTTGGAGCCAAATTTGTTTTTTTTAAACCAAATGCAAAAATGGACACCAGAATGAATTTTGGGATGAAATTCCATGTCTAAAAATGGTGTTGCTTCCACTTTTTAAAAATCAAGCCTTTTTGGTGCCTGGGGAAGAAAACGCCTGACCCCGCCGTCAGGAAAAATGCTGCCCAGGAACCAAAATGTTTTTTGGAGCCAAATTTGTTTTTTTTAAACCAAATGCAAAAATGGACACCAGAATGAATTTTGGGATGAAATTCCATGTCTAAAAATGGTGTTGCTTCCACTTTTTAAAAATCGATCCTTTTTGGTGCCTGGGGAAGAAAACGCCTGACCCCGCGGTCAGGAAAAATGCTGCCCAGGAACCAAAATGTTTTTTGGATCCAAATTTGTTTTTTTTAAACCAAATGCAAAAATGGACACCAGAATGAATTTTGGGATGAAATTCCATGTCTAAAAATGGTGTTGCTTCCACTTTTTAAAAATCGATCCTTTTTGGTGCCTGGGGAAGAAAACGCCTGACCCCGCGGTCAGGAAAAATGCTGCCCAGGAACCAAAATCTTTTTGGAGCCAAATTTGTTTTTTTTTAAACCAAATGCAAAAATGGACACCAGGATGAATTTTGGGATGAAATTTCATGTCTAAAAATGGTGTTGCTTCCACTTTTTAAAAATCGAGCCTTTTTGGTGCCTGGGGAAGAAAACGCCTGACCCCGCGGTCAGGAAAAATGCTGCCCAGGAACCAAAATGTTTTTTGGAGCCAAATTTGTTTTTTTTTTAAACCAAATGCAAAAATTGACAACAGGATGAATTTCGGGATGAAATTCCATGTCTAAAAATGGTGTTGCTTCCACTTTTTAAAAATCGAGCCTTTTTGGTGCCTGGGGAAGAAAACGCCTGACCCCGCGGTCAGGAAAAATGCTGCCCAGGAACCAAAATCTTTTTTGGAGCCAAATTTTTTTTTTTAAAACCAAATGCAAAAATGGACAACAGGATGAATTTTGGGATGAAATTCCATGTCTAAAAATGGTGTTGCTTCCACTTTTTAAAAATCGAGCCTTTTTGGTGCCTGGGGAAGAAAACGCCTCCCTCCGTGGTCAGGAAAAATGCTGCCCAGGAACCAAAATGTTTTTTGGAGCCAAATTTGTTTTTTTTAAACCAAATGCAAAAATGGACAACAGGATGAATTTTGGGATGAAATTCCATGTCTAAAAATGGTGTTGCTTCCACTTTTTAAAAATCGAGCCTTTTTGGTGCCTGGGGAAGAAAACGCCTCCCTCCGTGGTCAGGAAAAATGCTGCCCAGGAACCAAAATGTTTTTTGGAGCCAAATTTGTTTTTTTTTAAACCAAATGCAAAAATGGACACCAGAATGAATTTTGGGATGAAATTCCATGTCTAAAAATGGTGTTGCTTCCACTTTTTAAAAATCGAGCCTTTTTGGTGCCTGGGGAAGAAAACGCCTGACCCCGCCGTCAGGAAAAATGCTGCCCAGGAACCAAAATCTTTTTTGGAGCCAAATTTGTTTTTTTTAAACCAAATGCAAAAATGGACACCAGAATGAATTTTGGGATGAATTTCCATGTCTAAAAATGGTGTTGCTTCCACTTTTTAAAAATCGATCCTTTTTGGTGCCTGGGGAAGAAAACGCCTGACCCCGTGGTCAGGAAAAATGCTGCCCAGGAACCAAAATCTTTTTGGAGCCAAATTTGTTTTTTTTTAAACCAAATGCAAAAATGGACACCAGGATGAATTTTGGGATGAAATTCCATGTCTAAAAATGGTGTTGCTTCCACTTTTTAAAAATCGATCCTTTTTGGTGCCTGGGGAAGAAAACGCCTGACCCCGCGGTCAGGAAAAATGCTGCCCAGGAACCAAAATGTTTTTTGGAGCCAAATTTGTTTTTTTTTTAAACCAAATGCAAAAATTGACAACAGGATGAATTTCGGGATGAAATTCCATGTCTAAAAATGGTGTTGCTTCCACTTTTTAAAAATCGATCCTTTTTGGTGCCTGGGGAAGAAAACGCCTGACCCCGCGGTCAGGAAAAATGCTGCCCAGGAACCAAAATCTTTTTTGGAGCCAAATTTGTTTTTTTTTTTAAACCAAATGCAAATATTGACAACAGGATGAATTTCGGGATGAAATTCCATGTCTAAAAATGGTGTTGCTTCCACTTTTTAAAAATCGATCCTTTTTGGTGCCTGGGGAAGAAAACGCCTGACCCCGCGGTCAGGAAAAATGCTGCCCAGGAACCAAAATCTTTTTTGGAGCCAAATTTGTTTTTTTTTAAACCAAATGCAAAAATGGACAACAGGATGAATTTTGGGATGAAATTCCATGTCTAAAAATGGTGTTGCTTCCACTTTTTAAAAATCGAGCCTTTTTGGTGCCTGGGGAAGAAAACGCCTCCGTCCGTGGTCAGGAAAAATGCTGCCCAGGAACCAAAATGTTTTTTGGAGCCAAATTTGTTTTTTTTAAACCAAATGCAAAAATGGACACCAGAATGAATTTTGGGATGAAATTCCATGTCTAAAAATGGTGTTGCTTCCACTTTTTAAAAATCGATCCTTTTTGGTGCCTGGGGAAGAAAACGCCTGACCCCGCGGTCAGGAAAAATGCTGCCCAGGAACCAAAATCTTTTTTGGAGCCAAATTTGTTTTTTTTTTAAACCAAATGCAAAAATGGACACCAGGATGAATTTTGGGATGAAATTCCATGTCTAAAAATGGTGTTGCTTCCACTTTTTAAAAATCAAGCCTTTTTGGTGCCTGGGGAAGAAAACGCCTGACCCCGCGGTCAGGAAAAATGCTGCCCAGGAACCAAAATGTTTTTTGGAGCCAAATTTGTTTTTTTTTTAAACCAAATGCAAAAATTGACAACAGGATGAATTTCGGGATGAAATTCCATGTCTGAAAATGGTGTTGCTTCCACTTTTTAAAAATCGATCCTTTTTGGTGCCTGGGGAAGAAAACGCCTGACGCCGCGGTCAGGAAAAATGCTGCCCAGGAACCAAAATCTTTTTGGAGCCAAATTTGTTTTTTTTTTAAACCAAATGCAAAAATGGACACCAGGATGAATTTTGGGATGAAATTCCATGTCTAAAAATGGTGTTGCTTCCACTTTTTAAAAATCGAGCCTTTTTGCTGCCTGGGGAAGAAAACGCCTGACCCCGCGGTCAGGAAATATGCTGCCCAGGAACCAAAATGTTTTTTGGAGCCAAATTTGTTTTTTTTTTAAACCAAATGCAAAAATTGACAACAGGATGAATTTCGGGATGAAATTCCATGTCTAAAAATGGTGTTGCTTCCACTTTTTAAAAATCGATCCTTTTTGGTGCCTGGGGAAGAAAACGCCTGACCCCGCGGTCAGGAAAAATGCTGCCCAGGAACCAAAATGTTTTTTGGAGCCAAATTTGTTTTTTTTTTTAAACCAAATGCAAATATTGACAACAGGATGAATTTTGGGATGAAATTCCATATCTAAAAATGGTGTTGCTTCCACTTTTTAAAAATCGATCCTTTTTGGTGCCTGGGGAAGAAAACGCCTGACCCCGCGGTCAGGAAAAATGCTGCCCAGGAACCAAAATCTTTTTTGGAGCCAAGTAAACCAAATGCAAAAATGGACACCAGAATGAATTTTGGGATGAAATTCCATGTCTAAAAATGGTGTTGCTTCCACTTTTTAAAAATCGATCCTATTTAGTGCCTGGGGAAGAAAAACGCCTGACCCCCGCGGTCAGGAGAAATGCTGCCCAGGAACCAAAATGTTTTTTGGAGCCAAATTTATTTTTTTTTTTAAACCAAATGCAAATATTGACAACAGGATGAATTTCGGGATGAAATTCCATGTCTAAAAATGGTGTTGCTTCCACTTTTTAAAAATCGATCCTTTTTGGTGCCTGGGGAAGAAAACGCCTGACCCCCGCGGTCAGGCAAAATGCTGCCCAGGAACCAAAATCTTTTTTGGAGCCAAATTTGTTTTTTTTTAAACCAAATGCAAAAATGGACAACAGGATGAATTTTGGGATGAAATTCCATGTCTAAAAATGGTGTTGCTTCCACTTTTTAAAAATCGAGCCTTTTTGGTGCCTGGGGAAGAAAACGCCTCCGTCCGTGGTCAGGAAAAATGCTGCCCAGGAACCAAAATGTTTTTTTGGAGCCAAATTTGTTTTTTTTAAACCAAATGCAAAAATGGACACCAGAATGAATTTTGGGATGAAATTCCATGTCTAAAAATGGTGTTGCTTCCACTTTTTAAAAATCAAGCCTTTTTGGTGCCTGGGGAAGAAAACGCCTGACCCCCGCCGTCAGGAAAAATGCTGCCCAGGAACCAAAATGTTTTTTGGAGCCAAACTTGTTTTTTTTAAACCAAATGCAAAAATGGACACCAGGATGAATTTTGGGATGAAATTCCATGTCTAAAAATGGTGTTGCTTCCACTTTTTAAAAATCGAGCCTTTTTGGTGCCTGGGGAAGAAAACGCCTCCCTCCGTGGTCAGGAAAAATGCTGCCCAGGAACCAAAATGTTTTTTGGAGCCAAATTTGTTTTTTTTAAACCAAATGCAAAAATGGACACCAGGATGAGTTTCGGGATGAAATTCCATGTCTAAAAATGGTGTTGCTTCCACTTTTTAAAAATCGATCCTTTTTGGTGCCTGGGGAAGAAAACGCCTGACCCCCGCGGTCAGGAAAAATGCTGCCCCAGGAACCAAAATCTTTTTTGGAGCCAAATTTGTTTTTTTTTTAAACCAAATGCAAAAATTGACAACAGGATGAATTTCGGGATGAAATTCCATGTCTAAAAATGGTGTTGCTTCCACTTTTTAAAAATCGATCCTTTTTGGTGCCTGGGGAAGAAAACGCCTGACCCCGCGGTCAGGAAAAATGCTGCCCAGGAACCAAAATGTTTTTTGGAGCCAAATTTGTTTTTTTTTAAACCAAATGCAAAAATGGACACCAGGATGAGTTTCGGGATGAAATTCCATGTCTAAAAATGGTGTTGCTTCCACTTTTCAAAAATCGAGCCTTTTTGGGGCCTGGGGAAGAAAAACGCCTCCCTCCGTGGTCAGGAAAATTGCTGCCCAGGAACCAAAATGTTTTTTGGAGCCAAATTTGTTTTTTTTAAACCAAACGCAAAAATGGACACCAGGATGAGTTTCGGGATGAAATTCCATGTCTAAAAATGGTGTTGCTTCCACTTTTTAAAAATCGATCCTTTTTGGTGCCTGGGGAAGAAAACGCCTGACCCCGCGGTCAGGAAAAAATGCTGCCCAGGAACCAAAATCTTTTTTGGAGCCAAATTTGTTTTTTTTTTTAAACCAAATGCAAAAATGGACACCAGGATGAATTTTGGGATGAAATTCCATGTCTAAAAATGGTGTTGCTTCCACTTTTTAAAAATCAAGCCTTTTTGGTGCCTGGGGAAGAAAACGCCTGACCCCCGCGGTCAGGAAAAAAGCTGCCCAGGAACCGAAATGTTTTTTGGCGCCAAATTTTTTTTTTTTTAAACCAAATGCAAAAATGGACACCAGAATGAATTTTGGGATGAAATTCCATGTCTAAAAATGGTGTTGCTTCCACTTTTTAAAAATCGATCCTTTTTGGGTGCCTGGGGAAGAAAACGCCTGACCCCGCGGTCAGGAAAAAATGCTGCCCAGGAAACAAAATCTTTTTTGGAGCCAAATTTGTTTTTTTTAAACCAAATGCAAAAATGGACACCAGAATGAATTTTGGGATGAAATTCCATGTCTAAAAATGGTGTTGCTTCCACTTTTTAAAAATCGAGCCTTTTTGGTGCCTGGGGAAGAAAACGCCTCCCTCCGTGGTCAGGAAAATTGCTGCCCAGGAACCAAAATGTTTTTTGGAGCCAAATTTGTTTTTTTTTAAACCAAACGCAAAAATGGACACCAGGATGAGTTTCGGGATGAAATTCCATGTCTAAAAATGGTGTTCCTTCCACTTTTTAAAAATCGATCCTTTTTGGTGCCTGGGGAAGAAAACGCCTGACCCCGCGGTCAGGAAAAATGCTGCCCAGGAACCAAAATCTTTTTTGGAGCCAAATTTGTTTTTTTTTTAAACCAAATGCAAAAATTGACAACAGGATGAATTTCGGGATGAAATTCCATGTCTAAAAATGGTGTTGCTTCCACTTTTTAAAAATCGATCCTTTTTGGTGCCTGGGGAAGAAAACGCCTGACCCCGCGGTCAGGAAAAATGCTGCCCAGGAACCAAAATGTTTTTTGGAGCCAAATTTGTTTTTTTTTAAACCAAATGCAAAAATGGACACCAGGATGAGTTTCGGGATGAAATTCCATGTCTAAAAATGGTGTTGCTTCCACTTTTCAAAAATCGAGCCTTTTTGGGGCCTGGGGAAGAAAACGCCTGATCCCGCGGTCAGGAAAAATGCTGCCCAGGAACCAAAATGTTTTTTGGAGCCAAATTTGTTTTTTTGGATGAGTTTCGGGATGAAATTCCATATCTAAAAATGGTGGTTGCTTCCACTTTTTTAAAAATCGATCCTTTTTGGTGCCTGGGGAAGAAAACGCCTGACCCCGCGGTCAGGAAAAATGCTGCCCAGGAACCAAAATCTTTTTTGGAGCCAAATTTGTTTTTTTTTTTAAACCAAATGCAAAAATTGACAACAGGGATGAATTTCGGGATGAAATTCCATGTCCTAAAAATGGTGTTGCTTCCACTTTTTAAAAATCGATCCTTTTTGGTGCCTGTGGGAAGAAAACGCCTGACCCCGCGGTCAGGAAAAATGCTGCCCAGGAACCAAAATGTTTTTTGGAGCCAAATTTTTTTTTTTTAAACCAAATGCAAAAATGGACACCAGAATGAATTTCGGGATGAAATTCCATGTCTAAAAATGGTGTTGCTTCCACTTTTTAAAAATCGATCCTTTTTGGTGCCTGGGGGAAGAAAACGCCTGACCCCGGCGGTCAGGAAAAATGCTGCCCAGGAAACAAAATCTTTTTTGGAGCCAAATTTGTTTTTTTTTAAACCAAATGCAAAAATTGACACCAGAATGAATTTTGGGATGAAATTCCATGTCTAAAAATGGTGTTGCTTCCACTTTTTTAAAAATCGAGCCTTTTTGGTGCCTGGGGAAGAAAACGCCTCCCTCCGTGGTCAGGAAAATTGCTGCCCAGGAACCAAAATGTTTTTTGGAGCCAAATTTGTTTTTTTTTAAACCAAACGCAAAAATGGACACCAGGATGAGTTTCGGGATGAAATTCCATGTCTAAAAATGGTGTTGCTTCCACTTTTTAAAAATCGATCCTTTTTGGTGCCTGGGGAAGAAAACGCCTCCCTCCGTGGTCAGGAAAATTGCTGCCCAGGAACCAAAATGTTTTTTGGAGCCCAAATTTGTTTTTTTTTAAACCAAACGCAAAAATGGACACCAGGATGAGTTTCGGGATGAAATTCCATGTCTAAAAATGGTGTTGCTTCCACTTTTCAAAAATCGAGCCTTTTTGGGGCCTTGGGGAAGAAAACGCCTGACCCCGCGGGTCAGGAAAAATGCTGCCCAGGAACCAAAATCTTTTTTGGAGCCAAATTTGTTTTTTTTTTAAACCAAATGCAAAAATTGACAACAGGGATGAATTTCGGGATGAAATTCCATGTCTAAAAATGGTGTTGCTTCCACTTTTTAAAAATCGATCCTTTTTGGTGCCTGGGGAAGAAAACGCCTGACCCCGCGGTCAGGAAAAATGCTGCCCAGGAACCAAAATGTTTTTTGGAGCCAAATTTGTTTTTTTTTTAAACCAAATGCAAAAATGGACACCAGGATGAGTTTCGGGATGAAATTCCATGTCTAAAAATGGTGTTGCTTCCACTTTTCAAAAATCGAGCCTTTTTGGGGCCTGGGGAAGAAAACGCCTCCCTCCGTGGTCAGGAAAATTGCTGCCCAGGAACCAAAATGTTTTTTTGGAGCCAAATTTGTTTTTTTTTAAACCAAACGCAAAAATGGACACCAGGATGAGTTTCGGGATGAAATTCCATGTCTAAAAATGGTGTTGCTTCCACTTTTTAAAAATCGATCCTTTTTGGTGCCTGGGGAAGAAAACGCCTGACCCCGCGGTCAGGAAAAATGCTGCCCAGGAACCAAAATCTTTTTTGGAGCCAAATTTGTTTTTTTTTTTAAACCAAATGCAAAAATGGACACCAGGATGAATTTTGGGATGAAATTCCATGTCTAAAAATGGTGTTGCTTCCACTTTTTAAAAATCGATCCTTTTTGGTGCCTGGGGAAGAAAACGCCCTGACCCCGCGGTCAGGAAAAATGCTGCCCCAGGAACCAAAATCTTTTTTGGAGCCAAATTTGTTTTTTTTTTTAAACCAAATGCAAAAATGGACACCAGGATGAATTTTGGGATGAAATTCCATGTCTAAAAATGGTGTTGCTTCCACTTTTTAAAAATTCGAGCCTTTTTGGTGCCTGGGGAAGAAAACGCCTGACCCCGCGGTCAGGAAAAAAGCTGCCCAGGAACCGAAATGTTTTTTGGCGCCAAATTTTTTTTTTTAAACCAAATGCAAAAATGGACACCAGAATGAATTTTGGGATGAAATTCCATGTCTAAAAATGGTGTTGCTTCCACTTTTTAAAAATCGATCCTTTTTGGTGCCTGGGGAAGAAAACGCCTCCCTCCGTGGTCAGGAAAATTGCTGCCCAGGAACCAAAATGTTTTTTGGAGCCAAATTTGTTTTTTTTTTAAACCAAACGCAAAAATGGACACCAGGATGAGTTTCGGGATGAAATTCCATGTCTAAAAATGGTGTTGCTTCCACTTTTCAAAAAATCGAGCCTTTTTGGGGCCTGGGGAAGAAAACGCCTGACCCCGCGGTCAGGAAAAATGCTGCCCAGGAACCAAAATCTTTTTTTGGAGCCAAATTTGTTTTTTTTTTTTAAACCAAATGCAAAAATTGACAACAGGATGAATTTCGGGATGAAATTCCATGTCTAAAAATGGTGTTGCTTCCACTTTTTAAAAATCGATCCTTTTTGGTGCCTGGGGAAGAAAACGCCTGACCCCGCGGTCAGGAAAAATGCTGCCCAGGAACCAAAATGTTTTTTGGAGCCAAATTTGTTTTTTTTTAAACCAAATGCAAAAATGGACACCAGGATGAGTTTCGGGATGAAATTCCATGTCTAAAAATGGTGTTTGCTTCCACTTTTCAAAAATCGAGCCTTTTTGGGGCCTGGGGAAGAAAACGCCTCCCTCCGTGGTCAGGAAAATTGCTGCCCAGGAACCAAAATGTTTTTTGGAGCCAAATTTGTTTTTTTTAAACCAAACGCAAAAATGGACACCAGGATGAGTTTCGGGATGAAATTCCATGTCTAAAAATGGTGTTGCTTCCACTTTTTAAAAATCGATCCTTTTTGGTGCCTGGGGAAGAAAACGCCTGACCCCGCGGTCAGGAAAAATGCTGCCCAGGAACCAAAATCTTTTTTGGAGCCAAATTTGTTTTTTTTTTAAACCAAATGCAAAAATGGACACCAGGATGAATTTTGGGATGAAAATTCCATGTCTAAAAATGGTGTTGCTTCCACTTTTTAAAAATCGATCCTTTTTGGTGCCTGGGGAAGAAAACGCCTGACCCCGCGGTCAGGAAAAATGCTGCCCAGGAACCAAAATCTTTTTTGGAGCCAAATTTGTTTTTTTTTTAAACCAAATGCAAAAATGGACACCAGGATGAATTTTGGGATGAAATTCCATGTCTAAAAATGGTGTTGCTTCCACTTTTTAAAAATCGAGCCTTTTTGGTGCCTGGGGAAGAAAACGCCTGACCCCGCGGTCAGGAAAAAAGCTGCCCAGGAACCGAAATGTTTTTGGCGCCAAATTTTTTTTTTTTAAACCAAATGCAAAAATGGACACCAGAATGAATTTTGGGATGAAATTCCATGTCTAAAAATGGTGTTGCTTCCACTTTTTAAAAATCGATCCTTTTTGGTGCCTGGGGAAGAAAACGCCTGACCCCGCGGTCAGGAAAAAAGCTGCCCAGGAACCGAAATGTTTTTTGGCGCCAAATTTTTTTTTTTTAAACCAAATGCAAAAATGGACACCAGAATGAATTTTGGGATGAAATTCCATGTCTAAAAATGGTGTTGCTTCCACTTTTTAAAAATCGATCCTTTTTGGTGCCTGGGGAAGAAAACGCCTGACCCCGCGGTCAGGAAAAATGCTGCCCAGGAAACAAAATCTTTTTTGGAGCCAAATTTGTTTTTTTTAAACCAAATGCAAAAATGGACACCAGAATGAATTTTGGGATGAAATTCCATGTCTAAAAATGGTGTTGCTTCCACTTTTTAAAAATCGAGCCTTTTTGGTGCCTGGGGAAGAAAACGCCTGACCCCGCGGTCAGGAAAAAAAGCTGCCCAGGAACCGAAATGTTTTTTGGCGCCAAATTTTTTTTTTTTAAACCAAATGCAAAAATGGACACCAGAATGAATTTTGGGATGAAATTCCATGTCTAAAAATGGTGTTGCTTCCACTTTTTAAAATCGATCCTTTTTGGTGCCTGGGGAAGAAAACGCCTGACCCCGCGGTCAGGAAAAATGCTGCCCAGGAAACAAAATCTTTTTTGGAGCCAAATTTGTTTTTTTTAAACCAAATGCAAAAATGGACACCAGAATGAATTTTGGGATGAAATTCCATGTCTAAAAATGGTGTTGCTTCCACTTTTTAAAAATCGAGCCTTTTTGGTGCCTGGGGAAGAAAACGCCTCCCTCCGTGGTCAGGAAAATTGCTGCCCAGGAACCAAAATGTTTTTTGGAGCCAAATTTGTTTTTTTTTAAACCAAACGCAAAAATGGACACCAGGATGAGTTTCGGGATGAAATTCCATGTCTAAAAATGGTGTTGCTTCCACTTTTTAAAAATCGATCCTTTTTGGTGCCTGGGGAAGAAAACGCCTGACCCCGCGGTCAGGAAAAATGCTGCCCAGGAACCAAAATCTTTTTTGGAGCCAAATTTGTTTTTTTTTTAAACCAAATGCAAAAATTGACAACAGGATGAATTTCGGGATGAAATTCCATGTCTAAAAATGGTGTTGCTTCCACTTTTTAAAAATCGATCCTTTTTGGTGCCTGGGGAAGAAAACGCCTGACCCCGCGGTCAGGAAAAATGCTGCCCAGGAACCAAAATGTTTTTTGGAGCCAAATTTGTTTTTTTTTAAACCAAATGCAAAAATGGACACCAGGATGAGTTTCGGGATGAAATTCCATGTCTAAAAATGGTGTTGCTTCCACTTTTCAAAAATCGAGCCTTTTTGGGGCCTGGGGAAGAAAACGCCTGATCCCGCGGTCAGGAAAAATGCTGCCCAGGAACCAAAATGTTTTTTGGAGCCAAATTTGTTTTTTTTAAACCAAATGCAAAAATGGACACCAGGATGAGTTTCGGGATGAAATTCCATGTCTAAAAATGGTGTTGCTTCCACTTTTTAAAAATCGAGCCTTTTTGGTGCCTGGGGAAGAAAACGCCTGACCCCGCGGTCAGGAAAAAAAGCTGCCCAGGAACCGAAATGTTTTTTGGCGCCAAATTTTTTTTTTTTAAACCAAATGCAAAAATGGACACCAGAATGAATTTTGGGATGAAATTCCATGTCTAAAAATGGTGTTGCTTCCACTTTTTAAAAATCGATCCTTTTTGGTGCCTGGGGAAGAAAACGCCTGACCCCGCGGTCAGGAAAAATGCTGCCCAGGAAACAAAATCTTTTTTGGAGCCAAATTTGTTTTTTTTAAACCAAATGCAAAAATGGACACCAGAATGAATTTTGGGATGAAATTCCATGTCTAAAAATGGTGTTGCTTCCACTTTTTAAAAATCGAGCCTTTTTGGTGCCTGGGGAAGAAAACGCCTCCCTCCGTGGTCAGGAAAATTGCTGCCCAGGAACCAAAATGTTTTTTGGAGCCAAATTTGTTTTTTTTTAAACCAAACGCAAAAATGGACACCAGGATGAGTTTCGGGATGAAATTCCATGTCTAAAAATGGTGTTGCTTCCACTTTTTAAAAATCGATCCTTTTTGGTGCCTGGGGAAGAAAACGCCTGACCCCGCGGTCAGGAAAAATGCTGCCCAGGAACCAAAATCTTTTTTGGAGCCAAATTTGTTTTTTTTTTAAACCAAATGCAAAAATTGACAACAGGATGAATTTCGGGATGAAATTCCATGTCTAAAAATGGTGTTGCTTCCACTTTTTAAAAATCGATCCTTTTTGGTGCCTGGGGAAGAAAACGCCTGACCCCGCGGTCAGGAAAAATGCTGCCCAGGAACCAAAATGTTTTTTGGAGCCAAATTTGTTTTTTTTTAAACCAAATGCAAAAATGGACACCAGGATGAGTTTCGGGATGAAATTCCATGTCTAAAAATGGTGTTGCTTCCACTTTTTAAAAATCGATCCTTTTTGGTGCCTGGGGAAGAAAACGCCTGACCCCAGCGGTCAGGAAAAATGCTGCCCAGGAACCAAAATCTTTTTTGGAGCCAAATTTGTTTTTTTTTTAAACCAAATGCAAAAATTGACAACAGGATGAATTTCGGGATGAAATTCCATGTCTAAAAATGGTGTTGCTTCCACTTTTTAAAAATCGATCCTTTTTGGTGCCTGGGGAAGAAAACGCCTGACCCCGCGGTCAGGAAAAATGCTGCCCAGGAACCAAAATGTTTTTTGGAGCCAAATTTGTTTTTTTAAAACCAAATGCAAAAATGGACACCAGAATGAATTTTGGGATGAAATTCCATGTCTAAAAATGGTGTTGCTTCCACTTTTTAAAAATCGATCCTTTTTGGTGCCTGGGGAAGAAAACGCCTGACCCCGCGGTCAGGAAAAATGCTGCCCAGGAAACAAAATCTTTTTTGGAGCCAAATTTGTTTTTTTTAAACCAAATGCAAAAATGGACACCAGAATGAATTTTGGGATGAAATTCCATGTCTAAAAATGGTGTTGCTTCCACTTTTTAAAAATCGAGCCTTTTTGGTGCCTGGGGAAGAAAACGCCTCCCTCCGTGGTCAGGAAAATTGCTGCCCAGGAACCAAAATGTTTTTTGGAGCCAAATTTGTTTTTTTTTAAACCAAATGCAAAAATGGACACCAGGATGAGTTTCGGGATGAAATTCCATGTCTAAAAATGGTGTTGCTTCCACTTTTCAAAAATCGAGCCTTTTTGGGGCCTGGGGAAGAAAACGCCTCCCTCCGTGGTCAGGAAAATTGCTGCCCAGGAACCAAAATGTTTTTTGGAGCCAAATTTGTTTTTTTAAACCAAATGCAAAAATGGACAACAGGATGAATTTTGGGATGAAATTCCATGTCTAAAAATGGTGTTGCTTCCACTTTTTAAAAATCGAGCCTTTTTGGTGCCTGGGGAAGAAAACGCCTGACCCCGCAGTCAGGAAAAATGCTGCCCAGGAACCAAAATGTTTTTTGGAGCCAAATTTGTTTTTTTTTTAAACCAAATGCAAAAATTGACAACAGGATGAATTTCGGGATGAAATTCCATGTCTAAAAATGGTGTTGCTTCCACTTTTTAAAAATCGATCCTTTTTGGTGCCTGGGGAAGAAAACGCCTGACCCCGCGGTCAGGAAAAATGCTGCCCAGGAACCAAAATGTTTTTTGGAGCCAAATTTGTTTTTTTTTTAAACCAAATGCAAAAATTGACAACAGGATGAATTTCGGGATGAAATTCCATGTCTAAAAATGGTGTTGCTTCCACTTTTTAAAATCGATCCTTTTTGGTGCCTGGGGAAGAAAACGCCTGACCCCGCGGTCAGGAAAAATGCTGCCCAGGAAACAAAATCTTTTTTTAGAGCCAAATTTGTTTTTTTTAAACCAAATGCAAAAATGGACAACAGGATGAATTTTGGGATGAAATTCCATGTCTAAAAATGGTGTTGCTTCCACTTTTTAAAAATCGATCCTTTTTGGTGCCTGGGGAAGAAAACGCCTGACCCCGCCGTCAGGAAAAATGCTGCCCAGGAACCAAAATGTTTTTTGGAGCCAAATTTGTTTTTTTTTAAACCAAATGCAAAAATTGACAACAGGATGAATTTCGGGATGAAATTCCATGTCTAAAAATGGTGTTGCTTCCACTTTTTAAAAATCGATCCTTTTTGGTGCCTGGGGAAGAAAACGCCTGACCCCGCGGTCAGGAAAAATGCTGCCCAGGAACCAAAATCTTTTTTGGAGCCAAATTTGTTTTTTTTTTTTAAACCAAATGCAAAAATGGACACCAGGATGAATTTTGGGATGAAATTCCATGTCTAAAAATGGTGTTGCTTCCACTTTTTAAAAATCGAGCCTTTTTGGTGCCTGGGGAAGAAAACGCCTCCCTCCGTGGTCAGGAAAAATGCTGCCCAGGAACCAAAATGTTTTTTGGAGCCAAATTTGTTTTTTTTAAACCAAATGCAAAAATGGACACCAGAATGAATTTTGGGATGAAATTCCATGTCTAAAAATGGTGTTGCTTCCACTTTTTAAAAATCAAGCCTTTTTGGTGCCTGGGGAAGAAAACGCCTGACCCCGCCGTCAGGAAAAATGCTGCCCAGGAACCAAAATGTTTTTTGGAGCCAAATTTGTTTTTTTTAAACCAAAT
Organism: Pituophis catenifer annectens; assembly: GCF_029215685.1. NCBI lineage: Eukaryota > Metazoa > Chordata > Lepidosauria > Squamata > Colubridae > Pituophis > Pituophis catenifer. Next base: position 7,130,159 of record NW_027256898.1, on the reverse strand, counting down.
GCAAAAATGGACACCAGAATGAATTTTGGGATGAAATTCCATGTCTAAAAATGGTGTTGCTTCCACTTTTTAAAAATCGATCCTTTTTGGTGCCTGGGGAAGAAAACGCCTGACCCCGCGGTCAGGAAAAATGCTGCCCAGGAACCAAAATGTTTTTTGGATCCAAATTTGTTTTTTTTAAACCAAATGCAAAAATGGACACCAGAATGAATTTTGGGATGAAATTCCATGTCTAAAAATGGTGTTGCTTCCACTTTTTAAAAATCGATCCTTTTTGGTGCCTGGGGAAGAAAACGCCTGACCCCGCGGTCAGGAAAAATGCTGCCCAGGAACCAAAATCTTTTTGGAGCCAAATTTGTTTTTTTTTAAACCAAATGCAAAAATGGACACCAGGATGAATTTTGGGATGAAATTTCATGTCTAAAAATGGTGTTGCTTCCACTTTTTAAAAATCGAGCCTTTTTGGTGCCTGGGGAAGAAAACGCCTGACCCCGCGGTCAGGAAAAATGCTGCCCAGGAACCAAAATGTTTTTTGGAGCCAAATTTGTTTTTTTTTTAAACCAAATGCAAAAATTGACAACAGGATGAATTTCGGGATGAAATTCCATGTCTAAAAATGGTGTTGCTTCCACTTTTTAAAAATCGAGCCTTTTTGGTGCCTGGGGAAGAAAACGCCTGACCCCGCGGTCAGGAAAAATGCTGCCCAGGAACCAAAATCTTTTTTGGAGCCAAATTTTTTTTTTTAAAACCAAATGCAAAAATGGACAACAGGATGAATTTTGGGATGAAATTCCATGTCTAAAAATGGTGTTGCTTCCACTTTTTAAAAATCGAGCCTTTTTGGTGCCTGGGGAAGAAAACGCCTCCCTCCGTGGTCAGGAAAAATGCTGCCCAGGAACCAAAATGTTTTTTGGAGCCAAATTTGTTTTTTTTAAACCAAATGCAAAAATGGACAACAGGATGAATTTTGGGATGAAATTCCATGTCTAAAAATGGTGTTGCTTCCACTTTTTAAAAATCGAGCCTTTTTGGTGCCTGGGGAAGAAAACGCCTCCCTCCGTGGTCAGGAAAAATGCTGCCCAGGAACCAAAATGTTTTTTGGAGCCAAATTTGTTTTTTTTTAAACCAAATGCAAAAATGGACACCAGAATGAATTTTGGGATGAAATTCCATGTCTAAAAATGGTGTTGCTTCCACTTTTTAAAAATCGAGCCTTTTTGGTGCCTGGGGAAGAAAACGCCTGACCCCGCCGTCAGGAAAAATGCTGCCCAGGAACCAAAATCTTTTTTGGAGCCAAATTTGTTTTTTTTAAACCAAATGCAAAAATGGACACCAGAATGAATTTTGGGATGAATTTCCATGTCTAAAAATGGTGTTGCTTCCACTTTTTAAAAATCGATCCTTTTTGGTGCCTGGGGAAGAAAACGCCTGACCCCGTGGTCAGGAAAAATGCTGCCCAGGAACCAAAATCTTTTTGGAGCCAAATTTGTTTTTTTTTAAACCAAATGCAAAAATGGACACCAGGATGAATTTTGGGATGAAATTCCATGTCTAAAAATGGTGTTGCTTCCACTTTTTAAAAATCGATCCTTTTTGGTGCCTGGGGAAGAAAACGCCTGACCCCGCGGTCAGGAAAAATGCTGCCCAGGAACCAAAATGTTTTTTGGAGCCAAATTTGTTTTTTTTTTAAACCAAATGCAAAAATTGACAACAGGATGAATTTCGGGATGAAATTCCATGTCTAAAAATGGTGTTGCTTCCACTTTTTAAAAATCGATCCTTTTTGGTGCCTGGGGAAGAAAACGCCTGACCCCGCGGTCAGGAAAAATGCTGCCCAGGAACCAAAATCTTTTTTGGAGCCAAATTTGTTTTTTTTTTAAACCAAATGCAAATATTGACAACAGGATGAATTTCGGGATGAAATTCCATGTCTAAAAATGGTGTTGCTTCCACTTTTTAAAAATCGATCCTTTTTGGTGCCTGGGGAAGAAAACGCCTGACCCCGCGGTCAGGAAAAATGCTGCCCAGGAACCAAAATCTTTTTTGGAGCCAAATTTGTTTTTTTTTAAACCAAATGCAAAAATGGACAACAGGATGAATTTTGGGATGAAATTCCATGTCTAAAAATGGTGTTGCTTCCACTTTTTAAAAATCGAGCCTTTTTGGTGCCTGGGGAAGAAAACGCCTCCGTCCGTGGTCAGGAAAAATGCTGCCCAGGAACCAAAATGTTTTTTGGAGCCAAATTTGTTTTTTTTAAACCAAATGCAAAAATGGACACCAGAATGAATTTTGGGATGAAATTCCATGTCTAAAAATGGTGTTGCTTCCACTTTTTAAAAATCGATCCTTTTTGGTGCCTGGGGAAGAAAACGCCTGACCCCGCGGTCAGGAAAAATGCTGCCCAGGAACCAAAATCTTTTTTGGAGCCAAATTTGTTTTTTTTTTAAACCAAATGCAAAAATGGACACCAGGATGAATTTTGGGATGAAATTCCATGTCTAAAAATGGTGTTGCTTCCACTTTTTAAAAATCAAGCCTTTTTGGTGCCTGGGGAAGAAAACGCCTGACCCCGCGGTCAGGAAAAATGCTGCCCAGGAACCAAAATGTTTTTTGGAGCCAAATTTGTTTTTTTTTTAAACCAAATGCAAAAATTGACAACAGGATGAATTTCGGGATGAAATTCCATGTCTGAAAATGGTGTTGCTTCCACTTTTTAAAAATCGATCCTTTTTGGTGCCTGGGGAAGAAAACGCCTGACGCCGCGGTCAGGAAAAATGCTGCCCAGGAACCAAAATCTTTTTGGAGCCAAATTTGTTTTTTTTTTAAACCAAATGCAAAAATGGACACCAGGATGAATTTTGGGATGAAATTCCATGTCTAAAAATGGTGTTGCTTCCACTTTTTAAAAATCGAGCCTTTTTGCTGCCTGGGGAAGAAAACGCCTGACCCCGCGGTCAGGAAATATGCTGCCCAGGAACCAAAATGTTTTTTGGAGCCAAATTTGTTTTTTTTTAAACCAAATGCAAAAATTGACAACAGGATGAATTTCGGGATGAAATTCCATGTCTAAAAATGGTGTTGCTTCCACTTTTTAAAAATCGATCCTTTTTGGTGCCTGGGGAAGAAAACGCCTGACCCCGCGGTCAGGAAAAATGCTGCCCAGGAACCAAAATGTTTTTTGGAGCCAAATTTGTTTTTTTTTTTAAACCAAATGCAAATATTGACAACAGGATGAATTTTGGGATGAAATTCCATATCTAAAAATGGTGTTGCTTCCACTTTTTAAAAATCGATCCTTTTTGGTGCCTGGGGAAGAAAACGCCTGACCCCGCGGTCAGGAAAAATGCTGCCCAGGAACCAAAATCTTTTTTGGAGCCAAGTTTTTTTTTTTTAAACCAAATGCAAAAATGGACACCAGAATGAATTTTGGGATGAAATTCCATGTCTAAAAATGGTGTTGCTTCCACTTTTTAAAAATCGATCCTATTTAGTGCCTGGGGAAGAAAACGCCTGACCCCGCGGTCAGGAAAAATGCTGCCCAGGAACCAAAATGTTTTTTGGAGCCAAATTTATTTTTTTTTTTAAACCAAATGCAAATATTGACAACAGGATGAATTTCGGGATGAAATTCCATGTCTAAAAATGGTGTTGCTTCCACTTTTTAAAAATCGATCCTTTTTGGTGCCTGGGGAAGAAAACGCCTGACCCCGCGGTCAGGCAAAATGCTGCCCAGGAACCAAAATCTTTTTTGGAGCCAAATTTGTTTTTTTTTAAACCAAATGCAAAAATGGACAACAGGATGAATTTTGGGATGAAATTCCATGTCTAAAAATGGTGTTGCTTCCACTTTTTAAAAATCGAGCCTTTTTGGTGCCTGGGGAAGAAAACGCCTCCGTCCGTGGTCAGGAAAAATGCTGCCCAGGAACCAAAATGTTTTTTGGAGCCAAATTTGTTTTTTTTAAACCAAATGCAAAAATGGACACCAGAATGAATTTTGGGATGAAATTCCATGTCTAAAAATGGTGTTGCTTCCACTTTTTAAAAATCAAGCCTTTTTGGTGCCTGGGGAAGAAAACGCCTGACCCCGCCGTCAGGAAAAATGCTGCCCAGGAACCAAAATGTTTTTTGGAGCCAAACTTGTTTTTTTTTAAACCAAATGCAAAAATGGACACCAGGATGAATTTTGGGATGAAATTCCATGTCTAAAAATGGTGTTGCTTCCACTTTTTAAAAATCGAGCCTTTTTGGTGCCTGGGGAAGAAAACGCCTCCCTCCGTGGTCAGGAAAAATGCTGCCCAGGAACCAAAATGTTTTTTGGAGCCAAATTTGTTTTTTTTAAACCAAATGCAAAAATGGACACCAGGATGAGTTTCGGGATGAAATTCCATGTCTAAAAATGGTGTTGCTTCCACTTTTTAAAAATCGATCCTTTTTGGTGCCTGGGGAAGAAAACGCCTGACCCCGCGGTCAGGAAAAATGCTGCCCAGGAACCAAAATCTTTTTTGGAGCCAAATTTGTTTTTTTTTTAAACCAAATGCAAAAATTGACAACAGGATGAATTTCGGGATGAAATTCCATGTCTAAAAATGGTGTTGCTTCCACTTTTTAAAAATCGATCCTTTTTGGTGCCTGGGGAAGAAAACGCCTGACCCCGCGGTCAGGAAAAATGCTGCCCAGGAACCAAAATGTTTTTTGGAGCCAAATTTGTTTTTTTTTTAAACCAAATGCAAAAATGGACACCAGGATGAGTTTCGGGATGAAATTCCATGTCTAAAAATGGTGTTGCTTCCACTTTTCAAAAATCGAGCCTTTTTGGGGCCTGGGGAAGAAAACGCCTCCCTCCGTGGTCAGGAAAATTGCTGCCCAGGAACCAAAATGTTTTTTGGAGCCAAATTTGTTTTTTTTAAACCAAACGCAAAAATGGACACCAGGATGAGTTTCGGGATGAAATTCCATGTCTAAAAATGGTGTTGCTTCCACTTTTTAAAAATCGATCCTTTTTGGTGCCTGGGGAAGAAAACGCCTGACCCCGCGGTCAGGAAAAATGCTGCCCAGGAACCAAAATCTTTTTTGGAGCCAAATTTGTTTTTTTTTTAAACCAAATGCAAAAATGGACACCAGGATGAATTTTGGGATGAAATTCCATGTCTAAAAATGGTGTTGCTTCCACTTTTTAAAAATCAAGCCTTTTTGGTGCCTGGGGAAGAAAACGCCTGACCCCGCGGTCAGGAAAAAAGCTGCCCAGGAACCGAAATGTTTTTTGGCGCCAAATTTTTTTTTTTTAAACCAAATGCAAAAATGGACACCAGAATGAATTTTGGGATGAAATTCCATGTCTAAAAATGGTGTTGCTTCCACTTTTTAAAAATCGATCCTTTTTGGTGCCTGGGGAAGAAAACGCCTGACCCCGCGGTCAGGAAAAATGCTGCCCAGGAAACAAAATCTTTTTTGGAGCCAAATTTGTTTTTTTTAAACCAAATGCAAAAATGGACACCAGAATGAATTTTGGGATGAAATTCCATGTCTAAAAATGGTGTTGCTTCCACTTTTTAAAAATCGAGCCTTTTTGGTGCCTGGGGAAGAAAACGCCTCCCTCCGTGGTCAGGAAAATTGCTGCCCAGGAACCAAAATGTTTTTTGGAGCCAAATTTGTTTTTTTTTAAACCAAATGCAAAAATGGACACCAGGATGAGTTTCGGGATGAAATTCCATGTCTAAAAATGGTGTTGCTTCCACTTTTCAAAAATCGAGCCTTTTTGGGGCCTGGGGAAGAAAACGCCTGATCCCGCGGTCAGGAAAAATGCTGCCCAGGAACCAAAATGTTTTTTGGAGCCAAATTTGTTTTTTTTAAACCAAATGCAAAAATGGACACCAGGATGAGTTTCGGGATGAAATTCCATATCTAAAAATGGTGTTGCTTCCACTTTTTAAAAATCGATCCTTTTTGGTGCCTGGGGAAGAAAACGCCTGACCCCGCGGTCAGGAAAAATGCTGCCCAGGAACCAAAATCTTTTTTGGAGCCAAATTTGTTTTTTTTTTAAACCAAATGCAAAAATTGACAACAGGATGAATTTCGGGATGAAATTCCATGTCTAAAAATGGTGTTGCTTCCACTTTTTAAAAATCGATCCTTTTTGGTGCCTGGGGAAGAAAACGCCTGACCCCGCGGTCAGGAAAAATGCTGCCCAGGAACCAAAATGTTTTTTGGAGCCAAATTTTTTTTTTTTAAACCAAATGCAAAAATGGACACCAGAATGAATTTCGGGATGAAATTCCATGTCTAAAAATGGTGTTGCTTCCACTTTTTAAAAATCGATCCTTTTTGGTGCCTGGGGAAGAAAACGCCTGACCCCGCGGTCAGGAAAAATGCTGCCCAGGAAACAAAATCTTTTTTGGAGCCAAATTTGTTTTTTTTAAACCAAATGCAAAAATTGACACCAGAATGAATTTTGGGATGAAATTCCATGTCTAAAAATGGTGTTGCTTCCACTTTTTAAAAATCGAGCCTTTTTGGTGCCTGGGGAAGAAAACGCCTCCCTCCGTGGTCAGGAAAATTGCTGCCCAGGAACCAAAATGTTTTTTGGAGCCAAATTTGTTTTTTTTTAAACCAAACGCAAAAATGGACACCAGGATGAGTTTCGGGATGAAATTCCATGTCTAAAAATGGTGTTGCTTCCACTTTTTAAAAATCGATCCTTTTTGGTGCCTGGGGAAGAAAACGCCTCCCTCCGTGGTCAGGAAAATTGCTGCCCAGGAACCAAAATGTTTTTTGGAGCCAAATTTGTTTTTTTTTAAACCAAACGCAAAAATGGACACCAGGATGAGTTTCGGGATGAAATTCCATGTCTAAAAATGGTGTTGCTTCCACTTTTCAAAAATCGAGCCTTTTTGGGGCCTGGGGAAGAAAACGCCTGACCCCGCGGTCAGGAAAAATGCTGCCCAGGAACCAAAATCTTTTTTGGAGCCAAATTTGTTTTTTTTTTAAACCAAATGCAAAAATTGACAACAGGATGAATTTCGGGATGAAATTCCATGTCTAAAAATGGTGTTGCTTCCACTTTTTAAAAATCGATCCTTTTTGGTGCCTGGGGAAGAAAACGCCTGACCCCGCGGTCAGGAAAAATGCTGCCCAGGAACCAAAATGTTTTTTGGAGCCAAATTTGTTTTTTTTTAAACCAAATGCAAAAATGGACACCAGGATGAGTTTCGGGATGAAATTCCATGTCTAAAAATGGTGTTGCTTCCACTTTTCAAAAATCGAGCCTTTTTGGGGCCTGGGGAAGAAAACGCCTCCCTCCGTGGTCAGGAAAATTGCTGCCCAGGAACCAAAATGTTTTTTGGAGCCAAATTTGTTTTTTTTAAACCAAACGCAAAAATGGACACCAGGATGAGTTTCGGGATGAAATTCCATGTCTAAAAATGGTGTTGCTTCCACTTTTTAAAAATCGATCCTTTTTGGTGCCTGGGGAAGAAAACGCCTGACCCCGCGGTCAGGAAAAATGCTGCCCAGGAACCAAAATCTTTTTTGGAGCCAAATTTGTTTTTTTTTTAAACCAAATGCAAAAATGGACACCAGGATGAATTTTGGGATGAAATTCCATGTCTAAAAATGGTGTTGCTTCCACTTTTTAAAAATCGATCCTTTTTGGTGCCTGGGGAAGAAAACGCCTGACCCCGCGGTCAGGAAAAATGCTGCCCAGGAACCAAAATCTTTTTTGGAGCCAAATTTGTTTTTTTTTTAAACCAAATGCAAAAATGGACACCAGGATGAATTTTGGGATGAAATTCCATGTCTAAAAATGGTGTTGCTTCCACTTTTTAAAAATCGAGCCTTTTTGGTGCCTGGGGAAGAAAACGCCTGACCCCGCGGTCAGGAAAAAAGCTGCCCAGGAACCGAAATGTTTTTTGGCGCCAAATTTTTTTTTTTTAAACCAAATGCAAAAATGGACACCAGAATGAATTTTGGGATGAAATTCCATGTCTAAAAATGGTGTTGCTTCCACTTTTTAAAAATCGATCCTTTTTGGTGCCTGGGGAAGAAAACGCCTCCCTCCGTGGTCAGGAAAATTGCTGCCCAGGAACCAAAATGTTTTTTGGAGCCAAATTTGTTTTTTTTTAAACCAAACGCAAAAATGGACACCAGGATGAGTTTCGGGATGAAATTCCATGTCTAAAAATGGTGTTGCTTCCACTTTTCAAAAATCGAGCCTTTTTGGGGCCTGGGGAAGAAAACGCCTGACCCCGCGGTCAGGAAAAATGCTGCCCAGGAACCAAAATCTTTTTTGGAGCCAAATTTGTTTTTTTTTTAAACCAAATGCAAAAATTGACAACAGGATGAATTTCGGGATGAAATTCCATGTCTAAAAATGGTGTTGCTTCCACTTTTTAAAAATCGATCCTTTTTGGTGCCTGGGGAAGAAAACGCCTGACCCCGCGGTCAGGAAAAATGCTGCCCAGGAACCAAAATGTTTTTTGGAGCCAAATTTGTTTTTTTTTAAACCAAATGCAAAAATGGACACCAGGATGAGTTTCGGGATGAAATTCCATGTCTAAAAATGGTGTTGCTTCCACTTTTCAAAAATCGAGCCTTTTTGGGGCCTGGGGAAGAAAACGCCTCCCTCCGTGGTCAGGAAAATTGCTGCCCAGGAACCAAAATGTTTTTTGGAGCCAAATTTGTTTTTTTTAAACCAAACGCAAAAATGGACACCAGGATGAGTTTCGGGATGAAATTCCATGTCTAAAAATGGTGTTGCTTCCACTTTTTAAAAATCGATCCTTTTTGGTGCCTGGGGAAGAAAACGCCTGACCCCGCGGTCAGGAAAAATGCTGCCCAGGAACCAAAATCTTTTTTGGAGCCAAATTTGTTTTTTTTTTAAACCAAATGCAAAAATGGACACCAGGATGAATTTTGGGATGAAATTCCATGTCTAAAAATGGTGTTGCTTCCACTTTTTAAAAATCGATCCTTTTTGGTGCCTGGGGAAGAAAACGCCTGACCCCGCGGTCAGGAAAAATGCTGCCCAGGAACCAAAATCTTTTTTGGAGCCAAATTTGTTTTTTTTTTAAACCAAATGCAAAAATGGACACCAGGATGAATTTTGGGATGAAATTCCATGTCTAAAAATGGTGTTGCTTCCACTTTTTAAAAATCGAGCCTTTTTGGTGCCTGGGGAAGAAAACGCCTGACCCCGCGGTCAGGAAAAAAGCTGCCCAGGAACCGAAATGTTTTTTGGCGCCAAATTTTTTTTTTTTAAACCAAATGCAAAAATGGACACCAGAATGAATTTTGGGATGAAATTCCATGTCTAAAAATGGTGTTGCTTCCACTTTTTAAAAATCGATCCTTTTTGGTGCCTGGGGAAGAAAACGCCTGACCCCGCGGTCAGGAAAAAAGCTGCCCAGGAACCGAAATGTTTTTTGGCGCCAAATTTTTTTTTTTTAAACCAAATGCAAAAATGGACACCAGAATGAATTTTGGGATGAAATTCCATGTCTAAAAATGGTGTTGCTTCCACTTTTTAAAAATCGATCCTTTTTGGTGCCTGGGGAAGAAAACGCCTGACCCCGCGGTCAGGAAAAATGCTGCCCAGGAAACAAAATCTTTTTTGGAGCCAAATTTGTTTTTTTTAAACCAAATGCAAAAATGGACACCAGAATGAATTTTGGGATGAAATTCCATGTCTAAAAATGGTGTTGCTTCCACTTTTTAAAAATCGAGCCTTTTTGGTGCCTGGGGAAGAAAACGCCTGACCCCGCGGTCAGGAAAAAAGCTGCCCAGGAACCGAAATGTTTTTTGGCGCCAAATTTTTTTTTTTTAAACCAAATGCAAAAATGGACACCAGAATGAATTTTGGGATGAAATTCCATGTCTAAAAATGGTGTTGCTTCCACTTTTTAAAAATCGATCCTTTTTGGTGCCTGGGGAAGAAAACGCCTGACCCCGCGGTCAGGAAAAATGCTGCCCAGGAAACAAAATCTTTTTTGGAGCCAAATTTGTTTTTTTTAAACCAAATGCAAAAATGGACACCAGAATGAATTTTGGGATGAAATTCCATGTCTAAAAATGGTGTTGCTTCCACTTTTTAAAAATCGAGCCTTTTTGGTGCCTGGGGAAGAAAACGCCTCCCTCCGTGGTCAGGAAAATTGCTGCCCAGGAACCAAAATGTTTTTTGGAGCCAAATTTGTTTTTTTTTAAACCAAACGCAAAAATGGACACCAGGATGAGTTTCGGGATGAAATTCCATGTCTAAAAATGGTGTTGCTTCCACTTTTTAAAAATCGATCCTTTTTGGTGCCTGGGGAAGAAAACGCCTGACCCCGCGGTCAGGAAAAATGCTGCCCAGGAACCAAAATCTTTTTTGGAGCCAAATTTGTTTTTTTTTTAAACCAAATGCAAAAATTGACAACAGGATGAATTTCGGGATGAAATTCCATGTCTAAAAATGGTGTTGCTTCCACTTTTTAAAAATCGATCCTTTTTGGTGCCTGGGGAAGAAAACGCCTGACCCCGCGGTCAGGAAAAATGCTGCCCAGGAACCAAAATGTTTTTTGGAGCCAAATTTTTTTTTTTTAAACCAAATGCAAAAATGGACACCAGGATGAGTTTCGGGATGAAATTCCATGTCTAAAAATGGTGTTGCTTCCACTTTTCAAAAATCGAGCCTTTTTGGGGCCTGGGGAAGAAAACGCCTGATCCCGCGGTCAGGAAAAATGCTGCCCAGGAACCAAAATGTTTTTTGGAGCCAAATTTGTTTTTTTTAAACCAAATGCAAAAATGGACACCAGGATGAGTTTCGGGATGAAATTCCATGTCTAAAAATGGTGTTGCTTCCACTTTTTAAAAATCGAGCCTTTTTGGTGCCTGGGGAAGAAAACGCCTGACCCCGCGGTCAGGAAAAAAGCTGCCCAGGAACCGAAATGTTTTTTGGCGCCAAATTTTTTTTTTTTAAACCAAATGCAAAAATGGACACCAGAATGAATTTTGGGATGAAATTCCATGTCTAAAAATGGTGTTGCTTCCACTTTTTAAAAATCGATCCTTTTTGGTGCCTGGGGAAGAAAACGCCTGACCCCGCGGTCAGGAAAAATGCTGCCCAGGAAACAAAATCTTTTTTGGAGCCAAATTTGTTTTTTTTAAACCAAATGCAAAAATGGACACCAGAATGAATTTTGGGATGAAATTCCATGTCTAAAAATGGTGTTGCTTCCACTTTTTAAAAATCGAGCCTTTTTGGTGCCTGGGGAAGAAAACGCCTCCCTCCGTGGTCAGGAAAATTGCTGCCCAGGAACCAAAATGTTTTTTGGAGCCAAATTTGTTTTTTTTTAAACCAAACGCAAAAATGGACACCAGGATGAGTTTCGGGATGAAATTCCATGTCTAAAAATGGTGTTGCTTCCACTTTTTAAAAATCGATCCTTTTTGGTGCCTGGGGAAGAAAACGCCTGACCCCGCGGTCAGGAAAAATGCTGCCCAGGAACCAAAATCTTTTTTGGAGCCAAATTTGTTTTTTTTTTAAACCAAATGCAAAAATTGACAACAGGATGAATTTCGGGATGAAATTCCATGTCTAAAAATGGTGTTGCTTCCACTTTTTAAAAATCGATCCTTTTTGGTGCCTGGGGAAGAAAACGCCTGACCCCGCGGTCAGGAAAAATGCTGCCCAGGAACCAAAATGTTTTTTGGAGCCAAATTTGTTTTTTTTTAAACCAAATGCAAAAATGGACACCAGGATGAGTTTCGGGATGAAATTCCATGTCTAAAAATGGTGTTGCTTCCACTTTTCAAAAATCGAGCCTTTTTGGGGCCTGGGGAAGAAAACGCCTGATCCCGCGGTCAGGAAAAATGCTGCCCAGGAACCAAAATGTTTTTTGGAGCCAAATTTGTTTTTTTTAAACCAAATGCAAAAATGGACACCAGGATGAGTTTCGGGATGAAATTCCATGTCTAAAAATGGTGTTGCTTCCACTTTTTAAAAATCGATCCTTTTTGGTGCCTGGGGAAGAAAACGCCTGACCCCGCGGTCAGGAAAAATGCTGCCCAGGAACCAAAATCTTTTTTGGAGCCAAATTTGTTTTTTTTTTAAACCAAATGCAAAAATTGACAACAGGATGAATTTCGGGATGAAATTCCATGTCTAAAAATGGTGTTGCTTCCACTTTTTAAAAATCGATCCTTTTTGGTGCCTGGGGAAGAAAACGCCTGACCCCGCGGTCAGGAAAAATGCTGCCCAGGAACCAAAATGTTTTTTGGAGCCAAATTTGTTTTTTTAAAACCAAATGCAAAAATGGACACCAGAATGAATTTTGGGATGAAATTCCATGTCTAAAAATGGTGTTGCTTCCACTTTTTAAAAATCGATCCTTTTTGGTGCCTGGGGAAGAAAACGCCTGACCCCGCGGTCAGGAAAAATGCTGCCCAGGAAACAAAATCTTTTTTGGAGCCAAATTTGTTTTTTTTAAACCAAATGCAAAAATGGACACCAGAATGAATTTTGGGATGAAATTCCATGTCTAAAAATGGTGTTGCTTCCACTTTTTAAAAATCGAGCCTTTTTGGTGCCTGGGGAAGAAAACGCCTCCCTCCGTGGTCAGGAAAATTGCTGCCCAGGAACCAAAATGTTTTTTGGAGCCAAATTTGTTTTTTTTTAAACCAAACGCAAAAATGGACACCAGGATGAGTTTCGGGATGAAATTCCATGTCTAAAAATGGTGTTGCTTCCACTTTTTAAAAATCGATCCTTTTTGGTGCCTGGGGAAGAAAACGCCTGACCCCGCGGTCAGGAAAAATGCTGCCCAGGAACCAAAATCTTTTTTGGAGCCAAATTTGTTTTTTTTTTAAACCAAATGCAAAAATTGACAACAGGATGAATTTCGGGATGAAATTCCATGTCTAAAAATGGTGTTGCTTCCACTTTTTAAAAATCGATCCTTTTTGGTGCCTGGGGAAGAAAACGCCTGACCCCGCGGTCAGGAAAAATGCTGCCCAGGAACCAAAATGTTTTTTGGAGCCAAATTTGTTTTTTTTTTAAACCAAATGCAAAAATGGACACCAGGATGAGTTTCGGGATGAAATTCCATATCTAAAAATGGTGTTGCTTCCACTTTTTAAAAATCGATCCTTTTTGGTGCCTGGGGAAGAAAACGCCTGACCCCGCGGTCAGGAAAAATGCTGCCCAGGAACCAAAATCTTTTTTGGAGCCAAATTTGTTTTTTTTTTTTAAACCAAATGCAAAAATTGACAACAGGATGAATTTCGGGATGAAATTCCATGTCTAAAAATGGTGTTGCTTCCACTTTTTAAAAATCGATCCTTTTTGGTGCCTGGGGAAGAAAACGCCTGACCCCGCGGTCAGGAAAAATGCTGCCCAGGAACCAAAATGTTTTTTGGAGCCAAATTTGTTTTTTTTTAAACCAAATGCAAAAATGGACACCAGGATGAGTTTCGGGATGAAATTCCATGTCTAAAAATGGTGTTGCTTCCACTTTTCAAAAATCGAGCCTTTTTGGGGCCTGGGGAAGAAAACGCCTGATCCCGCGGTCAGGAAAAATGCTGCCCAGGAACCAAAATGTTTTTTGGAGCCAAATTTGTTTTTTTTAAACCAAATGCAAAAATGGACACCAGGATGAGTTTCGGGATGAAATTCCATATCTAAAAATGGTGTTGCTTCCACTTTTTAAAAATCGATCCTTTTTGGTGCCTGGGGAAGAAAACGCCTGACCCCGCGGTCAGGAAAAATGCTGCCCAGGAACCAAAATCTTTTTTGGAGCCAAATTTGTTTTTTTTTTAAACCAAATGCAAAAATTGACAACAGGATGAATTTCGGGATGAAATTCCATGTCTAAAAATGGTGTTGCTTCCACTTTTTAAAAATCGATCCTTTTTGGTGCCTGGGGAAGAAAACGCCTGACCCCGCGGTCAGGAAAAATGCTGCCCAGGAACCAAAATGTTTTTTGGAGCCAAATTTGTTTTTTTAAAACCAAATGCAAAAATGGACACCAGAATGAATTTTGGGATGAAATTCCATGTCTAAAAATGGTGTTGCTTCCACTTTTTAAAAATCGAGCCTTTTTGGTGCCTGGGGAAGAAAACGCCTGACCCCGCGGTCAGGAAAAATGCTGCCCAGGAAACAAAATCTTTTTTGGAGCCAAATTTGTTTTTTTTAAACCAAATGCAAAAATGGACACCAGAATGAATTTTGGGATGAAATTCCATGTCTAAAAATGGTGTTGCTTCCACTTTTTAAAAATCGATCCTTTTTGGTGCCTGGGGAAGAAAACGCCTCCCTCCGTGGTCAGGAAAATTGCTGCCCAGGAACCAAAATGTTTTTTGGAGCCAAATTTGTTTTTTTTTAAACCAAACGCAAAAATGGACACCAGGATGAGTTTCGGGATGAAATTCCATGTCTAAAAATGGTGTTGCTTCCACTTTTCAAAAATCGAGCCTTTTTGGGGCCTGGGGAAGAAAACGCCTGACCCCGCGGTCAGGAAAAATGCTGCCCAGGAACCAAAATCTTTTTTGGAGCCAAATTTGTTTTTTTTTTAAACCAAATGCAAAAATTGACAACAGGATGAATTTCGGGATGAAATTCCATGTCTAAAAATGGTGTTGCTTCCACTTTTTAAAAATCGATCCTTTTTGGTGCCTGGGGAAGAAAACGCCTGACCCCGCGGTCAGGAAAAATGCTGCCCAGGAACCAAAATGTTTTTTGGAGCCAAATTTGTTTTTTTTTAAACCAAATGCAAAAATGGACACCAGGATGAGTTTCGGGATGAAATTCCATGTCTAAAAATGGTGTTGCTTCCACTTTTCAAAAATCGAGCCTTTTTGGGGCCTGGGGAAGAAAACGCCTCCCTCCGTGGTCAGGAAAATTGCTGCCCAGGAACCAAAATGTTTTTTGGAGCCAAATTTGTTTTTTTTAAACCAAACGCAAAAATGGACACCAGGATGAGTTTCGGGATGAAATTCCATGTCTAAAAATGGTGTTGCTTCCACTTTTTAAAAATCGATCCTTTTTGGTGCCTGGGGAAGAAAACGCCTGACCCCGCGGTCAGGAAAAAAGCTGCCCAGGAACCAAAATCTTTTTTGGAGCCAAATTTGTTTTTTTTTTAAACCAAATGCAAAAATTGACAACAGGATGAATTTCGGGATGAAATTCCATGTCTAAAAATGGTGTTGCTTCCACTTTTTAAAAATCGATCCTTTTTGGTGACTGGGGAAGAAAACGCCTGACCCCGCGGTCAGGAAAAATGCTGCCCAGGAACCAAAATGTTTTTTGGAGCCAAATTTGTTTTTTTAAAACCAAATGCAAAAATGGACACCAGAATGAATTTTGGGATGAAATTCCATGTCTAAAAATGGTGTTGCTTCCACTTTTTAAAAATCGATCCTTTTTGGTGCCTGGGGAAGAAAACGCCTGACCCCGCGGTCAGGAAAAATGCTGCCCAGGAAACAAAATCTTTTTTGGAGCCAAATTTGTTTTTTTTAAACCAAATGCAAAAATGGACACCAGAATGAATTTTGGGATGAAATTCCATGTCTAAAAATGGTGTTGCTTCCACTTTTTAAAAATCGAGCCTTTTTGGTGCCTGGGGAAGAAAACGCCTCCCTCCGTGGTCAGGAAAATTGCTGTCCAGGAACCAAAATGTTTTTTGGAGCCAAATTTGTTTTTTTTTAAACCAAACGCAAAAATGGACACCAGGATGAGTTTCGGGATGAAATTCCATGTCTAAAAATGGTGTTGCTTCCACTTTTTAAAAATCGATCCTTTTTGGTGCCTGGGGAAGAAAACGCCTCCCTCCGTGGTCAGGAAAATTGCTGCCCAGGAACCAAAATGTTTTTTGGAGCCAAATTTGTTTTTTTTTAAACCAAACGCAAAAATGGACACCAGGATGAGTTTCGGGATGAAATTCCATGTCTAAAAATGGTGTTGCTTCCACTTTTCAAAAATCGAGCCTTTTTGGGGCCTGGGGAAGAAAACGCCTGACCCCGCGGTCAGGAAAAATGCTGCCCAGGAACCAAAATCTTTTTTGGAGCCAAATTTGTTTTTTTTTTTAAACCAAATGCAAAAATGGACACCAGAATGAATTTCGGGATGAAATTCCATGTCTAAAAATGGTGTTGCTTCCACTTTTTAAAAATCGATCCTTTTTGGTGCCTGGGGAAGAAAACGCCTGACCCCGCGGTCAGGAAAAATGCTGCCCAGGAACCAAAATCTTTTTTGGAGCCAAATTTGTTTTTTTTTTAAACCAAATGCAAAAATGGACACCAGAATGAATTTCGGGATGAAATTCCATGTCTAAAAATGGTGTTGCTTCCACTTTTTAAAAATCGAGCCTTTTTGGTGCCTGGGGAAGAAAACGCGTGACTTAATGGTCAGGAAAAATGCTGCCCAGGAAGCAAAATGTTTTTTGAAGCCAATTTTTTTTTTGAAACCAAATGCAAAAACAGGCACCAGGATGAGTTTCGGGATGAAATTCCATGTCTAAAAATGGTGTTGCTTCCACTTTTTAAAAATTGAGCCTTTTTGGTGCCTGGGGAAGAAAACGCGTGACTTAATGGTCAGGAAAAATGCTGCCCAGGAACCAAAATGTTTTTTGAAGCCAATTTTTTTTTTTTGAAACCAAATGCAAAAACGGACACCAGGATGAGTTTCGGGATGAAATTCCATGTCTAAAAATGGTGTTGCTTCCACTTTTTAAAAATCGAGCCTTTTTGGTGCCTGGGGAAGAAAACGCGTGACTTAATGGTCAGGAAAAATGCTACCCAGGAACCAAAAGGTTTTTTGAAGCCAATTTTTTTTTTTGAAACCAAATACGAAAACGGACACCAGGATGAGTTTCGGGATGAAATTCCATGTCTAAAAATGGTGTTGCTTCCACTTTTTAAAAATCGAGCCTTTTTGGTGCCTGGGGAAGAAAAAGCATGACTTAATGGTCAGGAAAAATGCTGCCCAGGAACCAAAATGTTTTTTGAAGCCAATTTTTTTTTTTGAAACCAAATGCAAAAACGGACACCAGGATGAGTTTCGGGATGAAATTCCATGTCTAAAAATGGTGTTGCTTCCACTTTTTAAAAATCGATCCTTTTTGGTGCCTGGGGAAGAAAACGCCTGAATCCGCGGTCAGGAAAAATGCTGCCCAGGAACCAAAATGTTTTTTGAAGCCAAATTTTTTTCTTGAAACCAAATGCAAAAACGGACACCAGGATGAGTTTCGGGATGAAATTCCATGTCTAAAAATGGTGTTGCTTCCACTTTTTAAAAATCGAGCCTTTTTGGTGCCTGGGGAAGAAAACGCCTGACCCCGCCGTCAGGAAAAATGCTGCCCAGGAACCAAAATCTTTTTTGGAGCCAAATTTGTTTTTTTTAAACCAAATGCAAAAATGGACACCAGAATGAATTTTGGGATGAAATTCCATGTCTAAAAATGGTGTTGCTTCCACTTTTTAAAAATCGATCCTTTTTGGTGCCTGGGGAAGAAAACGCCTGACCCCCGCGGTCAGGAAAAATGCTGCCCAGGAACCAAAATCTTTTTGGAGCCAAATTTGTTTTTTTTTAAACCAAATGCAAAAATGGACACCAGGATGAATTTTGGGATGAAATTCCATGTCTAAAAATGGTGTTGCTTCCACTTTTTAAAAATCGATCCTTTTTGGTGCCTGGGGAAGAAAACGCCTGACCCCGCGGTCAGGAAAAATGCTGCCCAGGAACCAAAATGTTTTTTGGAGCCAAATTTGTTTTTTTTTTAAACCAAATGCAAAAATTGACAACAGGATGAATTTCGGGATGAAATTCCATGTCTAAAAATGGTGTTGCTTCCACTTTTTAAAAATCGATCCTTTTTGGTGCCTGGGGAAGAAAACGCCTGACCCCGCGGTCAAGAAAAATGCTGCCCAGGAACCAAAATCTTTTTTGGAGCCAAATTTGTTTTTTTTTTTAAACCAAATGCAAATATTGACAACAGGATGAATTTCGGGATGAAATTCCATGTCTAAAAATGGTGTTGCTTCCACTTTTTAAAAATCGATCCTTTTTGGTGCCTGGGGAAGAAAACGCCTGACCCCGCGGTCAGGAAAAATGCTGCCCAGGAACCAAAATCTTTTTTGGAGCCAAATTTGTTTTTTTTTAAACCAAATGCAAAAATGGACAACAGGATGAATTTTGGGATGAAATTCCATGTCTAAAAATGGTGTTGCTTCCACTTTTTAAAAATCGAGCCTTTTTGGTGCCTGGGGAAGAAAACGCCTCCGTCCGTGGTCAGGAAAAATGCTGCCCAGGAACCAAAATGTTTTTTGGAGCCAAATTTGTTTTTTTTAAACCAAATGCAAAAATGGACACCAGAATGAATTTTGGGATGAAATTCCATGTCTAAAAATGGTGTTGCTTCCACTTTTTAAAAATCGATCCTTTTTGGTGCCTGGGGAAGAAAACGCCTGACCCCGCGGTCAGGAAAAATGCTGCCCAGGAACCAAAATCTTTTTTGGAGCCAAATTTATTTTTTTTTTTAAACCAAATGCAAAAATGGACACCAGAATGAATTTTGGGATGAAATTCCATGTCTAAAAATGGTGTTGCTTCCACTTTTTAAAAATCAAGCCTTTTTGGTGCCTGGGGAAGAAAACGCCTGACCCCGCGGTCAGGAAAAATGCTGCCCAGGAACCAAAATGTTTTTTGGAGCCAAATTTGTTTTTTTTTTAAACCAAATGCAAAAATTGACAACAGGATGAATTTCGGGATGAAATTCCATGTCTAAAAATGGTGTTGCTTCCACTTTTTAAAAATCGATCCTTTTTGGTGCCTGGGGAAGAAAACGCCTGACCCCGCGGTCAGGAAAAATGCTGCCCAGGAACCAAAATGTTTTTTGGAGCCAAATTTGTTTTTTTTTTAAACCAAATGCAAATATTGACAACAGGATGAATTTTGGGATGAAATTCCATATCTAAAAATGGTGTTGCTTCCACTTTTTAAAAATCGATCCTTTTTGGTGCCTGGGGAAGAAAACGCCTGACCCCGCGGTCAGGAAAAATGCTGCCCAGGAACCAAAATCTTTTTTGGAGCCAAATTTTTTTTTTTTAAACCAAATGCAAAAATGGACACCAGGATGAATTTTGGGATGAAATTCCATGTCTAAAAATGGTGTTGCTTCCACTTTTTAAAAATCGAGCCTTTTTGGTGCCTGGGGAAGAAAACGCCTCCCTCCGTGGTCAGGAAAAATGCTGCCCAGGAACCAAAATGTTTTTTGGAGCCAAATTTGTTTTTTTTAAACCAAATGCAAAAATGGACACCAGAATGAATTTTGGGATGAAATTCCATGTCTAAAAATGGTGTTGCTTCCACTTTTTAAAAACCGAGCCTTTTTGGTGCCTGGGGAAGAAAACGCCTAACCCCGCCGTCAGGAAAAATGCTGCCCAGGAACCAAAATGTTTTTTGGAGCCAAATTTGTTTTTTTTAAACCAAATGCAAAAATGGACACCAGAATGAATTTTGGGATGAAATTCCATGTCTAAAAATGGTGTTGCTTCCACTTTTTAAAAATCGATCCTATTTAGTGCCTGGGGAAGAAAACGCCTGACCCCGCGGTCAGGAAAAATGCTGCCCAGGAACCAAAATGTTTTTTGGAGCCAAATTTATTTTTTTTTTTAAACCAAATGCAAAAATGGACACCAGGATGAATTTTGGGATGAAATTCCATGTCTAAAAATGGTGTTGCTTCCACTTTTTAAAAATCGATCCTTTTTGGTGCCTGGGGAAGAAAACGCCTGACCCCGCGGTCAGGAAAAATGCTGCCCAGGAACCAAAATGTTTTTTGGAGCCAAATTTGTTTTTTTTTTTAAACCAAATGCAAATATTGACAACAGGATGAATTTTGGGATGAAATTCCATGTCTAAAAATGGTGTTGCTTCCACTTTTTAAAAATCGATCCTTTTTGGTGCCTGGGGAAGAAAACGCCTGACCCCGCGGTCAGGAAAAATGCTGCCCAGGAACCAAAATCTTTTTTGGAGCCAAATTTGTTTTTTTTTTAAACCAAATGCAAAAATTGACAACAGGATGAATTTCGGGATGAAATTCCATGTCTAAAAATGGTGTTGCTTCCACTTTTTAAAAATCGATCCTTTTTGGTGCCTGGGGAAGAAAACGCCTGACCCCGCGGTCAGGAAAAATGCTGCCCAGGAACCAAAATCTTTTTTGGAGCCAAATTTGTTTTTTTTTTTAAACCAAATGCAAATATTGACAACAGGATGAATTTCGGGATGAAATTCCATGTCTAAAAATGGTGTTGCTTCCACTTTTTAAAAATCGATCCTTTTTGGTGCCTGGGGAAGAAAACGCCTGACCCCGCGGTCAGGCAAAATGCTGCCCAGGAACCAAAATCTTTTTTGGAGCCAAATTTGTTTTTTTTTAAACCAAATGCAAAAATGGACAACAGGATGAATTTTGGGATGAAATTCCATGTCTAAATATGGTGTTGCTTCCACTTTTTAAAAATCGAGCCTTTTTGGTGCCTGGGGAAGAAAACGCCTCCGTCCGTGGTCAGGAAAAATGCTGCCCAGGAACCAAAATGTTTTTTGGAGCCAAATTTGTTTTTTTTAAACCAAATGCAAAAATGGACACCAGAATGAATTTTGGGATGAAATTCCATGTCTAAAAATGGTGTTGCTTCCACTTTTTAAAAATCAAGCCTTTTTGGTGCCTGGGGAAGAAAACGCCTGACCCCGCCGTCAGGAAAAATGCTGCCCAGGAACCAAAATGTTTTTTGGAGCCAAATTTGTTTTTTTTTAAACCAAATGCAAAAATGGACACCAGGATGAATTTTGGGATGAAATTCCATGTCTAAAAATGGTGTTGCTTCCACTTTTTAAAAATCGAGCCTTTTTGGTGCCTGGGGAAGAAAACGCCTGACCCCGCGGTCAGGAAAAATGCTGCCCAGGAACCAAAATGTTTTTTGGAGCCAAATTTGTTTTTTTTTAAACCAAATGCAAAAATGGACACCAGGATGAGTTTCGGGATGAAATTCCATGTCTAAAAATGGTGTTGCTTCCACTTTTCAAAAATCGAGCCTTTTTGGGGCCTGGGGAAGAAAACGCCTCCCTCCGTGGTCAGGAAAATTGCTGCCCAGGAACCAAAATGTTTTTTGGAGCCAAATTTGTTTTTTTTAAACCAAACGCAAAAATGGACACCAGGATGAGTTTCGGGATGAAATTCCATGTCTAAAAATGGTGTTGCTTCCACTTTTTAAAAATCGATCCTTTTTGGTGCCTGGGGAAGAAAACGCCTGACCCCGCGGTCAGGAAAAATGCTGCCCAGGAACCAAAATCTTTTTTGGAGCCAAATTTGTTTTTTTTTTAAACCAAATGCAAAAATGGACACCAGGATGAATTTTGGGATGAAATTCCATGTCTAAAAATGGTGTTGCTTCCACTTTTTAAAAATCGAGCCTTTTTGGTGCCTGGGGAAGAAAACGCCTGACCCCGCGGTCAGGAAAAAAGCTGCCCAGGAACCGAAATGTTTTTTGGCGCCAAATTTTTTTTTTTTAAACCAAATGCAAAAATGGACACCAGAATGAATTTTGGGATGAAATTCCATGTCTAAAAATGGTGTTGCTTCCACTTTTTAAAAATCGATCCTTTTTGGTGCCTGGGGAAGAAAACGCCTGACCCCGCGGTCAGGAAAAATGCTGCCCAGGAAACAAAATCTTTTTTGGAGCCAAATTTGTTTTTTTTAAACCAAATGCAAAAATGGACACCAGAATGAATTTTGGGATGAAATTCCATGTCTAAAAATGGTGTTGCTTCCACTTTTTAAAAATCGAGCCTTTTTGGTGCCTGGGGAAGAAAACGCCTCCCTCCGTGGTCAGGAAAATTGCTGCCCAGGAACCAAAATGTTTTTTGGAGCCAAATTTGTTTTTTTTTAAACCAAATGCAAAAATGGACACCAGGATGAGTTTCGGGATGAAATTCCATGTCTAAAAATGGTGTTGCTTCCACTTTTCAAAAATCGAGCCTTTTTGGGGCCTGGGGAAGAAAACGCCTCCCTCCGTGGTCAGGAAAATTGCTGCCCAGGAACCAAAATGTTTTTTGGAGCCAAATTTGTTTTTTTTAAACCAAACGCAAAAATGGACACCAGGATGAGTTTCGGGATGAAATTCCATGTCTAAAAATGGTGTTGCTTCCACTTTTTAAAAATCGATCCTTTTTGGTGCCTGGGGAAGAAAACGCCTGACCCCGCGGTCAGGAAAAATGCTGCCCAGGAACCAAAATCTTTTTTGGAGCCAAATTTGTTTTTTTTTTAAACCAAATGCAAAAATGGACACCAGGATGAATTTTGGGATGAAATTCCATGTCTAAAAATGGTGTTGCTTCCACTTTTTAAAAATCGAGCCTTTTTGGTGCCTGGGGAAGAAAACGCCTGACCCCGCGGTCAGGAAAAAAGCTGCCCAGGAACCGAAATGTTTTTTGGCGCCAAATTTTTTTTTTTTAAACCAAATGCAAAAATGGACACCAGAATGAATTTTGGGATGAAATTCCATGTCTAAAAATGGTGTTGCTTCCACTTTTTAAAAATCGATCCTTTTTGGTGCCTGGGGAAGAAAACGCCTGACCCCGCGGTCAGGAAAAATGCTGCCCAGGAAACAAAATCTTTTTTGGAGCCAAATTTGTTTTTTTTAAACCAAATGCAAAAATGGACACCAGAATGAATTTTGGGATGAAATTCCATGTCTAAAAATGGTGTTGCTTCCACTTTTTAAAAATCGAGCCTTTTTGGTGCCTGGGGAAGAAAACGCCTCCCTCCGTGGTCAGGAAAATTGCTGCCCAGGAACCAAAATGTTTTTTGGAGCCAAATTTGTTTTTTTTTAAACCAAACGCAAAAATGGACACCAGGATGAGTTTCGGGATGAAATTCCATGTCTAAAAATGGTGTTGCTTCCACTTTTTAAAAATCGATCCTTTTTGGTGCCTGGGGAAGAAAACGCCTGACCCCGCGGTCAGGAAAAATGCTGCCCAGGAACCAAAATCTTTTTTGGAGCCAAATTTGTTTTTTTTTTAAACCAAATGCAAAAATTGACAACAGGATGAATTTCGGGATGAAATTCCATGTCTAAAAATGGTGTTGCTTCCACTTTTTAAAAATCGATCCTTTTTGGTGCCTGGGGAAGAAAACGCCTGACCCCGCGGTCAGGAAAAATGCTGCCCAGGAACCAAAATGTTTTTTGGAGCCAAATTTGTTTTTTTTTAAACCAAATGCAAAAATGGACACCAGGATGAGTTTCGGGATGAAATTCCATGTCTAAAAATGGTGTTGCTTCCACTTTTCAAAAATCGAGCCTTTTTGGGGCCTGGGGAAGAAAACGCCTGATCCCGCGGTCAGGAAAAATGCTGCCCAGGAACCAAAATGTTTTTTGGAGCCAAATTTGTTTTTTTTAAACCAAATGCAAAAATGGACACCAGGATGAGTTTCGGGATGAAATTCCATATCTAAAAATGGTGTTGCTTCCACTTTTTAAAAATCGATCCTTTTTGGTGCCTGGGGAAGAAAACGCCTGACCCCGCGGTCAGGAAAAATGCTGCCCAGGAACCAAAATCTTTTTTGGAGCCAAATTTGTTTTTTTTTTAAACCAAATGCAAAAATTGACAACAGGATGAATTTCGGGATGAAATTCCATGTCTAAAAATGGTGTTGCTTCCACTTTTTAAAAATCGATCCTTTTTGGTGCCTGGGGAAGAAAACGCCTGACCCCGCGGTCAGGAAAAATGCTGCCCAGGAACCAAAATGTTTTTTGGAGCCAAATTTGTTTTTTTAAAACCAAATGCAAAAATGGACACCAGAATGAATTTTGGGATGAAATTCCATGTCTAAAAATGGTGTTGCTTCCACTTTTTAAAAATCGATCCTTTTTGGTGCCTGGGGAAGAAAACGCCTGACCCCGCGGTCAGGAAAAATGCTGCCCAGGAAACAAAATCTTTTTTGGAGCCAAATTTGTTTTTTTTAAACCAAATGCAAAAATGGACACCAGAATGAATTTTGGGATGAAATTCCATGTCTAAAAATGGTGTTGCTTCCACTTTTTAAAAATCGAGCCTTTTTGGTGCCTGGGGAAGAAAACGCCTCCCTCCGTGGTCAGGAAAATTGCTGCCCAGGAACCAAAATGTTTTTTGGAGCCAAATTTGTTTTTTTTTAAACCAAACGCAAAAATGGACACCAGGATGAGTTTCGGGATGAAATTCCATGTCTAAAAATGGTGTTGCTTCCACTTTTTAAAAATCGATCCTTTTTGGTGCCTGGGGAAGAAAACGCCTCCCTCCGTGGTCAGGAAAATTGCTGCCCAGGAACCAAAATGTTTTTTGGAGCCAAATTTGTTTTTTTTTAAACCAAACGCAAAAATGGACACCAGGATGAGTTTCGGGATGAAATTCCATGTCTAAAAATGGTGTTGCTTCCACTTTTCAAAAATCGAGCCTTTTTGGGGCCTGGGGAAGAAAACGCCTGACCCCGCGGTCAGGAAAAATGCTGCCCAGGAACCAAAATCTTTTTTGGAGCCAAATTTGTTTTTTTTTTAAACCAAATGCAAAAATTGACAACAGGATGAATTTCGGGATGAAATTCCATGTCTAAAAATGGTGTTGCTTCCACTTTTTAAAAATCGATCCTTTTTGGTGCCTGGGGAAGAAAACGCCTGACCCCGCGGTCAGGAAAAAAGCTGCCCAGGAACCGAAATGTTTTTTGGCGCCAAATTTTTTTTTTTTAAACCAAATGCAAAAATGGACACCAGAATGAATTTTGGGATGAAATTCCATGTCTAAAAATGGTGTTGCTTCCACTTTTTAAAAATCGAGCCTTTTTGGTGCCTGGGGAAGAAAACGCCTCCCTCCGTGGTCAGGAAAATTGCTGCCCAGGAACCAAAATGTTTTTTGGAGCCAAATTTGTTTTTTTTTAAACCAAACGCAAAAATGGACACCAGGATGAGTTTCGGGATGAAATTCCATGTCTAAAAATGGTGTTGCTTCCACTTTTTAAAAATCGATCCTTTTTGGTGCCTGGGGAAGAAAACGCCTGACCCCGCGGTCAGGAAAAATGCTGCCCAGGAACCAAAATGTTTTTTGGAGCCAAATTTGTTTTTTTTTAAACCAAATGCAAAAATGGACACCAGGATGAGTTTCGGGATGAAATTCCATGTCTAAAAATGGTGTTGCTTCCACTTTTCAAAAATCGAGCCTTTTTGGGGCCTGGGGAAGAAAACGCCTGATCCCGCGGTCAGGAAAAATGCTGCCCAGGAACCAAAATGTTTTTTGGAGCCAAATTTGTTTTTTTTAAACCAAATGCAAAAATGGACACCAGGATGAGTTTCGGGATGAAATTCCATATCTAAAAATGGTGTTGCTTCCACTTTTTAAAAATCGATCCTTTTTGGTGCCTGGGGAAGAAAACGCCTGACCCCGCGGTCAGGAAAAATGCTGCCCAGGAACCAAAATCTTTTTTGGAGCCAAATTTGTTTTTTTTTTAAACCAAATGCAAAAATTGACAACAGGATGAATTTCGGGATGAAATTCCATGTCTAAAAATGGTGTTGCTTCCACTTTTTAAAAATTGATCCTTTTTGGTGCCTGGGGAAGAAAACGCCTGACCCCGCGGTCAGGAAAAATGCTGCCCAGGAACCAAAATGTTTTTTGGAGCCAAATTTGTTTTTTTAAAACCAAATGCAAAAATGGACACCAGAATGAATTTTGGGATGAAATTCCATGTCTAAAAATGGTGTTGCTTCCACTTTTTAAAAATCGATCCTTTTTGGTGCCTGGGGAAGAAAACGCCTGACCCCGCGGTCAGGAAAAATGCTGCCCAGGAAACAAAATCTTTTTTGGAGCCAAATTTGTTTTTTTTAAACCAAATGCAAAAATGGACACCAGAATGAATTTTGGGATGAAATTCCATGTCTAAAAATGGTGTTGCTTCCACTTTTTAAAAATCGAGCCTTTTTGGTGCCTGGGGAAGAAAACGCCTCCCTCCGTGGTCAGGAAAATTGCTGCCCAGGAACCAAAATGTTTTTTGGAGCCAAATTTGTTTTTTTTTAAACCAAACGCAAAAATGGACACCAGGATGAGTTTCGGGATGAAATTCCATGTCTAAAAATGGTGTTGCTTCCACTTTTTAAAAATCGATCCTTTTTGGTGCCTGGGGAAGAAAACGCCTGACCCCGCGGTCAGGAAAAATGCTGCCCAGGAACCAAAATCTTTTTTGGAGCCAAATTTGTTTTTTTTTTAAACCAAATGCAAAAATTGACAACAGGATGAATTTCGGGATGAAATTCCATGTCTAAAAATGGTGTTGCTTCCACTTTTTAAAAATCGATCCTTTTTGGTGCCTGGGGAAGAAAACGCCTGACCCCGCGGTCAGGAAAAATGCTGCCCAGGAACCAAAATGTTTTTTGGAGCCAAATTTGTTTTTTTTTAAACCAAATGCAAAAATGGACACCAGGATGAGTTTCGGGATGAAATTCCATATCTAAAAATGGTGTTGCTTCCACTTTTTAAAAATCGATCCTTTTTGGTGCCTGGGGAAGAAAACGCCTGACCCCGCGGTCAGGAAAAATGCTGCCCAGGAACCAAAATCTTTTTTGGAGCCAAATTTGTTTTTTTTTTAAACCAAATGCAAAAATTGACAACAGGATGAATTTCGGGATGAAATTCCATGTCTAAAAATGGTGTTGCTTCCACTTTTTAAAAATCGATCCTTTTTGGTGCCTGGGGAAGAAAACGCCTGACCCCGCGGTCAGGAAAAATGCTGCCCAGGAACCAAAATGTTTTTTGGAGCCAAATTTGTTTTTTTTTAAACCAAATGCAAAAATGGACACCAGGATGAGTTTCGGGATGAAATTCCATGTCTAAAAATGGTGTTGCTTCCACTTTTCAAAAATCGAGCCTTTTTGGGGCCTGGGGAAGAAAACGCCTGATCCCGCGGTCAGGAAAAATGCTGCCCAGGAACCAAAATGTTTTTTGGAGCCAAATTTGTTTTTTTTAAACCAAATGCAAAAATGGACACCAGGATGAGTTTCGGGATGAAATTCCATATCTAAAAATGGTGTTGCTTCCACTTTTTAAAAATCGATCCTTTTTGGTGCCTGGGGAAGAAAACGCCTGACCCCGCGGTCAGGAAAAATGCTGCCCAGGAACCAAAATCTTTTTTGGAGCCAAATTTGTTTTTTTTTTAAACCAAATGCAAAAATTGACAACAGGATGAATTTCGGGATGAAATTCCATGTCTAAAAATGGTGTTGCTTCCACTTTTTAAAAATCGATCCTTTTTGGTGCCTGGGGAAGAAAACGCCTGACCCCGCGGTCAGGAAAAATGCTGCCCAGGAACCAAAATGTTTTTTGGAGCCAAATTTGTTTTTTTAAAACCAAATGCAAAAATGGACACCAGAATGAATTTTGGGATGAAATTCCATGTCT
This sequence comes from Pituophis catenifer annectens, assembly GCF_029215685.1. Taxonomy (NCBI): domain Eukaryota; kingdom Metazoa; phylum Chordata; class Lepidosauria; order Squamata; family Colubridae; genus Pituophis; species Pituophis catenifer. The sequence goes on along the minus strand of NW_027256898.1, from coordinate 7,102,720 downwards.
AAAAATGGTGTTGCTTCCACTTTTTAAAAATCGATCCTTTTTGGTGCCTGGGGAAGAAAACGCCTGACCCCGCGGTCAGGAAAAATGCTGCCCAGGAAACAAAATCTTTTTTGGAGCCAAATTTGTTTTTTTTAAACCAAATGCAAAAATGGACACCAGAATGAATTTTGGGATGAAATTCCATGTCTAAAAATGGTGTTGCTTCCACTTTTTAAAAATCGAGCCTTTTTGGTGCCTGGGGAAGAAAACGCCTCCCTCCGTGGTCAGGAAAATTGCTGCCCAGGAACCAAAATGTTTTTTGGAGCCAAATTTGTTTTTTTTTAAACCAAACGCAAAAATGGACACCAGGATGAGTTTCGGGATGAAATTCCATGTCTAAAAATGGTGTTGCTTCCACTTTTTAAAAATCGATCCTTTTTGGTGCCTGGGGAAGAAAACGCCTCCCTCCGTGGTCAGGAAAATTGCTGCCCAGGAACCAAAATGTTTTTTGGAGCCAAATTTGTTTTTTTTTAAACCAAATGCAAAAATGGACACCAGGATGAGTTTCGGGATGAAATTCCATGTCTAAAAATGGTGTTGCTTCCACTTTTCAAAAATCGAGCCTTTTTGGGGCCTGGGGAAGAAAACGCCTGACCCCGCGGTCAGGAAAAATGCTGCCCAGGAACCAAAATCTTTTTTGGAGCCAAATTTGTTTTTTTTTTAAACCAAATGCAAAAATTGACAACAGGATGAATTTCGGGATGAAATTCCATGTCTAAAAATGGTGTTGCTTCCACTTTTTAAAAATCGATCCTTTTTGGTGCCTGGGGAAGAAAACGCCTGACCCCGCGGTCAGGAAAAATGCTGCCCAGGAACCAAAATGTTTTTTGGAGCCAAATTTGTTTTTTTTTTAAACCAAATGCAAAAATGGACACCAGGATGAGTTTCGGGATGAAATTCCATGTCTAAAAATGGTGTTGCTTCCACTTTTCAAAAATCGAGCCTTTTTGGGGCCTGGGGAAGAAAACGCCTCCCTCCGTGGTCAGGAAAATTGCTGCCCAGGAACCAAAATGTTTTTTGGAGCCAAATTTGTTTTTTTTAAACCAAACGCAAAAATGGACACCAGGATGAGTTTCGGGATGAAATTCCATGTCTAAAAATGGTGTTGCTTCCACTTTTTAAAAATCGATCCTTTTTGGTGCCTGGGGAAGAAAACGCCTGACCCCGCGGTCAGGAAAAAAGCTGCCCAGGAACCAAAATCTTTTTTGGAGCCAAATTTGTTTTTTTTTTAAACCAAATGCAAAAATTGACAACAGGATGAATTTCGGGATGAAATTCCATGTCTAAAAATGGTGTTGCTTCCACTTTTTAAAAATCGATCCTTTTTGGTGCCTGGGGAAGAAAACGCCTGACCCCGCGGTCAGGAAAAATGCTGCCCAGGAACCAAAATGTTTTTTGGAGCCAAATTTGTTTTTTTAAAACCAAATGCAAAAATGGACACCAGAATGAATTTTGGGATGAAATTCCATGTCTAAAAATGGTGTTGCTTCCACTTTTTAAAAATCGATCCTTTTTGGTGCCTGGGGAAGAAAACGCCTGACCCCGCGGTCAGGAAAAATGATGCCCAGGAAACAAAATCTTTTTTGGAGCCAAATTTGTTTTTTTTAAACCAAATGCAAAAATGGACACCAGAATGAATTTTGGGATGAAATTCCATGTCTAAAAATGGTGTTGCTTCCACTTTTTAAAAATCGAGCCTTTTTGGTGCCTGGGGAAGAAAACGCCTCCCTCCGTGGTCAGGAAAATTGCTGCCCAGGAACCAAAATGTTTTTTTGGAGCCAAATTTGTTTTTTTTTTAAACCAAACGCAAAAATGGACACCAGGATGAGTTTCGGGATGAAATTCCATGTCTAAAAATGGTGTTGCTTCCACTTTTTAAAAATCGATCCTTTTTGGTGCCTGGGGAAGAAAACGCCTCCCTCCGTGGTCAGGAAAATTGCTGCCCAGGAACCAAAATGTTTTTTGGAGCCAAATTTGTTTTTTTTTAAACCAAACGCAAAAATGGACACCAGGATGAGTTTCGGGATGAAATTCCATGTCTAAAAATGGTGTTGCTTCCACTTTTCAAAAATCGAGCCTTTTTGGGGCCTGGGGAAGAAAACGCCTGACCCCGCGGTCAGGAAAAATGCTGCCCAGGAACCAAAATCTTTTTTGGAGCCAAATTTGTTTTTTTTTTAAACCAAATGCAAAAATTGACAACAGGATGAATTTCGGGATGAAATTCCATGTCTAAAAATGGTGTTGCTTCCACTTTTTAAAAATCGATCCTTTTTGGTGCCTGGGGAAGAAAACGCCTGACCCCGCGGTCAGGAAAAATGCTGCCCAGGAACCAAAATGTTTTTTGGAGCCAAATTTGTTTTTTTTTAAACCAAATGCAAAAATGGACACCAGGATGAGTTTCGGGATGAAATTCCATGTCTAAAAATGGTGTTGCTTCCACTTTTCAAAAATCGAGCCTTTTTGGGGCCTGGGGAAGAAAACGCCTCCCTCCGTGGTCAGGAAAATTGCTGCCCAGGAACCAAAATGTTTTTTGGAGCCAAATTTGTTTTTTTTAAACCAAACGCAAAAATGGACACCAGGATGAGTTTCGGGATGAAATTCCATGTCTAAAAATGGTGTTGCTTCGACTTTTTAAAAATCGATCCTTTTTGGTGCCTGGGGAAGAAAACGCCTGACCCCGCGGTCAGGAAAAATGCTGCCCAGGAACCAAAATCTTTTTTGGAGCCAAATTTGTTTTTTTTAAACCAAACGCAAAAATGGACACCAGGATGAGTTTCGGGATGAAATTCCATGTCTAAAAATGGTGTTGCTTCCACTTTTTAAAAATCGATCCTTTTTGGTGCCTGGGGAAGAAAACGCCTGACCCCGCGGTCAGGAAAAAAGCTGCCCAGGAACCAAAATCTTTTTTGGAGCCAAATTTGTTTTTTTTTTAAACCAAATGCAAAAATTGACAACAGGATGAATTTCGGGATGAAATTCCATGTCTAAAAATGGTGTTGCTTCCACTTTTTAAAAATCGATCCTTTTTGGTGCCTGGGGAAGAAAACGCCTGACCCCGCGGTCAGGAAAAATGCTGCCCAGGAACCAAAATGTTTTTTGGAGCCAAATTTGTTTTTTTAAAACCAAATGCAAAAATGGACACCAGAATGAATTTTGGGATGAAATTCCATGTCTAAAAATGGTGTTGCTTCCACTTTTTAAAAATCGATCCTTTTTGGTGCCTGGGGAAGAAAACGCCTGACCCCGCGGTCAGGAAAAATGCTGCCCAGGAAACAAAATCTTTTTTGGAGCCAAATTTGTTTTTTTTAAACCAAATGCAAAAATGGACACCAGAATGAATTTTGGGATGAAATTCCATGTCTAAAAATGGTGTTGCTTCCACTTTTTAAAAATCGAGCCTTTTTGGTGCCTGGGGAAGAAAACGCCTCCCTCCGTGGTCAGGAAAATTGCTGCCCAGGAACCAAAATGTTTTTTGGAGCCAAATTTGTTTTTTTTTAAACCAAACGCAAAAATGGACACCAGGATGAGTTTCGGGATGAAATTCCATGTCTAAAAATGGTGTTGCTTCCACTTTTTAAAAATCGATCCTTTTTGGTGCCTGGGGAAGAGAACGCCTCCCTCCGTGGTCAGGAAAATTGCTGCCCAGGAACCAAAATGTTTTTTGGAGCCAAATTTGTTTTTTTTTAAACCAAACGCAAAAATGGACACCAGGATGAGTTTCGGGATGAAATTCCATGTCTAAAAATGGTGTTGCTTCCACTTTTCAAAAATCGAGCCTTTTTGGGGCCTGGGGAAGAAAACGCCTGACCCCGCGGTCAGGAAAAATGCTGCCCAGGAACCAAAATCTTTTTTGGAGCCAAATTTGTTTTTTTTTTAAACCAAATGCAAAAATTGACAACAGGATGAATTTCGGGATGAAATTCCATGTCTAAAAATGGTGTTGCTTCCACTTTTTAAAAATCGATCCTTTTTGGTGCCTGGGGAAGAAAACGCCTGACCCCGCGGTCAGGAAAAATGCTGCCCAGGAACCAAAATGTTTTTTGGAGCCAAATTTGTTTTTTTTTAAACCAAATGCAAAAATGGACACCAGGATGAGTTTCGGGATGAAATTCCATGTCTAAAAATGGTGTTGCTTCCACTTTTCAAAAATCGAGCCTTTTTGGGGCCTGGGGAAGAAAACGCCTCCCTCCGTGGTCAGGAAAATTGCTGCCCAGGAACCAAAATGTTTTTTGGAGCCAAATTTGTTTTTTTTAAACCAAACGCAAAAATGGACACCAGGATGAGTTTCGGGATGAAATTCCATGTCTAAAAATGGTGTTGCTTCGACTTTTTAAAAATCGATCCTTTTTGGTGCCTGGGGAAGAAAACGCCTGACCCCGCGGTCAGGAAAAATGCTGCCCAGGAACCAAAATCTTTTTTGGAGCCAAATTTGTTTTTTTTTTAAACCAAATGCAAAAATGGACACCAGGATGAATTTTGGGATGAAATTCCATGTCTAAAAATGGTGTTGCTTCCACTTTTTAAAAATCGATCCTTTTTGGTGCCTGGGGAAGAAAACGCCTGACCCCGCGGTCAGGAAAAATGCTGCCCAGGAACCAAAATCTTTTTTGGAGCCAAATTTGTTTTTTTTTTAAACCAAATGCAAAAATGGACACCAGGATGAATTTTGGGATGAAATTCCATGTCTAAAAATGGTGTTGCTTCCACTTTTTAAAAATCGAGCCTTTTCGGTGCCTGGGGAAGAAAACGCCTGACCCCGCGGTCAGGAAAAAAGCTGCCCAGGAACCGAAATGTTTTTTGGCGCCAAATTTTTTTTTTTTAAACCAAATGCAAAAATGGACACCAGAATGAATTTTGGGATGAAATTCCATGTCTAAAAATGGTGTTGCTTCCACTTTTTAAAAATCGATCCTTTTTGGTGCCTGGGGAAGAAAACGCCTGACCCCGCGGTCAGGAAAAAAGCTGCCCAGGAACCGAAATGTTTTTTGGCGCCAAATTTTTTTTTTTTAAACCAAATGCAAAAATGGACACCAGAATGAATTTTGGGATGAAATTCCATGTCTAAAAATGGTGTTGCTTCCACTTTTTAAAAATCGATCCTTTTTGGTGCCTGGGGAAGAAAACGCCTGACCCCGCGGTCAGGAAAAATGCTGCCCAGGAAACAAAATCTTTTTTGGAGCCAAATTTGTTTTTTTTAAACCAAATGCAAAAATGGACACCAGAATGAATTTTGGGATGAAATTCCATGTCTAAAAATGGTGTTGCTTCCACTTTTTAAAAATTGAGCCTTTTTGGTGCCTGGGGAAGAAAACGCCTCCCTCCGTGGTCAGGAAAATTGCTGCCCAGGAACCAAAATGTTTTTTGGAGCCAAATTTGTTTTTTTTTAAACCAAACGCAAAAATGGACACCAGGATGAGTTTCGGGATGAAATTCCATGTCTAAAAATGGTGTTGCTTCCACTTTTTAAAAATCGATCCTTTTTGGTGCCTGGGGAAGAAAACGCCTCCCTCCGTGGTCAGGAAAATTGCTGCCCAGGAACCAAAATGTTTTTTGGAGCCAAATTTGTTTTTTTTTAAACCAAACGCAAAAATGGACACCAGGATGAGTTTCGGGATGAAATTCCATGTCTAAAAATGGTGTTGCTTCCACTTTTCAAAAATCGAGCCTTTTTGGGGCCTGGGGAAGAAAACGCCTGACCCCGCGGTCAGGAAAAATGCTGCCCAGGAACCAAAATCTTTTTTGGAGCCAAATTTGTTTTTTTTTTAAACCAAATGCAAAAATTGACAACAGGATGAATTTCGGGATGAAATTCCACGTCTAAAAATGGTGTTGCTTCCACTTTTTAAAAATCGATCCTTTTTGGTGCCTGGGGAAGAAAACGCCTGACCCCGCGGTCAGGAAAAATGCTGCCCAGGAACCAAAATGTTTTTTGGAGCCAAATTTGTTTTTTTTTAAACCAAATGCAAAAATGGACACCAGGATGAGTTTCGGGATGAAATTCCATGTCTAAAAATGGTGTTGCTTCCACTTTTCAAAAATCGAGCCTTTTTGGGGCCTGGGGAAGAAAACGCCTCCCTCCGTGGTCAGGAAAATTGCTGCCCAGGAACCAAAATGTTTTTTGGAGCCAAATTTGTTTTTTTTAAACCAAACGCAAAAATGGACACCAGGATGAGTTTCGGGATGAAATTCCATGTCTAAAAATGGTGTTGCTTCCACTTTTTAAAAATCGATCCTTTTTGGTGCCTGGGGAAGAAAACGCCTGACCCCGCGGTCAGGAAAAATGCTGCCCAGGAACCAAAATCTTTTTTGGAGCCAAATTTGTTTTTTTTTTAAACCAAATGCAAAAATGGACACCAGGATGAATTTTGGGATGAAATTCCATGTCTAAAAATGGTGTTGCTTCCACTTTTTAAAAATCGATCCTTTTTGGTGCCTGGGGAAGAAAACGCCTGACCCCGCGGTCAGGAAAAATGCTGCCCAGGAACCAAAATCTTTTTTGGACCCAAATTTGTTTTTTTTTTAAACCAAATGCAAAAATGGACACCAGGATGAATTTTGGGATGAAATTCCATGTCTAAAAATGGTGTTGCTTCCACTTTTTAAAAATCGAGCCTTTTTGGTGCCTGGGGAAGAAAACGCCTGACCCCGCGGTCAGGAAAAAAGCTGCCCAGGAACCGAAATGTTTTTTGGCGCCAAATTTTTTTTTTTTAAACCAAATGCAAAAATGGACACCAGAATGAATTTTGGGATGAAATTCCATGTCTAAAAATGGTGTTGCTTCCACTTTTTAAAAATCGATCCTTTTTGGTGCCTGGGGAAGAAAACGCCTGACCCCGCGGTCAGGAAAAATGCTGCCCAGGAAACAAAATCTTTTTTGGAGCCAAATTTGTTTTTTTTAAACCAAATGCAAAAATGGACACCAGAATGAATTTTGGGATGAAATTCCATGTCTAAAAATGGTGTTGCTTCCACTTTTTAAAAATTGAGCCTTTTTGGTGCCTGGGGAAGAAAACGCCTCCCTCCGTGGTCAGGAAAATTGCTGCCCAGGAACCAAAATGTTTTTTGGAGCCAAATTTGTTTTTTTTTAAACCAAACGCAAAAATGGACACCAGGATGAGTTTCGGGATGAAATTCCATGTCTAAAAATGGTGTTGCTTCCACTTTTTAAAAATCGATCCTTTTTGGTGCCTGGGGAAGAAAACGCCTCCCTCCGTGGTCAGGAAAATTGCTGCCCAGGAACCAAAATGTTTTTTGGAGCCAAATTTGTTTTTTTTTTAAACCAAACGCAAAAATGGACACCAGGATGAGTTTCGGGATGAAATTCCATGTCTAAAAATGGTGTTGCTTCCACTTTTCAAAAATCGAGCCTTTTTGGGGCCTGGGGAAGAAAACGCCTGACCCCGCGGTCAGGAAAAATGCTGCCCAGGAACCAAAATCTTTTTTGGAGCCAAATTTGTTTTTTTTTTAAACCAAATGCAAAAATTGACAACAGGATGAATTTCGGGATGAAATTCCACGTCTAAAAATGGTGTTGCTTCCACTTTTTAAAAATCGATCCTTTTTGGTGCCTGGGGAAGAAAACGCCTGACCCCGCGGTCAGGAAAAATGCTGCCCAGGAACCAAAATGTTTTTTGGAGCCAAATTTGTTTTTTTTTAAACCAAATGCAAAAATGGACACCAGGATGAGTTTCGGGATGAAATTCCATGTCTAAAAATGGTGTTGCTTCCACTTTTCAAAAATCGAGCCTTTTTGGGGCCTGGGGAAGAAAACGCCTCCCTCCGTGGTCAGGAAAATTGCTGCCCAGGAACCAAAATGTTTTTTTGGAGCCAAATTTGTTTTTTTTAAACCAAACGCAAAAATGGACACCAGGATGAGTTTCGGGATGAAATTCCATGTCTAAAAATGGTGTTGCTTCCACTTTTTAAAAATCGATCCTTTTTGGTGCCTGGGGAAGAAAACGCCTGACCCCGCGGTCAGGAAAAATGCTGCCCAGGAACCAAAATCTTTTTTGGAGCCAAATTTGTTTTTTTTTTAAACCAAATGCAAAAATGGACACCAGGATGAATTTTGGGATGAAATTCCATGTCTAAAAATGGTGTTGCTTCCACTTTTTAAAAATCGATCCTTTTTGGTGCCTGGGGAAGAAAACGCCTGACCCCGCGGTCAGGAAAAATGCTGCCCAGGAACCAAAATCTTTTTTGGACCCAAATTTGTTTTTTTTTTTAAACCAAATGCAAAAATGGACACCAGGATGAATTTTGGGATGAAATTCCATGTCTAAAAATGGTGTTGCTTCCACTTTTTAAAAATCGAGCCTTTTTGGTGCCTGGGGAAGAAAACGCCTGACCCCGCGGTCAGGAAAAAAGCTGCCCAGGAACCGAAATGTTTTTTGGCGCCAAATTTTTTTTTTTTAAACCAAATGCAAAAATGGACACCAGAATGAATTTTGGGATGAAATTCCATGTCTAAAAATGGTGTTGCTTCCACTTTTTAAAAATCGATCCTTTTTGGTGCCTGGGGAAGAAAACGCCTGACCCCGCGGTCAGGAAAAAAGCTGCCCAGGAACCGAAATGTTTTTTGGCGCCAAATTTTTTTTTTTTAAACCAAATGCAAAAATGGACACCAGAATGAATTTTGGGATGAAATTCCATGTCTAAAAATGGTGTTGCTTCCACTTTTTAAAAATCGATCCTTTTTGGTGCCTGGGGAAGAAAACGCCTGACCCCGCGGTCAGGAAAAATGCTGCCCAGGAAACAAAATCTTTTTTGGAGCCAAATTTGTTTTTTTTAAACCAAATGCAAAAATGGACACCAGAATGAATTTTGGGATGAAATTCCATGTCTAAAAATGGTGTTGCTTCCACTTTTTAAAAATCGAGCCTTTTTGGTGCCTGGGGAAGAAAACGCCTCCCTCCGTGGTCAGGAAAATTGCTGCCCAGGAACCAAAATGTTTTTTGGAGCCAAATTTGTTTTTTTTTAAACCAAACGCAAAAATGGACACCAGGATGAGTTTCGGGATGAAATTCCATGTCTAAAAATGGTGTTGCTTCCACTTTTTAAAAATCGATCCTTTTTGGTGCCTGGGGAAGAAAACGCCTGACCCCGCGGTCAGGAAAAATGCTGCCCAGGAACCAAAATGTTTTTTGGAGCCAAATTTGTTTTTTTTTAAACCAAATGCAAAAATGGACACAAGGATGAGTTTCGGGATGAAATTCCATGTCTAAAAATGGTGTTGCTTCCACTTTTCAAAAATCGAGCCTTTTTGGGGCCTGGGGAAGAAAACGCCTGATCCCGCGGTCAGGAAAAATGCTGCCCAGGAACCAAAATGTTTTTTGGAGCCAAATTTGTTTTTTTTAAATCAAATGCAAAAATGGACACCAGGATGAGTTTCGGGATGAAATTCCATATCTAAAAATGGTGTTGCTTCCACTTTTTAAAAATCGATCCTTTTTGGTGCCTGGGGAAGAAAACGCCTGACCCCGCGGTCAGGAAAAATGCTGCCCAGGAACCAAAATCTTTTTTGGAGCCAAATTTGTTTTTTTTTTAAACCAAATGCAAAAATTGACAACAGGATGAATTTCGGGATGAAATTCCATGTCTAAAAATGGTGTTGCTTCCACTTTTTAAAAATCGATCCTTTTTGGTGCCTGGGGAAGAAAACGCCTGACCCCGCGGTCAGGAAAAATGCTGCCCAGGAACCAAAATGTTTTTTGGAGCCAAATTTGTTTTTTTTTAAACCAAATGCAAAAATGGACACCAGGATGAGTTTCGGGATGAAATTCCATATCTAAAAATGGTGTTGCTTCCACTTTTTAAAAATCGATCCTTTTTGGTGCCTGGGGAAGAAAACGCCTGACCCCGCGGTCAGGAAAAAAGCTGCCCAGGAACCGAAATGTTTTTTGGCGCCAAATTTTTTTTTTTTAAACCAAATGCAAAAATGGACACCAGAATGAATTTTGGGATGAAATTCCATGTCTAAAAATGGTGTTGCTTCCACTTTTTAAAAATCGATCCTTTTTGGTGCCTGGGGAAGAAAACGCCTGACCCCGCGGTCAGGAAAAAAGCTGCCCAGGAACCGAAATGTTTTTTGGCGCCAAATTTTTTTTTTTTAAACCAAATGCAAAAATGGACACCAGAATGAATTTTGGGATGAAATTCCATGTCTAAAAATGGTGTTGCTTCCACTTTTTAAAAATCGATCCTTTTTGGTGCCTGGGGAAGAAAACGCCTGACCCCGCGGTCAGGAAAAATGCTGCCCAGGAAACAAAATCTTTTTTGGAGCCAAATTTGTTTTTTTTAAACCAAATGCAAAAATGGACACCAGAATGAATTTTGGGATGAAATTCCATGTCTAAAAATGGTGTTGCTTCCACTTTTTAAAAATCGAGCCTTTTTGGTGCCTGGGGAAGAAAACGCCTCCCTCCGTGGTCAGGAAAATTGCTGCCCAGGAACCAAAATGTTTTTTGGAGCCAAATTTGTTTTTTTTTAAACCAAACGCAAAAATGGACACCAGGATGAGTTTCGGGATGAAATTCCATGTCTAAAAATGGTGTTGCTTCCACTTTTTAAAAATCGATCCTTTTTGGTGCCTGGGGAAGAAAACGCCTGACCCCGCGGTCAGGAAAAATGCTGCCCAGGAACCAAAATGTTTTTTGGAGCCAAATTTGTTTTTTTTTAAACCAAATGCAAAAATGGACACAAGGATGAGTTTCGGGATGAAATTCCATGTCTAAAAATGGTGTTGCTTCCACTTTTCAAAAATCGAGCCTTTTTGGGGCCTGGGGAAGAAAACGCCTGATCCCGCGGTCAGGAAAAATGCTGCCCAGGAACCAAAATGTTTTTTGGAGCCAAATTTGTTTTTTTTAAATCAAATGCAAAAATGGACACCAGGATGAGTTTCGGGATGAAATTCCATATCTAAAAATGGTGTTGCTTCCACTTTTTAAAAATCGATCCTTTTTGGTGCCTGGGGAAGAAAACGCCTGACCCCGCGGTCAGGAAAAATGCTGCCCAGGAACCAAAATCTTTTTTGGAGCCAAATTTGTTTTTTTTTTAAACCAAATGCAAAAATTGACAACAGGATGAATTTCGGGATGAAATTCCATGTCTAAAAATGGTGTTGCTTCCACTTTTTAAAAATCGATCCTTTTTGGTGCCTGGGGAAGAAAACGCCTGACCCCGCGGTCAGGAAAAATGCTGCCCAGGAACCAAAATGTTTTTTGGAGCCAAATTTGTTTTTTTTTAAACCAAATGCAAAAATGGACACCAGGATGAGTTTCGGGATGAAATTCCATATCTAAAAATGGTGTTGCTTCCACTTTTTAAAAATCGATCCTTTTTGGTGCCTGGGGAAGAAAACGCCTGACCCCGCGGTCAGGAAAAATGCTGCCCAGGAACCAAAATGTTTTTTGGAGCCAAATTTGTTTTTTTTTAAACCAAATGCAAAAATGGACACCAGGATGAGTTTCGGGATGAAATTCCATGTCTAAAAATGGTGTTGCTTCCACTTTTTAAAAATCGATCCTTTTTGGTGCCTGGGGAAGAAAACGCCTGACCCCGCGGTCAGGAAAAAAGCTGCCCAGGAACCGAAATGTTTTTTGGCGCCAAATTTTTTTTTTTTAAACCAAATGCAAAAATGGACACCAGAATGAATTTTGGGATGAAATTCCATGTCTAAAAATGGTGTTGCTTCCACTTTTTAAAAATCGATCCTTTTTGGTGCCTGGGGAAGAAAACGCCTGACCCCGCGGTCAGGAAAAATGCTGCCCAGGAAACAAAATCTTTTTTGGAGCCAAATTTGTTTTTTTTAAACCAAATGCAAAAATGGACACCAGAATGAATTTTGGGATGAAATTCCATGTCTAAAAATGGTGTTGCTTCCACTTTTTAAAAATCGAGCCTTTTTGGTGCCTGGGGAAGAAAACGCCTCCCTCCGTGGTCAGGAAAATTGCTGCCCAGGAACCAAAATGTTTTTTGGAGCCAAATTTGTTTTTTTTTAAACCAAACGCAAAAATGGACACCAGGATGAGTTTCGGGATGAAATTCCATGTCTAAAAATGGTGTTGCTTCCACTTTTTAAAAATCGATCCTTTTTGGTGCCTGGGGAAGAAAACGCCTGACCCCGCGGTCAGGAAAAATGCTGCCCAGGAACCAAAATGTTTTTTGGAGCCAAATTTGTTTTTTTTTAAACCAAATGCAAAAATGGACACAAGGATGAGTTTCGGGATGAAATTCCATGTCTAAAAATGGTGTTGCTTCCACTTTTCAAAAATCGAGCCTTTTTGGGGCCTGGGGAAGAAAACGCCTGATCCCGCGGTCAGGAAAAATGCTGCCCAGGAACCAAAATGTTTTTTGGAGCCAAATTTGTTTTTTTTAAATCAAATGCAAAAATGGACACCAGGATGAGTTTCGGGATGAAATTCCATATCTAAAAATGGTGTTGCTTCCACTTTTTAAAAATCGATCCTTTTTGGTGCCTGGGGAAGAAAACGCCTGACCCCGCGGTCAGGAAAAATGCTGCCCAGGAACCAAAATCTTTTTTGGAGCCAAATTTGTTTTTTTTTTAAACCAAATGCAAAAATTGACAACAGGATGAATTTCGGGATGAAATTCCATGTCTAAAAATGGTGTTGCTTCCACTTTTTAAAAATCGATCCTTTTTGGTGCCTGGGGAAGAAAACGCCTGACCCCGCGGTCAGGAAAAATGCTGCCCAGGAACCAAAATGTTTTTTGGAGCCAAATTTGTTTTTTTTTAAACCAAATGCAAAAATGGACACCAGGATGAGTTTCGGGATGAAATTCCATATCTAAAAATGGTGTTGCTTCCACTTTTTAAAAATCGATCCTTTTTGGTGCCTGGGGAAGAAAACGCCTGACCCCGCGGTCAGGAAAAATGCTGCCCAGGAACCAAAATCTTTTTTGGAGCCAAATTTGTTTTTTTTTTAAACCAAATGCAAAAATTGACAACAGGATGAATTTCGGGATGAAATTCCATGTCTAAAAATGGTGTTGCTTCCACTTTTTAAAAATCGATCCTTTTTGGTGCCTGGGGAAGAAAACGCCTGACCCCGCGGTCAGGAAAAATGCTGCCCAGGAACCAAAATCTTTTTTGGAGCCAAATTTGTTTTTTTTTAAACCAAATGCAAAAATGGACACCAGGATGAATTTTGGGATGAAATTCCATGTCTAAAAATGGTGTTGCTTCCACTTTTTAAAAATCGAGCCTTTTTGGTGCCTGGGGAAGAAAACGCCTGACCCCGCCGTCAGGAAAAATGCTGCCCAGGAACCAAAATGTTTTTTGGAGCCAAATTTGTTTTTTTAAAACCAAATGCAAAAATGGACACCAGAATGAATTTTGGGATGAAATTCCATGTCTAAAAATGGTGTTGCTTCCACTTTTTAAAAATCGATCCTTTTTGGTGCCTGGGGAAGAAAACGCCTGACCCCGCGTTCAGGAAAAATGCTGCCCAGGAACCAAAATGTTTTTTGGAGCCAAATTTGTTTTTTTTAAACCAAATGCAAAAATGGACACCAGAATGAATTTTGGGATGAAATTCCATGTCTAAAAATGGTGTTGCTTCCACTTTTTAAAAATCGATACTGTTTGGTGCCTGGGGAAGAAAACGCCTGACCCCGCGGTCAGGAAAAATGCTGCCCAGGAACCAAAATGTTTTTTCGAGCCAAATTTGTTTTTTTTTAAACCAAATGCAAAAATGGACACCAGAATGAATTTTGGGGTGAAATTCCATGTCTAAAAATGGTGTTGCTTCCACTTTTTAAAAATCGAGCCTTTTTGGTGCCTGGGGAAGAAAACGCCTGACTCCGCGGTCAGGAAAAATGCTGCCCAGGAACCAAAATGTTCTTTGGAGCCAAATTTGTTTTTTTTAAAACAAATGCAAAAATGGACACCAGGATGAGTTTCGGGATGAAATTCCATGTCTAAATATGGTGTTGCTTCCACTTTTTAAAAATCGAGCCTTTTTTGTGGCTGGGGAAGAAAGCGCCTGACCCCGCGGTCAGGAAAAATGCTGCCCAGGAACCAAAATGTTTTTTGGAGCCAAATTTGTTTTTTTTTAAACCAAATGCAAAAATGGACACCAGGATGAGTTTCGGGATGAAATTCCATATCTAAAAATGGTGTTGCTTCCACTTTTTAAAAATCGATCCTTTTTGGTGCCTGGGGAAGAAAACGCCTGACCCCGCGGTCAGGAAAAATGCTGCCCAGGAACCAAAATCTTTTTTGGAGCCAAATTTGTTTTTTTTTTAAACCAAATGCAAAAATTGACAACAGGATGAATTTCGGGATGAAATTCCATGTCTAAAAATGGTGTTGCTTCCACTTTTTAAAAATCGATCCTTTTTGGTGCCTGGGGAAGAAAACGCCTGACCCCGCGGTCAGGAAAAATGCTGCCCAGGAACCAAAATCTTTTTTGGAGCCAAATTTGTTTTTTTTTAAACCAAATGCAAAAATGGACAACAGGATGAATTTTGGGATGAAATTCCATGTCTAAAAATGGTGTTGCTTCCACTTTTTAAAAATCGAGCCTTTTTGGTGCCTGGGGAAGAAAACGCCTGACCCCGCCGTCAGGAAAAATGCTGCCCAGGAACCAAAATGTTTTTTGGAGCCAAATTTGTTTTTTTAAAACCAAATGCAAAAATGGACACCAGAATGAATTTTGGGATGAAATTCCATGTCTAAAAATGGTGTTGCTTCCACTTTTTAAAAATCGATCCTTTTTGGTGCCTGGGGAAGAAAACGCCTGACCCCGCGTTCAGGAAAAATGCTGCCCAGGAACCAAAATGTTTTTTGGAGCCAAATTTGTTTTTTTTAAACCAAATGCAAAAATGGACACCAGAATGAATTTTGGGATGAAATTCCATGTCTAAAAATGGTGTTGCTTCCACTTTTTAAAAATCGATACTGTTTGGTGCCTGGGGAAGAAAACGCCTGACCCCGCGGTCAGGAAAAATGCTGCCCAGGAACCAAAATGTTTTTTTCGAGCCAAATTTGTTTTTTTTTAAACCAAATGCAAAAATGGACACCAGAATGAATTTTGGGGTGAAATTCCATGTCTAAAAATGGTGTTGCTTCCACTTTTTAAAAATCGAGCCTTTTTGGTGCCTGGGGAAGAAAACGCCTGACTCCGCGGTCAGGAAAAATGCTGCCCAGGAACCAAAATGTTCTTTGGAGCCAAATTTGTTTTTTTTAAAACAAATGCAAAAATGGACACCAGGATGAGTTTCGGGATGAAATTCCATGTCTAAATATGGTGTTGCTTCCACTTTTTAAAAATCGAGCCTTTTTTGTGGCTGGGGAAGAAAACGCGTGACTTAAAGGTCAGGAAAAATGCTGCCCAGGAACCAAAATGTTTTTTGGAGCCAAATTTGTTTTTTTTAAACCAAATGCAAAAATGGACACCAGGATGAGTTTCGGGATGAAATTCCATGTCTAAAAATGGTGTTGCTTCCACTTTTTAAAAATCAAGCCTTTTTGGTGCCTGGGGAAGAAAACGCCTGACCCCGCCGTCAGGAAAAATGCTGCCCAGGAATCAAAATGTTTTTTGGAGCCAAATTTGTTTTTTTTAAACCAAATGCAAAAATGGACACCAGAATGAATTTTGGGATGAAATTCCATGTCTAAAAATGGTGTTGCTTCCACTTTTTAAAAATCGATCCTTTTTGGTGCCTGGGGAAGAAAACGCCTGACCCCGCGGTCAGGAAAAATGCTGCCCAGGAACCAAAATGTTTTTTGGAGCCAAATTTGTTTTTTTAAAACCAAATGCAAAAATGGACACCAGAATGAATTTTGGGATGAAATTCCATGTCTAAAAATGGTGTTGCTTCCACTTTTTAAAAATCGATCCTTTTTGGTGCCTGGGGAAGAAAACGCCTGACCCCGCGGTCAGGAAAAATGCTGCCCAGGAAACAAAATCTTTTTTGGAGCCAAATTTGTTTTTTTTAAATCAAATGCAAAAATGGACACCAGAATGAATTTTGGGATGAAATTCCATGTCTAAAAATGGTGTTGCTTCCACTTTTTAAAAATCGAGGCTTTTTGGTGCCTGGGGAAGAAAACGCCTCCCTCCGTGGTCAGGAAAATTGCTGCCCAGGAACCAAAATGTTTTTTGGAGCCAAATTTGTTTTTTTTAAACCAAACGCAAAAATGGACACCAGGATGAGTTTTGGGATGAAATTCCATGTCTAAAAATGGTGTTGCTTCCACTTTTTAAAAATCGATCCTTTTTGGTGCCTGGGGAAGAAAACGCCTGACCCCGCGGTCAGGAAAAATGCTGCCCAGGAAACAAAATCTTTTTCGGAGCCAAATTTGTTTTTTTTAAATCAAATGCAAAAATGGACACCAGAATGAATTTTGGGATGAAATTCCATGTCTAAAAATGGTGTTGCTTCCACTTTTTAAAAATCGAGCCTTTTTGGTGCCTGGGGAAGAAAACGCCTCCCTCCGTGGTCAGGAAAATTGCTGCCCAGGAACCAAAATGTTTTTTGGAGCCAAATTTGTTTTTTTTAAACCAAACGCAAAAATGGACACCAGGATGAGTTTTGGGATGAAATTCCATGTCTAAAAATGGTGTTGCTTCCACTTTTTAAAAATCGATCCTTTTTGGTGCCTGGGGAAGAAAACGCCTGACCCCGCGGTCAGGAAAAATGCTGCCCAGGAACCAAATCTTTTTTGGAGCCAAATTTGTTTTTTTTTTAAACCAAATGCAAAAATTGACAACAGGATGAATTTCGGGATGAAATTCCATGTCTAAAAATGGTGTTGCTTCCACTTTTTAAAAATGGAGCCTTTTTGGTGCCTGGGGAAGAAAACGCGTGACTTAATGGTCAGGAAAAATGCTGCCCAGGAACCAAAATGTTTTTTGAAGCCAATTTCTTTTTTTGAAACCAAATACGAAAACGGACACCAGGATGAGTTTCGGGATGAAATTCCATGTCTAAAAATGGTGTTGCTTCCACTTTTTAAAAATCGAGCCTTTTTGGTGCCTGGGGAAGAAAACGCGTGACTTAAAGGTCAGGAAAAATGCTGCCCAGGAACCAAAATGTTTTTTGAAGCCAATTTTTTTTTTGAAACCAAATGCAAAAATGGACACCAGGATGAGTTTCGGGATGAAATTCCATGTCTAAAAATGGTGTTGCTTCCACTTTTTAAAAATCGAGCCTTTTTGGTGCCTGGGGAAGAAAACGCGTAACTTAATTGTCAGGAAAAATGTTGCCCAGGAACCAAAATGTTTTTTGAAGCCAATTTCTTTTTTTGAAACCAAATGCAAAAACGGACACCAGGATGAGTTTCGGGATGAAATTCCATGTCTAAAAATGGTGTTGCTTCCACTTTTTAAAAATCGAGCCTTTTTGGTGCCTGGGGAAGAAAACGCGTGACTTAATGGTCAGGAAAAATGCTGCCCAGGAACCAAAATGTTTTTTGAAGCCAAATATTTTTTTTGTAACCAAATGCAAAAACGGACACCAGGATGAGTTCCGGGATGAAATTCCATGTCTAAAAATGGTGTTGCTTCCACTTTTTAAAAATGGAGCCTTTTTGGTGCCTGGGGAAGAAAACGCGTGACTTAATGGTCAGGAAAAATGCTGCCCAGGAACCAAAATGTTTTTTGAAGCCAAATTTTTTTTTTTGAAACCAAATGCAAAAACGGACACCAGGATGAGTTTCGGGATGAAATTCCATGTCTAAAAATGGTGTTGCTTCAACTGTTTAAAAATCGAGCCTTTTTGGTGCCTGGGGAAGAAAACGCGTGACTTAATGGTCAGGAAAAATGCTACCCAGGAACCAAAATGTTTTTTGAAGCCAATTTTTTTTTTTGAAACCAAATGCGAAAACGGACACCAGGATGAGTTTCGGGATGAAATTCCATGTCTAAAAATGGTGTTGCTTCCACTTTTTCAAAATGGAGCCTTTTTGGTGCCTGGGGAAGAAAACGCGTGACTTAATGGTCAGGAAAAATGCTGCCCAGGAACCAAAATGTTTTTTGAAGCCAATTTCTTTTTTTGAAACCTAATGCAAAAACGGACACCAGGATGAGTTTCGGGATGAAATTCCATGTCTAAAAATGGTGTTGCTTCCACTTTTTAAAAATCGAGCCTTTTTGGTGCCTGGGGAAGAAAACGCGTGACTTAATGGTCAGGAAAAATGCTACCCAGGAACCAAAATGTTTTTTGAAGCCAATTTTTTTTTTTGAAACCAAATACGAAAACGGACACCAGGATGAATTTTGGGATGAAATTCCATGTCTAAAAATGGTGTTGCTTCCACTTTTTAAAAATCCATCCTTTTTGGTGCCTGGGGAAGAAAACGCCTGACCCCGCGTTCAGGAAAAATGCTGCCCAGGAACCAAAATGTTTTTTGGAGCCAAATTTGTTTTTTTTAAACCAAATGCAAAAATGGACACCAGAATGAATTTTGGGATGAAATTCCATGTCTAAAAATGGTGTTGCTTCCACTTTTTAAAAATCGATACTGTTTGGTGCCTGGGGAAGAAAACGCCTGACCCCGCGGTCAGGAAAAATGCTGCCCAGGAACCAAAATGTTTTTTCGAGCCAAATTTGTTTTTTTTTAAACCAAATGCAAAAATGGACACCAGAATGAATTTTGGGGTGAAATTCCATGTCTAAAAATGGTGTTGCTTCCACTTTTTAAAAATCGAGCCTTTTTGGTGCCTGGGGAAGAAAACGCCTGACTCCGCGGTCAGGAAAAATGCTGCCCAGGAACCAAAATGTTCTTTGGAGCCAAATTTGTTTTTTTTAAAACAAATGCAAAAATGGACACCAGGATGAGTTTCGGGATGAAATTCCATGTCTAAATATGGTGTTGCTTCCACTTTTTAAAAATCGAGCCTTTTTTGTGGCTGGGGAAGAAAACGCCTGACCCCGCGGTCAGGAAAAATGCTGCCCAGGAACCAAAATGTTTTTTGGAGCCAAATTTGTTTTTTTTAAACCAAATGCAAAAATGGACACCAGGATGAGTTTCGGGATGAAATTCCATGTCTAAAAATGGTGTTGCTTCCACTTTTTAAAAATCAAGCCTTTTTGGTGCCTGGGGAAGAAAACGCCTGACCCCGCCGTCAGGAAAAATGCTGCCCAGGAATCAAAATGTTTTTTGGAGCCAAATTTGTTTTTTTTAAACCAAATGCAAAAATGGACACCAGAATGAATTTTGGGATGAAATTCCATGTCTAAAAATGGTGTTGCTTCCACTTTTTAAAAATCGATCCTTTTTGGTGCCTGGGGAAGAAAACGCCTGACCCCCGCGGTCAGGAAAAATGCTGCCCAGGAACCAAAATGTTTTTTGGAGCCAAATTTGTTTTTTTAAAACCAAATGCAAAAATGGACACCAGAATGAATTTTGGGATGAAATTCCATGTCTAAAAATGGTGTTGCTTCCACTTTTTAAAAATCGATCCTTTTTGGTGCCTGGGGAAGAAAACGCCTGACCCCGCGGTCAGGAAAAATGCTGCCCAGGAAACAAAATCTTTTTTGGAGCCAAATTTGTTTTTTTTAAATCAAATGCAAAAATGGACACCAGAATGAATTTTGGGATGAAATTCCATGTCTAAAAATGGTGTTGCTTCCACTTTTTAAAAATCGAGGCTTTTTGGTGCCTGGGGAAGAAAACGCCTCCCTCCGTGGTCAGGAAAATTGCTGCCCAGGAACCAAAATGTTTTTTGGAGCCAAATTTGTTTTTTTTAAACCAAACGCAAAAATGGACACCAGGATGAGTTTTGGGATGAAATTCCATGTCTAAAAATGGTGTTGCTTCCACTTTTTAAAAATCGATCCTTTTTGGTGCCTGGGGAAGAAAACGCCTGACCCCGCGGTCAGGAAAAATGCTGCCCAGGAAACAAAATCTTTTTCGGAGCCAAATTTGTTTTTTTTAAATCAAATGCAAAAATGGACACCAGAATGAATTTTGGGATGAAATTCCATGTCTAAAAATGGTGTTGCTTCCACTTTTTAAAAATCGAGCCTTTTTGGTGCCTGGGGAAGAAAACGCCTCCCTCCGTGGTCAGGAAAATTGCTGCCCAGGAACCAAAATGTTTTTTGGAGCCAAATTTGTTTTTTTTAAACCAAACGCAAAAATGGACACCAGGATGAGTTTTGGGATGAAATTCCATGTCTAAAAATGGTGTTGCTTCCACTTTTTAAAAATCGATCCTTTTTGGTGCCTGGGGAAGAAAACGCCTGACCCCGCGGTCAGGAAAAATGCTGCCCAGGAACCAAATCTTTTTTGGAGCCAAATTTGTTTTTTTTTTAAACCAAATGCAAAAATTGACAACAGGATGAATTTCGGGATGAAATTCCATGTCTAAAAATGGTGTTGCTTCCACTTTTTAAAAATGGAGCCTTTTTGGTGCCTGGGGAAGAAAACGCGTGACTTAATGGTCAGGAAAAATGCTGCCCAGGAACCAAAATGTTTTTTGAAGCCAATTTCTTTTTTTGAAACCAAATACGAAAACGGACACCAGGATGAGTTTCGGGATGAAATTCCATGTCTAAAAATGGTGTTGCTTCCACTTTTTAAAAATCGAGCCTTTTTGGTGCCTGGGGAAGAAAACGCGTGACTTAAAGGTCAGGAAAAATGCTGCCCAGGAACCAAAATGTTTTTTGAAGCCAATTTTTTTTTTGAAACCAAATGCAAAAATGGACACCAGGATGAGTTTCGGGATGAAATTCCATGTCTAAAAATGGTGTTGCTTCCACTTTTTAAAAATCGAGCCTTTTTGGTGCCTGGGGAAGAAAACGCGTAACTTAATTGTCAGGAAAAATGTTGCCCAGGAACCAAAATGTTTTTTGAAGCCAATTTCTTTTTTTGAAACCAAATGCAAAAACGGACACCAGGATGAGTTTCGGGATGAAATTCCATGTCTAAAAATGGTGTTGCTTCCACTTTTTAAAAATCGAGCCTTTTTGGTGCCTGGGGAAGAAAACGCGTGACTTAATGGTCAGGAAAAATGCTGCCCAGGAACCAAAATGTTTTTTGAAGCCAAATATTTTTTTTGTAACCAAATGCAAAAACGGACACCAGGATGAGTTCCGGGATGAAATTCCATGTCTAAAAATGGTGTTGCTTCCACTTTTTAAAAATGGAGCCTTTTTGGTGCCTGGGGAAGAAAACGCGTGACTTAATGGTCAGGAAAAATGCTGCCCAGGAACCAAAATGTTTTTTGAAGCCAAATTTTTTTTTGTGAAACCAAATGCAAAAACGGACACCAGGATGAGTTTCGGGATGAAATTCCATGTCTAAAAATGGTGTTGCTTCAACTGTTTAAAAATCGAGCCTTTTTGGTGCCTGGGGAAGAAAACGCGTGACTTAATGGTCAGGAAAAATGCTACCCAGGAACCAAAATGTTTTTTGAAGCCAATTTTTTTTTTTGAAACCAAATGCGAAAACGGACACCAGGATGAGTTTCGGGATGAAATTCCATGTCTAAAAATGGTGTTGCTTCCACTTTTTCAAAATGGAGCCTTTTTGGTGCCTGGGGAAGAAAACGCGTGACTTAATGGTCAGGAAAAATGCTGCCCAGGAACCAAAATGTTTTTTGAAGCCAATTTCTTTTTTTGAAACCTAATGCAAAAACGGACACCAGGATGAGTTTCGGGATGAAATTCCATGTCTAAAAATGGTGTTGCTTCCACTTTTTAAAAATCGAGCCTTTTTGGTGCCTGGGGAAGAAAACGCGTGACTTAATGGTCAGGAAAAATGCTACCCAGGAACCAAAATGTTTTTTGAAGCCAATTTTTTTTTTTGAAACCAAATACGAAAACGGACACCAGGATGAGTTTCGGGATGAAATTCCATGTCTAAAAATGGTGTTGCTTCCACTTTTTAAAAATCGAGCCTTTTTGGTGCCTGGGGAAGAAAAAGCGTGACTTAATGGTCAGGAAAAATGCTGCCCAGGAACCAAAATGTTTTTTGAAGCCAATTTTTTTTTTTGAAACCAAATGCAAAAACGGACACCAGGATGAGTTTCGGGATGAAATTCCATGTCTAAAAATGGTGTTGCTTCCACTTTTTAAAAATCGATTCTTTTTGGTGCCTGGGGAAGAAAACGCCTGAATCCGCGGTCAGGAAAAATGCTGCCCAGGAACCAAAATGTTTTTTGAAGCCAAATTTTTTTCTTGAAACCAAATGCAAAAACGGACACCAGGATGAGTTTCGGGATGAAATTCCATGTCTAAAAATGGTGTTGCTTCCACTTTTTAAAAATCGAGCCTTTTTGGTGCCTGGGGAAGAAAACGCGTGACTTAATGGTCAGGAAAAATGCTGCCCAGGAACCAAAATGTTTTTTGAAGCCAAATATTTTTTTTGCAACCAAATGCAAAAACGGACACCAGGATGAGTTCCGGGATGAAATTCCATGTCTAAAAATGGTGTTGCTTCCACTTTTTAAAAATGGAGCCTTTTTGGTGCCTGGGGAAGAAAACGCGTGACTTAATGGTCAGGAAAAATGCTGCCCAGGAACCAAAATGTTTTTTGAAGCCAAATTTTTTTTTTTGAAACCAAATGCAAAAACGGACACCAGGATGAGTTTCGGGATGAAATTCCATGTCTAAAAATGGTGTTGCTTCAACTGTTTAAAAATCGAGCCTTTTTGGTGCCTGGGGAAGAAAACGCGTGACTTAATGGTCAGGAAAAATGCTACCCAGGAACCAAAATGTTTTTTGAAGCCAATTTTTTTTTTTGAAACCAAATGCGAAAACGGACACCAGGATGAGTTTCGGGATGAAATTCCATGTCTAAAAATGGTGTTGCTTCCACTTTTTCAAAATGGAGCCTTTTTGGTGCCTGGGGAAGAAAACGCGTGACTTAATGGTCAGGAAAAATGCTGCCCAGGAACCAAAATGTTTTTTGAAGCCAATTTCTTTTTTTGAAACCTAATGCAAAAACGGACACCAGGATGAGTTTCGGGATGAAATTCCATGTCTAAAAATGGTGTTGCTTCCACTTTTTAAAAATCGAGCCTTTTTGGTGCCTGGGGAAGAAAACGCGTGACTTAATGGTCAGGAAAAATGCTACCCAGGAACCAAAATGTTTTTTGAAGCCAATTTTTTTTTTTGAAACCAAATACGAAAACGGACACCAGGATGAGTTTCGGGATGAAATTCCATGTCTAAAAATGGTGTTGCTTCCACTTTTTAAAAATCGAGCCTTTTTGGTGCCTGGGGAAGAAAAAGCGTGACTTAATGGTCAGGAAAAATGCTGCCCAGGAACCAAAATGTTTTTTGAAGCCAATTTTTTTTTTTGAAACCAAATGCAAAAACGGACACCAGGATGAGTTTCGGGATGAAATTCCATGTCTAAAAATGGTGTTGCTTCCACTTTTTAAAAATCGATCCTTTTTGGTGCCTGGGGAAGAAAACGCCTGAATCCGCGGTCAGGAAAAATGCTGCCCAGGAACCAAAATGTTTTTTGAAGCCAAATTTTTTTCTTGAAACCAAATGCAAAAACGGACACCAGGATGAGTTTCGGGATGAAATTCCATGTCTAAAAATGGTGTTGCTTCCACTTTTTAAAAATTGAGCCTTTTTGGTGCCTGGGGAAGAAAACGCGTGACTTAATGGTCAGGAAAAATGCTGCCCAGGAACCAAAATGTTTTTTGAAGCCAAATTTTTTTCTTGAAACCAAATGCAAAAACGGACACCAGGATGAGTTTCGGGATGAAATTCCATGTCTAAAAATGGTGTTGCTTCCACTTTTTAAAAATCGAGCCTTTTTGGTGCCTGGGGAAGAAAACGCGTGACTCAATGGTTAGGAAAAATGCTGCCCAGGAACCAAAATGTTTTTTGAAGCCAAATTTTTTTTTTGTAACCAAATGCAAAAACGGACACCAGGATGAGTTTCGGGATGAAATTCCATGTCTAAAAATGGTGTTGCTTCCACTTTTTAAAAATCGAGCCTTTTTGGTGCCTGGGGAAGAAAACGCGTGACTTAATGGTCAGGAAAAATGCTGCCCAGGAACCAAAATGTTTTTTGAATCCAAATTTTTTTCTTGAAACCAAATGCAAGAACGGACACCAGGATGAGTTTCGGGATGAAATTCCATGTCTAAAAATGGTGTTGCTTCCACTTTTTAAAAATCGAGCCTTTTTGGTGCCTGGGGAACAAAACGCGTAACTTAATGGTCAGGAAAAATGTTGCCCAGGAACCAAAATTTTTTTTGAAGCCAAATGTTTTTTTTTTGAAACCAAATGCAAAAACGGACACCAGGATGAGTTTCGGGATGAAATTCCATGTCTAAAAATGGTGTTGCTTCCACTTTTTAAAAATCGAGCCTTTTTGGTGCCTGGGGAAGAAAACGCGTGACTTAATGGTCAGGAAAAATGCTGCCCAGGAACCAAAATGTTTTTTGAAGCCAATTTTTTTTTTTGAAACCAAATGCAAAAACGGATACCAGGATGAGTTTCGGGATGAAATTCCATGTCTAAAAATGGTGTTGCTTCCACTTTTTCAAAATGGAGCCTTTTTGGTGCCTGGGGAAGAAAACGCGTGACTTAATGGTCAGGAAAAATGCTGCCCAGGAACCAAAATGTTTTTTGAAGCCAATTTCTTTTTTTGAAACCTAATGCAAAAACGGACACCAGGATGAGTTTCGGGATGAAATTCCATGTCTAAAAATGGTGTTGCTTCCACTTTTTAAAAATCGAGCCTTTTTGGTGCCTGGGGAAGAAAACGCGTGACTTAATGGTCAGGAAAAATGCTACCCAGGAACCAAAATGTTTTTTGAAGCCAATTTTTTTTTTTGAAACCAAATACGAAAACGGACACCAGGATGAGTTTCGGGATGAAATTCCATGTCTAAAAATGGTGTTGCTTCCACTTTTTAAAAATCGAGCCTTTTTGGTGCCTGGGGAAGAAAAAGCATGACTTAATGGTCAGGAAAAATGCTGCCCAGGAACCAAAATGTTTTTTGAAGCCAATTTTTTTTTTTGAAACCAAATGCAAAAACGGACACCAGGATGAGTTTCGGGATGAAATTCCATGTCTAAAAATGGTGTTGCTTCCACTTTTTAAAAATCGATCCTTTTTGGTGCCTGGGGAAGAAAACGCCTGAATCCGCGGTCAGGAAAAATGCTGCCCAGGAACCAAAATGTTTTTTGAAGCCAAATTTTTTTTTTTGAAACCAAATGCAAAAACGGACACCAGGATGAGTTTCGGGATGAAATTCCATGTCTAAAAATGGTGTTGCTTCCACTGTTTAAAAATCGAGCCTTTTTGGTGCCTGGGGAAGAAAACGCGTGACTTAATGGTCAGGAAAAATGCTACCCAGGAACCAAAATGTTTTTTGAAGCCAATTTTTTTTTTTGAAACCTAATGCGAAAACGGACACCAGGATGAGTTTCGGGATGAAATTCCATGTCTAAAAATGGTGTTGCTTCCACTTTTTAAAAATCGAGCCTTTTTGGTGCCTGGGGAAGAAAACGCGTGACTTATTGGTCAGGAAAAATGCTGCCCAGGAACCAAAATGTTTTTTGAAGCCAATTTTTTTTTTGAAACCAAATGCAAAAACGGACACCAGGATGAGTTTCGGGATGAAATTCCATGTCTAAAAATGGTGTTGCTTCCACTTTTTAAAAATTGAGCCTTTTTGGTGCCTGGGGAAGAAAACGCGTGACTTAATGGTCAGGAAAAATGCTGCCCAGGAACCAAAATGTTTTTTGAAGCCAAATTTTTTTCTTGAAACCAAATGCAAAAACGGACACCAGGATGAGTTTCGGGATGAAATTCCATGTCTAAAAATGGTGTTGCTTCCACTTTTTAAAAATCGAGCCTTTTTGGTGCCTGGGGAAGAAAACGCGTGACTCAATGGTCAGGAAAAATGCTGCCCAGGAACCAAAATGTTTTTTGAAGCCAAATTTTTTTTTTGTAACCAAATGCAAAAACGGACACCAGGATGAGTTTCGGGATGAAATTCCATGTCTAAAAATGGTGTTGCTTCCACTTTTTAAAAATCGAGCCTTTTTGGTGTCTGGGGAAGAAAACGCGTGACTTAATGGTCAGGAAAAATGCTGCCCAGGAACCAAAATGTTTTTTGAATCCAAATTTTTTTCTTGAAACCAAATGCAAGAACGGACACCAGGATGAGTTTCGGGATGAAATTCCATGTCTAAAAATGGTGTTGCTTCCACTTTTTAAAAATCGATCCTTTTTGGTGCCTGGGGAACAAAACGCGTAACTTAATGGTCAGGAAAAATGTTGCCCAGGAACCAAAATTTTTTTTGAAGCCAAATGTTTTTTTTTTGAAACCAAATGCAAAAACGGACACCAGGATGAGTTTCGGGATGAAATTCCATGTCTAAAAATGGTGTTGCTTCCACTTTTTAAAAATCGAGCCTTTTTGGTGCCTGGGGAAGAAAACGCGTGACTTAATGGTCAGGAAAAATGCTGCCCAGGAACCAAAATGTTTTTTGAAGCCAATTTTTTTTTTTGAAACCAAATGCAAAAACGGATACCAGGATGAGTTTCGGGATGAAATTCCATGTCTAAAAATGGTGTTGCTTCCACTTTTTAAAAATGGAGCCTTTTTGGTGCCTGGGGAAGAAAACGCGTGACTTAATGGTCAGGAAAAATGCTGCCCAGGAACCAAAATGTTTTTTGAAGCCAAATTTTTTTTTTTGAAACCAAATGCAAAAACGGACACCAGGATGAGTTTCGGGATGAAATTCCATGTCTAAAAATGGTGTTGCTTCCACTGTTTAAAAATCGAGCCTTTTTGGTGCCTGGGGAAGAAAACGCGTGACTTAATGGTCAGGAAAAATGCTACCCAGGAACCAAAATGTTTTTTGAAGCCAATTTTTTTTTTTGAAACCAAATGCGAAAACGGACACCAGGATGAGTTTCGGGATGAAATTCCATGTCTAAAAATGGTGTTGCTTCCACTTTTTAAAAATGGAGCCTTTTTGGTGCCTGGGGAAGAAAACGCGTGACTTAATGGTCAGGAAAAATGCTGCCCAGGAACCAAAATGTTTTTTGAAGCCAATTTTTTTTTTTGAAACCAAGTGCAAAAACGGACACCAGGATGAGTTTCGGGATGAAATTCCATGTCTAAAAATGGTGTTGCTTCCACTTTTTAAAAATCGATCCTTTTTGGTGCCTGGGGAAGAAAACGTCTGAATCCGCGGTCAGGAAAAATGCTGCCCAGGAACCAAAATGTTTTTTGAAGCCAAATTTTTTTTTTTGAAACCAAATGCAAAAACGGACACCAGGATGAGTTTCGGGATGAAATTCCATGTCTAAAAATGGTGTTGCTTCCACTGTTTAAAAATCGAGCCTTTTTGGTGCCTGGGGAAGAAAACGCGTGACTTAATGGTCAGGAAAAATGCTACCCAGGAACCAAAATGTTTTTTGAAGCCAATTTTTTTTTTTGAAACCAAATGCGAAAACGGACACCAGGATGAGTTTCGGGATGAAATTCCATGTCTAAAAATGGTGTTGCTTCCACTTTTTAAAAATGGAGCCTTTTTGGTGCCTGGGGAAGAAAACGCGTGACTTAATGGTCAGGAAAAATGCTGCCCAGGAACCAAAATGTTTTTTGAAGCCAATTTCTTTTTTTGAAACCAAATACGAAAACGGACACCAGGATGAGTTTCGGGATGAAATTCCATGTCTAAAAATGGTGTTGCTTCCACTTTTTAAAAATCGAGCCTTTTTGGTGCCTGGGGAAGAAAACGCGTGACTTAAAGGTCAGGAAAAATGCTGCCCAGGAACCAAAATGTTTTTTGAAGCCAATTTTTTTTTTGAAACCAAATGCAAAAATGGACACCAGGATGAGTTTCGGGATGAAATTCCATGTCTAAAAATGGTGTTGCTTCCACTTTTTAAAAATCGAGCCTTTTTGGTGCCTGGGGAAGAAAACGCGTAACTTAATTGTCAGGAAAAATGTTGCCCAGGAACCAAAATGTTTTTTGAAGCCAATTTCTTTTTTTGAAACCAAATGCAAAAACGGACACCAGGATGAGTTTCGGGATGAAATTCCATGTCTAAAAATGGTGTTGCTTCCACTTTTTAAAAATCGAGCCTTTTTGGTGTCTGGGGAAGAAAACGCGTGACTTAATGGTCAGGAAAAATGCTGCCCAGGAACCAAAATGTTTTTTGAATCCAAATTTTTTTCTTGAAACCAAATGCAAGAACGGACACCAGGATGAGTTTCGGGATGAAATTCCATGTCTAAAAATGGTGTTGCTTCCACTTTTTAAAAATCGAGCCTTTTTGGTGCCTGGGGAACAAAACGCGTAACTTAATGGTCAGGAAAAATGTTGCCCAGGAACCAAAATTTTTTTTGAAGCCAAATGTTTTTTTTTTGAAACCAAATGCAAAAACGGACACCAGGATGAGTTTCGGGATGAAATTCCATGTCTAAAAATGGTGTTGCTTCCACTTTTTAAAAATCGAGCCTTTTTGGTGCCTGGGGAAGAAAACGCGTGACTTAATGGTCAGGAAAAATGCTGCCCAGGAACCAAAATGTTTTTTGAAGCCAATTTTTTTTTTTGAAACCAAATGCAAAAACGGATACCAGGATGAGTTTCGGGATGAAATTCCATGTCTAAAAATGGTGTTGCTTCCACTTTTTAAAAATGGAGCCTTTTTGGTGCCTGGGGAAGAAAACGCGTGACTTAATGGTCAGGAAAAATGCTGCCCAGGAACCAAAATGTTTTTTGAAGCCAAATTTTTTTTTTTGAAACCAAATGCAAAAACGGACACCAGGATGAGTTTCGGGATGAAATTCCATGTCTAAAAATGGTGTTGCTTCCACTGTTTAAAAATCGAGCCTTTTTGGTGCCTGGGGAAGAAAACGCGTGACTTAATGGTCAGGAAAAATGCTACCCAGGAACCAAAATGTTTTTTGAAGCCAATTTTTTTTTTTGAAACCAAATGCGAAAACGGACACCAGGATGAGTTTCGGGATGAAATTCCATGTCTAAAAATGGTGTTGCTTCCACTTTTTAAAAATGGAGCCTTTTTGGTGCCTGGGGAAGAAAACGCGTGACTTAATGGTCAGGAAAAATGCTGCCCAGGAACCAAAATGTTTTTTGAAGCCAATTTTTTTTTTTGAAACCAAATGCAAAAACGGACACCAGGATGAGTTTCGGGATGAAATTCCATGTCTAAAAATGGTGTTGCTTCCACTTTTTAAAAATCGATCCTTTTTGGTGCCTGGGGAAGAAAACGTCTGAATCCGCGGTCAGGAAAAATGCTGCCCAGGAACCAAAATGTTTTTTGAAGCCAAATTTTTTTCTTGAAACCAAATGCAAAAACGGACACCAGGATGAGTTTCGGGATGAAATTCCATGTCTAAAAATGGTGTTGCTTCCACTTTTTAAAAATGGAGCCTTTTTGGTGCCTGGGGAAGAAAACGCGTGACTTAATGGTCAGGAAAAATGCTGCCCAGGAACCAAAATGTTTTTTGAAGCCAAATTTTTTTTTTTGAAACCAAATGCAAAAACGGACACCAGGATGAGTTTCGGGATGAAATTCCATGTCTAAAAATGGTGTTGCTTCCACTGTTTAAAAATCGAGCCTTTTTGGTGCCTGGGGAAGAAAACGCGTGACTTAATGGTCAGGAAAAATGCTACCCAGGAACCAAAATGTTTTTTGAAGCCAATTTTTTTTTTTGAAACCAAATGCGAAAACGGACACCAGGATGAGTTTCGGGATGAAATTCCATGTCTAAAAATGGTGTTGCTTCCACTTTTTAAAAATGGAGCCTTTTTGGTGCCTGGGGAAGAAAACGCGTGACTTAATGGTCAGGAAAAATGCTGCCCAGGAACCAAAATGTTTTTTGAAGCCAATTTCTTTTTTTGAAACCAAATACAAAAACGGACACCAGGATGAGTTTCGGGATGAAATTCCATGTCTAAAAATGGTGTTGCTTCCACTTTTTAAAAATCGAGCCTTTTTGGTGCCTGGGGAAGAAAACGCGTGACTTAAAGGTCAGGAAAAATGCTGCCCAGGAACCAAAATGTTTTTTGAAGCCAATTTTTTTTTTGAAACCAAATGCAAAAATGGACACCAGGATGAGTTTCGGGATGAAATTCCATGTCTAAAAATGGTGTTGCTTCCACTTTTTAAAAATCGAGCCTTTTTGGTGCCTGGGGAAGAAAACGCGTGACTTAATGGTCAGGAAAAATGCTGCCCAGGAACCAAAATGTTTTTTGAAGCCAAATTTTTTTCTTGAAACCAAATGCAAAAACGGACACCAGGATGAGTTTCGGGATGAAATTCCATGTCTAAAAATGGTGTTGCTTCCACTTTTTAAAAATGGAGCCTTTTTGGTGCCTGGGGAAGAAAACGCGTGACTTAATGGTCAGGAAAAATGCTGCCCAGGAACCAAAATGTTTTTTGAAGCCAAATTTTTTTTTTTGAAACCAAATGCAAAAACGGACACCAGGATGAGTTTCGGGATGAAATTCCATGTCTAAAAATGGTGTTGCTTCCACTGTTTAAAAATCGAGCCTTTTTGGTGCCTGGGGAAGAAAACGCGTGACTTAATGGTCAGGAAAAATGCTACCCAGGAACCAAAATGTTTTTTGAAGCCAATTTTTTTTTTTGAAACCAAATGCGAAAACGGACACCAGGATGAGTTTCGGGATGAAATTCCATGTCTAAAAATGGTGTTGCTTCCACTTTTTAAAAATCGAGCCTTTTTGGTGCCTGGGGAAGAAAACGCGTGACTTATTGGTCAGGAAAAATGCTGCCCAGGAACCAAAATGTTTTTTGAAGCCAATTTTTTTTTTGAAACCAAATGCAAAAACGGACACCAGGATGAGTTTCGGGATGAAATTCCATGTCTAAAAATGGTGTTGCTTCCACTTTTTAAAAATTGAGCCTTTTTGGTGCCTGGGGAAGAAAACGCGTGACTTAATGGTCAGGAAAAATGCTGCCCAGGAACCAAAATGTTTTTTGAAGCCAAATTTTTTTCTTGAAACCAAATGCAAAAACGGACACCAGGATGAGTTTCGGGATGAAATTCCATGTCTAAAAATGGTGTTGCTTCCACTTTTTAAAAATCGAGCCTTTTTGGTGCCTGGGGAAGAAAACGCGTGACTCAATGGTTAGGAAAAATGCTGCCCAGGAACCAAAATGTTTTTTGAAGCCAAATTTTTTTTTTGTAACCAAATGCAAAAACGGACACCAGGATGAGTTTCGGGATGAAATTCCATGTCTAAAAATGGTGTTGCTTCCACTTTTTAAAAATGGAGCCTTTTTGGTGCCTGGGGAAGAAAACGCGTGACTTAATGGTCAGGAAAAATGCTGCCCAGGAACCAAAATGTTTTTTGAAGCCAAATTTTTTTTTTTGAAACCAAATGCAAAAACGGACACCAGGATGAGTTTCGGGATGAAATTCCATGTCTAAAAATGGTGTTGCTTCCACTGTTTAAAAATCGAGCCTTTTTGGTGCCTGGGGAAGAAAACGCGTGACTTAATGGTCAGGAAAAATGCTGCCCAGGAACCAAAATGTTTTTTGAAGCCAATTTCTTTTTTTGAAACCAAATACAAAAACGGACACCAGGATGAGTTTCGGGATGAAATTCCATGTCTAAAAATGGTGTTGCTTCCACTTTTTAAAAATCGAGCCTTTTTGGTGCCTGGGGAAGAAAACGCGTGACTTAAAGGTCAGGAAAAATGCTGCCCAGGAACCAAAATGTTTTTTGAAGCCAATTTTTTTTTTGAAACCAAATGCAAAAATGGACACCAGGATGAGTTTCGGGATGAAATTCCATGTCTAAAAATGGTGTTGCTTCCACTTTTTAAAAATCGAGCCTTTTTGGTGCCTGGGGAAGAAAACGCGTAACTTAATTGTCAGGAAAAATGTTGCCCAGGAACCAAAATGTTTTTTGAAGCCAATTTCTTTTTTTGAAACCAAATGCAAAAACGGACACCAGGATGAGTTTCGGGATGAAATTCCATGTCTAAAAATGGTGTTGCTTCCACTTTTTAAAAATCGAGCCTTTTTGGTGCCTGGGGAAGAAAACGCGTGACTTAATGGTCAGGAAAAATGCTGCCCAGGAACCAAAATGTTTTTTGAAGCCAAATATTTTTTTTGTAACCAAATGCAAAAACGGACACCAGGATGAGTTCCGGGATGAAATTCCATGTCTAAAAATGGTGTTGCTTCCACTTTTTAAAAATGGAGCCTTTTTGGTGCCTGGGGAAGAAAACGCGTGACTTAATGGTCAGGAAAAATGCTGCCCAGGAACCAAAATGTTTTTTGAAGCCAAATTTTTTTTTTTGAAACCAAATGCAAAAACGGACACCAGGATGAGTTTCGGGATGAAATTCCATGTCTAAAAATGGTGTTGCTTCAACTGTTTAAAAATCGAGCCTTTTTGGTGCCTGGGGAAGAAAACGCGTGACTTAATGGTCAGGAAAAATGCTACCCAGGAACCAAAATGTTTTTTGAAGCCAATTTTTTTTTTTGAAACCAAATGCGAAAACGGACACCAGGATGAGTTTCGGGATGAAATTCCATGTCTAAAAATGGTGTTGCTTCCACTTTTTCAAAATGGAGCCTTTTTGGTGCCTGGGGAAGAAAACGCGTGACTTAATGGTCAGGAAAAATGCTGCCCAGGAACCAAAATGTTTTTTGAAGCCAATTTCTTTTTTTGAAACCTAATGCAAAAACGGACACCAGGATGAGTTTCGGGATGAAATTCCATGTCTAAAAATGGTGTTGCTTCCACTTTTTAAAAATCGAGCCTTTTTGGTGCCTGGGGAAGAAAACGCGTGACTTAATGGTCAGGAAAAATGCTACCCAGGAACCAAAAGGTTTTTTGAAGCCAATTTTTTTTTTTGAAACCAAATACGAAAACGGACACCAGGATGAGTTTCGGGATGAAATTCCATGTCTAAAAATGGTGTTGCTTCCACTTTTTAAAAATCGAGCCTTTTTGGTGCCTGGGGAAGAAAAAGCGTGACTTAATGGTCAGGAAAAATGCTGCCCAGGAACCAAAATGTTTTTTGAAGCCAATTTTTTTTTTTGAAACCAAATGCAAAAACGGACACCAGGATGAGTTTCGGGATGAAATTCCATGTCTAAAAATGGTGTTGCTTCCACTTTTTAAAAATCGATCCTTTTTGGTGCCTGGGGAAGAAAACGCCTGAATCCGCGGTCAGGAAAAATGCTGCCCAGGAACCAAAATGTTTTTTGAAGCCAAATTTTTTTCTTGAAACCAAATGCAAAAACGGACACCAGGATGAGTTTCGGGATGAAATTCCATGTCTAAAAATGGTGTTGCTTCCACTTTTTAAAAATGGAGCCTTTTTGGTGCCTGGGGAAGAAAACGCGTGACTTAATGGTCAGGAAAAATGCTGCCCAGGAACCAAAATGTTTTTTGAAGCCAAATTTTTTTTTTTGAAACCAAATGCAAAAACGGACACCAGGATGAGTTTCGGGATGAAATTCCATGTCTAAAAATGGTGTTGCTTCCACTGTTTAAAAATCGAGCCTTTTTGGTGCCTGGGGAAGAAAACGCGTGACTTAATGGTCAGGAAAAATGCTACCCAGGAACCAAAATGTTTTTTGAAGCCAATTTTTTTTTTTGAAACCAAATGCGAAAACGGACACCAGGATGAGTTTCGGGATGAAATTCCATGTCTAAAAATGGTGTTGCTTCCACTTTTTAAAAATCGAGCCTTTTTGGTGCCTGGGGAAGAAAACGCGTGACTTATTGGTCAGGAAAAATGCTGCCCAGGAACCAAAATGTTTTTTGAAGCCAATTTTTTTTTTGAAACCAAATGCAAAAACGGACACCAGGATGAGTTTCGGGATGAAATTCCATGTCTAAAAATGGTGTTGCTTCCACTTTTTAAAAATTGAGCCTTTTTGGTGCCTGGGGAAGAAAACGCGTGACTTAATGGTCAGGAAAAATGCTGCCCAGGAACCAAAATGTTTTTTGAAGCCAAATTTTTTTCTTGAAACCAAATGCAAAAACGGACACCAGGATGAGTTTCGGGATGAAATTCCATGTCTAAAAATGGTGTTGCTTCCACTTTTTAAAAATCGAGCCTTTTTGGTGCCTGGGGAAGAAAACGCGTGACTCAATGGTTAGGAAAAATGCTGCCCAGGAACCAAAATGTTTTTTGAAGCCAAATTTTTTTTTTGTAACCAAATGCAAAAACGGACACCAGGATGAGTTTCGGGATGAAATTCCATGTCTAAAAATGGTGTTGCTTCCACTTTTTAAAAATCGAGCCTTTTTGGTGCCTGGGGAAGAAAACGCGTGACTTAATGGTCAGGAAAAATGCTGCCCAGGAACCAAAATGTTTTTTGAAGCCAATTTTTTTTTTTGAAACCAAATGCAAAAACGGACACCAGGATGAGTTTCGGGATGAAATTCCATGTCTAAAAATGGTGTTGCTTCCACTTTTTAAAAATGGAGCCTTTTTGGTGCCTGGGGAAGAAAACGCGTGACTTAATGGTCAGGAAAAATGCTGCCCAGGAACCAAAATGTTTTTTGAAGCCAAATTTTTTTTTTGAAACCAAATGCAAAAACGGACACCAGGATGAGTTTCGGGATGAAATTCCATGTCTAAAAATGGTGTTGCTTCCACTGTTTAAAAATCGAGCCTTTTTGGTGCCTGGGGAAGAAAACGCGTGACTTAATGGTCAGGAAAAATGCTACCCAGGAACCAAAATGTTTTTTGAAGCCAATTTTTTTTTTTTGAAACCAAATGCGAAAACGGACACCAGGATGAGTTTCGGGATGAAATTCCATGTCTAAAAATGGTGTTGCTTCCACTTTTTAAAAATGGAGCCTTTTTGATGCCTGGGGAAGAAAACGCGTGACTTAATGGTCAGGAAAAATGCTGCCCAGGAACCAAAATGTTTTTTGAAGCCAATTTTTTTTTTTGAAACCAAATGCAAAAACGGACACCAGGATGAGTTTCGGGATGAAATTCCATGTCTAAAAATGGTGTTGCTTCCACTTTTTAAAAATCGAGCCTTTTTGGTGCCTGGGGAACAAAACGCGTAACTTAATGGTCAGGAAAAATGTTGCCCAGGAACCAAAATTTTTTTTGAAGCCAAATGTTTTTTTTTTGAAACCAAATGCAAAAACGGACACCAGGATGAGTTTCGGGATGAAATTCCATGTCTAAAAATGGTGTTGCTTCCACTTTTTAAAAATCGAGCCTTTTTGGTGCCTGGGGAAGAAAACGCGTGACTTAATGGTCAGGAAAAATGCTGCCCAGGAACCAAAATGTTTTTTGAAGCCAATTTTTTTTTTTGAAACCAAATGCAAAAACGGATACCAGGATGAGTTTCGGGATGAAATTCCATGTCTAAAAATGGTGTTGCTTCCACTTTTTAAAAATGGAGCCTTTTTGGTGCCTGGGGAAGAAAACGCGTGACTTAATGGTCAGGAAAAATGCTGCCCAGGAACCAAAATGTTTTTTGAAGCCAAATTTTTTTTTTTGAAACCAAATGCAAAAACGGACACCAGGATGAGTTTCGGGATGAAATTCCATGTCTAAAAATGGTGTTGCTTCCACTGTTTAAAAATCGAGCCTTTTTGGTGCCTGGGGAAGAAAACGCGTGACTTAATGGTCAGGAAAAATGCTACCCAGGAACCAAAATGTTTTTTGAAGCCAATTTTTTTTTTTGAAACCAAATGCGAAAACGGACACCAGGATGAGTTTCGGGATGAAATTCCATGTCTAAAAATGGTGTTGCTTCCACTTTTTAAAAATGGAGCCTTTTTGGTGCCTGGGGAAGAAAACGCGTGACTTAATGGTCAGGAAAAATGCTGCCCAGGAACCAAAATGTTTTTTGAAGCCAATTTTTTTTTTTGAAACCAAATGCAAAAACGGACACCAGGATGAGTTTCGGGATGAAATTCCATGTCTAAAAATGGTGTTGCTTCCACTTTTTAAAAATCGATCCTTTTTGGTGCCTGGGGAAGAAAACGTCTGAATCCGCGGTCAGGAAAAATGCTGCCCAGGAACCAAAATGTTTTTTGAAGCCAAATTTTTTTCTTGAAACCAAATGCAAAAACGGACACCAGGATGAGTTTCAGGATGAAATTCCATGTCTAAAAATGGTGTTGCTTCCACTTTTTAAAAATGGAGCCTTTTTGGTGCCTGGGGAAGAAAACGCGTGACTTAATGGTCAGGAAAAATGCTGCCCAGGAACCAAAATGTTTTTTGAAGCCAAATTTTTTTTTTTGAAACCAAATGCAAAAAAGGACACCAGGATGAGTTTCGGGATGAAATTCCATGTCTAAAAATGGTGTTGCTTCCACTGTTTAAAAATCGAGCCTTTTTGGTGCCTGGGGAAGAAAACGCGTGACTTAATGGTCAGGAAAAATGCTACCCAGGAACCAAAATGTTTTTTGAAGCCAATTTTTTTTTTTGAAACCAAATGCGAAAACGGACACCAGGATGAGTTTCGGGATGAAATTCCATGTCTAAAAATGGTGTTGCTTCCACTTTTTAAAAATGGAGCCTTTTTGGTGCCTGGGGAAGAAAACGCGTGACTTAATGGTCAGGAAAAATGCTGCCCAGGAACCAAAATGTTTTTTGAAGCCAATTTCTTTTTTTGAAACCAAATACGAAAACGGACACCAGGATGAGTTTCGGGATGAAATTCCATGTCTAAAAATGGTGTTGCTTCCACTTTTTAAAAATCGAGCCTTTTTGGTGCCTGGGGAAGAAAACGCGTGACTTAAAGGTCAGGAAAAATGCTGCCCAGGAACCAAAATGTTTTTTGAAGCCAATTTTTTTTTTGAAACCAAATGCAAAAATGGACACCAGGATGAGTTTCGGGATGAAATTCCATGTCTAAAAATGGTGTTGCTTCCACTTTTTAAAAATCGAGCCTTTTTGGTGCCTGGGGAAGAAAATGCGTAACTTAATTGTCAGGAAAAATGTTGCCCAGGAACCAAAATGTTTTTTGAAGCCAATTTCTTTTTTTGAAACCAAATGCAAAAACGGACACCAGGATGAGTTTCGGGATGAAATTCCATGTCTAAAAATGGTGTTGCTTCCACTTTTTAAAAATCGAGCCTTTTTGGTGCCTGGGGAAGAAAACGTGTGACTTAATGGTCAGGAAAAATGCTGCCCAGGAACCAAAATGTTTTTTGAAGCCAAATTTTTTTCTTGAAACCAAATGCAAAAACGGACACCAGGATGAGTTTCGGGATGAAATTCCATGTCTAAAAATGGTGTTGCTTCCACTTTTTAAAAATGGAGCCTTTTTGGTGCCTGGGGAAGAAAACGCGTGACTTAATGGTCAGGAAAAATGCTGCCCAGGAACCAAAATGTTTTTTGAAGCCAAATTTTTTTCTTGAAACCAAATGCAAAAACGGACACCAGGATGAGTTTCGGGATGAAATTCCATGTCTAAAAATGGTGTTGCTTCCACTTTTTAAAAATCGAGCCTTTTTGGTGCCTGGGGAAGAAAACGCGTAACTTAATTGTCAGGAAAAATGTTGCCCAGGAACCAAAATGTTTTTTGAAGCCAATTTCTTTTTTTGAAACCAAATGCAAAAACGGACACCAGGATGAATTTCGGGATGAAATTCCATGTCTAAAAATGGTGTTGCTTCCACTTTTTAAAAATCGAGCCTTTTTGGTGCCTGGGGAAGAAAACGCGTGACTTAATGGTCAGGAAAAATGCTACCCAGGAACCAAAATGTTTTTTGAAGCCAATTTTTTTTTTTGAAACCAAATACGAAAACGGACACCAGGATGAGTTTCAGGATGAAATTCCATGTCTAAAAATGGTGTTGCTTCCACTTTTTAAAAATCGAGCCTTTTTGGTGCCTGGGGAAGAAAACACGTGACTTAATGGTCAGGAAAAATGCTGCCCAGGAACCAAAATGTTTTTTGAAGCCAATTTTTTTTTTGAAACCAAATGCAAAAACGGACACCAGGATGAGTTTCGGGATGAAATTCCATGTCGAAAAATGGTGTTGCTTCCACTTTTTAAAAATCGAGCCTTTTTGGTGCCTGGGGAAGAAAACGCATGACTTAATGGTCAGGAAAAATGCTGCCCAGGAACCAAAATGTTTTTTGAAGCCAAATTTTTTTCTTGAAACCAAATGCAAAAACGGACACCAGGATGAGTTTCGGGATGAAATTCCATGTCTAAAAATGGTGTTGCTTCCACTTTTTAAAAATCGAGCCTTTTTGGTGCC
The DNA here is from genome assembly GCF_029215685.1 of Pituophis catenifer annectens. Lineage (NCBI taxonomy): Eukaryota > Metazoa > Chordata > Lepidosauria > Squamata > Colubridae > Pituophis > Pituophis catenifer. The sequence continues at coordinate 7,064,521 of NW_027256898.1, read as the reverse complement.
TGGGGAAGAAAACGCGTGACTTAATGGTCAGGAAAAATGCTGCCCAGGAACCAAAATGTTTTTTGAAGCCAATTTTTTTTTTTGAAACCAAATGCAAAAACGGACACCAGGATGAGTTTCGGGATGAAATTCCATGTCTAAAAATGGTGTTGCTTCCACTTTTTAAAAATCGAGCCTTTTTGGTGCCTCGGGAAGAAAACGCGTGACTTAATGGTCAGGAAAAATGCTGCCCAGGAACCAAAATGTTTTTTGAAGCCACATTTATTTTTTTTAAACGAAAGGCAAAAATGGACACCAGGATGAGTTTCGGGATGAAATTCCATGTCTAAAAATGGTGTTGCTTCCACTTTTTAAAAATCGATCCTTTTTGGTGCCTGGGGAAGAAAACGCCTGAATCCGCGGTCAGGAAAAATGCTGCCCAGGAACCAAAATGTTTTTTGAAGCCAAATTTGTTTTTTTTTAAACCATATGCAAAAATGGACACCAGGATGAGTTTCGGGATGAAATTCCATGTCTAAAAATGGTGTTGCTTCCACTTTTTAAAAATCGAGCCTTTTTGGTGCCTGGGGAAGAAAACGCGTGACTTAATGGTCAGGAAAAATGCTGCCCAGGAACCAAAATGTTTTTTGAAGCCAAATATTTTTTTTGTAACCAAATGCAAAAACGGACACCAGGATGAGTTTCGGGATGAAATTCCATGTCTAAAAATGGTGTTGCTTCCACTTTTTAAAAATCGAGCCTTTTTGGTGCCTGGGGAAGAAAACGCGTGACTTAATGGTCAGGAAAAATGCTGCCCAGGAACCAAAATGTTTTTTGAAGCCAAATTTTTTTCTTGAAACCAAATGCAAAAACGGACACCAGGATGAGTTTCGGGATGAAATTCCATGTCTAAAAATGGTGTTGCTTCCACTTTTTAAAAATCGAGCCTTTTTGGTGCCTGGGGAAGAAAACGCGTGACTTAATGGTCAGGAAAAATGCTACCCAGGAACCAAAATGTTTTTTGAAGCCAATTTTTTTTTTTGAAACCAAATGCGAAAACGGACACCAGGATGAGTTTTGGGATGAAATTCCATGTCTAAAAATGGTGTTGCTTCCACTTTTTCAAAATGGAGCCTTTTTGGTGCCTGGGGAAGAAAACGCGTGACTTAATGGTCAGGAAAAATGCTGCCCAGGAACCAAAATGTTTTTTGAAGCCAATTTTTTTTTTGAAACCAAATGCAAAAACGGACACCAGGATGAGTTTCGGGATGAAATTCCATGTCTAAAAATGGTGTTGCTTCCACTTTTTAAAAATCGAGCCTTTTTGGTGCCTGGGGAAGAAAACGCATGACTTAATGGTCAGGAAAAATGCTGCCCAGGAACCAAAATGTTTTTTGAAGCCAAATATTTTTTTTGTAACCAAATGCAAAAACGGACAACAGGATGAGTTTCGGGATGAAATTCCATGTCTAAAAATGGTGTTGCTTCCACTTTTTAAAAATCGAGCCTTTTTGGTGTCTGGGGAAGAAAACGCGTGACTTAATGGTCAGGAAAAATGCTGCCCAGGAACCAAAATGTTTTTTGAAGCCAAATTTTTTTCTTGAAACCAAATGCAAAAACGGACACCAGGATGAGTTTCGGGATGAAATTCCATGTCTAAAAATGGTGTTGCTTCCACTTTTTAAAAATCGAGCCTTTTTGGTGCCTGGGGAAGAAAACGCGTGACTTAATGGTTAGGAAAAATGCTGCCCAGGAACCAAAATGTTTTTTGAAGCCAAATTTTTTTTTTTTGAAACCAAAGGCAAAAACGGACACCAGGATGAGTTTCGGGATGAAATTCCATGTCTAAAAATGGTGTTGCTTCCACTTTTTAAAAATCGAGCCTTTTTGGTGACTAGGGAAGAAAACGCGTGACTTAATGGTCAGGAAAAATGCTACCCAGGAACCAAAATGTTTTTTGAAGCCAATTTTTTTTTTTTGAAACCAAATGCGAAAACGGACACCAGGACGAGTTTCGGGATGAAATTCCATGTCTAAAAATGGTGTTGCTTCCACTTTTTAAAAATCGAGCCTTTTTGGTGCGTGGGGAAGAAAACGCGTGACTTAATGGTCAGGAAAAATACTACCCAGGAACCAAAATGATTTTTGAAGCCAATTTTTTTTTTTTGAAACCAAATGCAAAAACGGACACCAGGATGAATTTCGGGATGAAATTCCATGTCTAAAAATGGTGTTGCTTCCACTTTTTAAAAATCGAGCCTTTTTGGTGCCTGGGGAAGAAAACGCGTAACTTAATGGTCAGGAAAAATGCTGCCCAGGAACCAAAACGTTTTTTGAAGCCAATTTTTTTTTTTTTTAAACCAAATGCAAAAACGGACACCAGGATGAGTTTCGGGATGAAATTCCATGTCTAAAAATGGTGTTGCTTCCACTTTTTAAAAATCGAGCCTTTTTGGTGCCTGGGGAAGAAAACGCGTGACTTAATGGTCAGGAAAAATGCTACCCAGGAACCAAAATGTTTTTTGAAGCCAATTTTTTTTTTGAAACCAAATACGAAAACGGACACCAGGATGAGTTTCGGGATGAAATTCCATGTCTAAAAATGGTGTTGCTTCCACTTTTTAAAAATCGAGCCTTTTTGGTGCCTGGGGAAGAAAACGCGTGACTTAATGGTCAGGAAAAATGCTGCCCAGGAAGCAAAATGTTTTTTGAAGCCAAATTTTTTTTTTGTAACCAAATGCAAAAACGGACACCAGGATGAGTTTCGGGATGAAATTCCATGTCTAAAAATGGTGTTGCTTCCACTTTTTAAAAATTGAGCCTTTTTGGTGCCTGGGGAAGAAAACGCGTGACTTAATGGTCAGGAAAAATGCTGCCCAGGAACCAAAATGTTTTTTAAAGCCAAATTTTTTTCTTGAAACCAAATGCAAAAACGGACACCAGGATGAGTTTCGGGATGAAATTCCATGTCTAAAAATGGTGTTGCTTCCACTTTTTAAAAATCGAGCCTTTTTGGTGCCTGGGGAAGAAAACGCCTGAATCCGCGGTCAGGAAAAATGCTGCCCAGGAACCAAAATGTTTTTTGAAGCCAAATTTGTTTTTTTTTAAACCATATGCAAAAATGGACACCAGGATGAGTTTCGGGATGAAATTCCATGACTAAAAATGGTGTTGCTTCCACTTTTTAAAAATCGAGCCTTTTTGGTGCCTGGGGAAGAAAACGCATGACTTAATGGTCAGGAAAAATGCTGCCCAGGAACCAAAATGTTTTTTGAAGCCAAATATTTTTTTTGTAACCAAATGCAAAAACGGACAACAGGATGAGTTTCGGGATGAAATTCCATGTCTAAAAATGGTGTTGCTTCCACTTTTTAAAAATCGAGCCTTTTTGGTGTCTGGGGAAGAAAACGCGTGACTTAATGGTCAGGAAAAATGCTGCCCAGGAACCAAAATGTTTTTTGAAGCCAATTTTTTTTCTTGAAACCAAATGCAAAAACGGACACCAGGATGAGTTTCGGGATGAAATTCCATGTCTAAAAATGGTGTTGCTTCCACTTTTTAAAAATCGAGCCTTTTTGGTGCCTGGGGAAGAAAACGCGTGACTTAATGGTTAGGAAAAATGCTGCCCAGGAACCAAAATGTTTTTTGAAGCCAAATTTTTTTTTTTGAAACCAAATGCAAAAACGGACACCAGGATGAGTTTCGGGATGAAATTCCATGTCTAAAAATGGTGTTGCTTCCACTTTTTAAAAATCGAGCCTTTTTGGTGACTGGGGAAGAAAACGCGTGACTTAATGGTCAGGAAAAATGCTACCCAGGAACCAAAATGTTTTTTGAAGCCAATTTTTTTTTTTGAAACCAAATGCGAAAACGGACACCAGGATGAGTTTCGGGATGAAATTCCATGTCTAAAAATGGTGTTGCTTCCACTTTTTAAAAATCGAGCCTTTTTGGTGCGTGGGGAAGAAAACGCGTGACTTAATGGTCAGGAAAAATACTACCCAGGAACCAAAATGATTTTTGAAGCCAATTTTTTTTTTTTGAAACCAAATGCAAAAACGGACACCAGGATGAATTTCGGGATGAAATTCCATGTCTAAAAATGGTGTTGCTTCCACTTTTTAAAAATCGAGCCTTTTTGGTGCCTGGGGAAGAAAACGCGTGACTTAATGGTCAGGAAAAATACTACCCAGGAACCAAAATGTTTTTTGAAGCCAATTTCTTTTTTTGAAACCTAATGCAAAAACGGACACCAGGATGAGTTTCGGGATGAAATTCCATGTCTAAAAATGGTGTTGCTTCCACTTTTTAAAAATCGAGCCTTTTTGGTGCCTGGGGAAGAAAACGCGTGACTTAATGGTCAGGAAAAATGCTACCCAGGAACCAAAATGTTTTTTGAAGCCAATTTTTTTTTTTGAAACCAAATACGAAAACGGACACCAGGATGAGTTTCGGGATGAAATTCCATGTCTAAAAATGGTGTTGCTTCCACTTTTTAAAAATCGAGCCTTTTTGGTGCCTGGGGAAGAAAACGCGTGACTTAATGGTTAGGAAAAATGCTGCCCAGGAACCAAAATGTTTTTTGAAGCCAAATTTTTTTTTTTTGAAACCAAAGGCAAAAACGGACACCAGGATGAGTTTCGGGATGAAATTCCATGTCTAAAAATGGTGTTGCTTCCACTTTTTAAAAATCGAGCCTTTTTGGTGACTGGGGAAGAAAACGCGTGACTTAATGGTCAGGAAAAATGCTACCCAGGAACCAAAATGTTTTTTGAAGCCAATTTTTTTTTTTTGAAACCAAATGCGAAAACGGACACCAGGACGAGTTTCGGGATGAAATTCCATGTCTAAAAATGGTGTTGCTTCCACTTTTTAAAAATCGAGCCTTTTTGGTGCGTGGGGAAGAAAACGCGTGACTTAATGGTCAGGAAAAATACTACCCAGGAACCAAAATGATTTTTGAAGCCAATTTTTTTTTTTTGAAACCAAATGCAAAAACGGACACCAGGATGAATTTCGGGATGAAATTCCATGTCTAAAAATGGTGTTGCTTCCACTTTTTAAAAATCGAGCCTTTTTGGTGCCTGGGGAAGAAAACGCGTAACTTAATGGTCAGGAAAAATGCTGCCCAGGAACCAAAACGTTTTTTGAAGCCAATTTTTTTTTTTTTTAAACCAAATGCAAAAACGGACACCAGGATGAGTTTCGGGATGAAATTCCATGTCTAAAAATGGTGTTGCTTCCACTTTTTAAAAATCGAGCCTTTTTGGTGCCTGGGGAAGAAAACGCGTGACTTAATGGTCAGGAAAAATGCTACCCAGGAACCAAAATGTTTTTTGAAGCCAATTTTTTTTTTGAAACCAAATACGAAAACGGACACCAGGATGAGTTTCGGGATGAAATTCCATGTCTAAAAATGGTGTTGCTTCCACTTTTTAAAAATCGAGCCTTTTTGGTGCCTGGGGAAGAAAACGCGTGACTTAATGGTCAGGAAAAATGCTGCCCAGGAAGCAAAATGTTTTTTGAAGCCAAATTTTTTTTTTGTAACCAAATGCAAAAACGGACACCAGGATGAGTTTCGGGATGAAATTCCATGTCTAAAAATGGTGTTGCTTCCACTTTTTAAAAATTGAGCCTTTTTGGTGCCTGGGGAAGAAAACGCGTGACTTAATGGTCAGGAAAAATGCTGCCCAGGAACCAAAATGTTTTTTAAAGCCAAATTTTTTTCTTGAAACCAAATGCAAAAACGGACACCAGGATGAGTTTCGGGATGAAATTCCATGTCTAAAAATGGTGTTGCTTCCACTTTTTAAAAATCGAGCCTTTTTGGTGCCTGGGGAAGAAAACGCCTGAATCCGCGGTCAGGAAAAATGCTGCCCAGGAACCAAAATGTTTTTTGAAGCCAAATTTGTTTTTTTTTAAACCATATGCAAAAATGGACACCAGGATGAGTTTCGGGATGAAATTCCATGTCTAAAAATGGTGTTGCTTCCACTTTTTAAAAATCGAGCCTTTTTGGTGCCTGGGGAAGAAAACGCATGACTTAATGGTCAGGAAAAATGCTGCCCAGGAACCAAAATGTTTTTTGAAGCCAAATATTTTTTTTGTAACCAAATGCAAAAACGGACAACAGGATGAGTTTCGGGATGAAATTCCATGTCTAAAAATGGTGTTGCTTCCACTTTTTAAAAATCGAGCCTTTTTGGTGTCTGGGGAAGAAAACGCGTGACTTAATGGTCAGGAAAAATGCTGCCCAGGAACCAAAATGTTTTTTGAAGCCAATTTTTTTTCTTGAAACCAAATGCAAAAACGGACACCAGGATGAGTTTCGGGATGAAATTCCATGTCTAAAAATGGTGTTGCTTCCACTTTTTAAAAATCGAGCCTTTTTGGTGCCTGGGGAAGAAAACGCGTGACTTAATGGTTAGGAAAAATGCTGCCCAGGAACCAAAATGTTTTTTGAAGCCAAATTTTTTTTTTTGAAACCAAATGCAAAAACGGACACCAGGATGAGTTTCGGGATGAAATTCCATGTCTAAAAATGGTGTTGCTTCCACTTTTTAAAAATCGAGCCTTTTTGGTGACTGGGGAAGAAAACGCGTGACTTAATGGTCAGGAAAAATGCTACCCAGGAACCAAAATGTTTTTTGAAGCCAATTTTTTTTTTTGAAACCAAATGCGAAAACGGACACCAGGATGAGTTTCGGGATGAAATTCCATGTCTAAAAATGGTGTTGCTTCCACTTTTTAAAAATCGAGCCTTTTTGGTGCGTGGGGAAGAAAACGCGTGACTTAATGGTCAGGAAAAATACTACCCAGGAACCAAAATGATTTTTGAAGCCAATTTTTTTTTTTTGAAACCAAATGCAAAAACGGACACCAGGATGAATTTCGGGATGAAATTCCATGTCTAAAAATGGTGTTGCTTCCACTTTTTAAAAATCGAGCCTTTTTGGTGCCTGGGGAAGAAAACGCGTGACTTAATGGTCAGGAAAAATGCTACCCAGGAACCAAAATGTTTTTTGAAGCCAATTTCTTTTTTTGAAACCTAATGCAAAAACGGACACCAGGATGAGTTTCGGGATGAAATTCCATGTCTAAAAATGGTGTTGCTTCCACTTTTTAAAAATCGAGCCTTTTTGGTGCCTGGGGAAGAAAACGCGTGACTTAATGGTCAGGAAAAATGCTACCCAGGAACCAAAATGTTTTTTGAAGCCAATTTTTTTTTTTGAAACCAAATACGAAAACGGACACCAGGATGAGTTTCGGGATGAAATTCCATGTCTAAAAATGGTGTTGCTTCCACTTTTTAAAAATCGAGCCTTTTTGGTGCCTGGGGAAGAAAAAGCGTGACTTAATGGTCAGGAAAAATGCTGCCCAGGAACCAAAATGTTTTTTGAAGCCAATTTTTTTTTTTGAAACCAAATGCAAAAACGGACACCAGGATGAGTTTCGGGATGAAATTCCATGTCTAAAAATGGTGTTGCTTCCACTTTTTAAAAATCGATCCTTTTTGGTGCCTGGGGAAGAAAACGCCTGAATCCGCGGTCAGGAAAAATGCTGCCCAGGAACCAAAATGTTTTTTGAAGCCAAATTTTTTTCTTGAAACCAAATGCAAAAACGGACACCAGGATGAGTTTCGGGATGAAATTCCATGTCTAAAAATGGTGTTGCTTCCACTTTTTAAAAATGGAGCCTTTTTGGTGCCTGGGGAAGAAAACGCGTGACTTAATGGTCAGGAAAAATGCTGCCCAGGAACCAAAATGTTTTTTGAAGCCAAATTTTTTTTTTTGAAACCAAATGCAAAAACGGACACCAGGATGAGTTTCGGGATGAAATTCCATGTCTAAAAATGGTGTTGCTTCCACTGTTTAAAAATCGAGCCTTTTTGGTGCCTGGGGAAGAAAACGCGTGACTTAATGGTCAGGAAAAATGCTACCCAGGAACCAAAATGTTTTTTGAAGCCAATTTTTTTTTTTGAAACCAAATGCGAAAACGGACACCAGGATGAGTTTCGGGATGAAATTCCATGTCTAAAAATGGTGTTGCTTCCACTTTTTAAAAATCGAGCCTTTTTGGTGCCTGGGGAAGAAAACGCGTGACTTATTGGTCAGGAAAAATGCTGCCCAGGAACCAAAATGTTTTTTGAAGCCAATTTTTTTTTTGAAACCAAATGCAAAAACGGACACCAGGATGAGTTTCGGGATGAAATTCCATGTCTAAAAATGGTGTTGCTTCCACTTTTTAAAAATTGAGCCTTTTTGGTGCCTGGGGAAGAAAACGCGTGACTTAATGGTCAGGAAAAATGCTGCCCAGGAACCAAAATGTTTTTTGAAGCCAAATTTTTTTCTTGAAACCAAATGCAAAAACGGACACCAGGATGAGTTTCGGGATGAAATTCCATGTCTAAAAATGGTGTTGCTTCCACTTTTTAAAAATCGAGCCTTTTTGGTGCCTGGGGAAGAAAACGCGTGACTCAATGGTTAGGAAAAATGCTGCCCAGGAACCAAAATGTTTTTTGAAGCCAAATTTTTTTTTTGTAACCAAATGCAAAAACGGACACCAGGATGAGTTTCGGGATGAAATTCCATGTCTAAAAATGGTGTTGCTTCCACTTTTTAAAAATCGAGCCTTTTTGGTGCCTGGGGAAGAAAACGCGTGACTTAATGGTCAGGAAAAATGCTGCCCAGGAACCAAAATGTTTTTTGAATCCAAATTTTTTTCTTGAAACCAAATGCAAGAACGGACACCAGGATGAGTTTCGGGATGAAATTCCATGTCTAAAAATGGTGTTGCTTCCACTTTTTAAAAATCGAGCCTTTTTGGTGCCTGGGGAACAAAACGCGTAACTTAATGGTGAGGAAAAATGTTGCCCAGGAACCAAAATTTTTTTTGAAGCCAAATGTTTTTTTTTTGAAACCAAATGCAAAAACGGACACCAGGATGAGTTTCGGGATGAAATTCCATGTCTAAAAATGGTGTTGCTTCCACTTTTTAAAAATCGAGCCTTTTTGGTGCCTGGGGAAGAAAACGCGTGACTTAATGGTCAGGAAAAATGCTGCCCAGGAACCAAAATGTTTTTTGAAGCCAATTTTTTTTTTTGAAACCAAATGCAAAAACGGATACCAGGATGAGTTTCGGGATGAAATTCCATGTCTAAAAATGGTGTTGCTTCCACTTTTTCAAAATGGAGCCTTTTTGGTGCCTGGGGAAGAAAACGCGTGACTTAATGGTCAGGAAAAATGCTGCCCAGGAACCAAAATGTTTTTTGAAGCCAATTTCTTTTTTTGAAACCTAATGCAAAAACGGACACCAGGATGAGTTTCGGGATGAAATTCCATGTCTAAAAATGGTGTTGCTTCCACTTTTTAAAAATCGAGCCTTTTTGGTGCCTGGGGAAGAAAACGCGTGACTTAATGGTCAGGAAAAATGCTACCCAGGAACCAAAATGTTTTTTGAAGCCAATTTTTTTTTTTGAAACCAAATACGAAAACGGACACCAGGATGAGTTTCGGGATGAAATTCCATGTCTAAAAATGGTGTTGCTTCCACTTTTTAAAAATCGAGCCTTTTTGGTGCCTGGGGAAGAAAAAGCGTGACTTAATGGTCAGGAAAAATGCTGCCCAGGAACCAAAATGTTTTTTGAAGCCAATTTTTTTTTTTGAAACCAAATGCAAAAACGGACACCAGGATGAGTTTCGGGATGAAATTCCATGTCTAAAAATGGTGTTGCTTCCACTTTTTAAAAATCGATCCTTTTTGGTGCCTGGGGAAGAAAACGCCTGAATCCGCGGTCAGGAAAAATGCTGCCCAGGAACCAAAATGTTTTTTGAAGCCAAATTTTTTTCTTGAAACCAAATGCAAAAACGGACACCAGGATGAGTTTCGGGATGAAATTCCATGTCTAAAAATGGTGTTGCTTCCACTGTTTAAAAATCGAGCCTTTTTGGTGCCTGGGGAAGAAAACGCGTGACTTAATGGTCAGGAAAAATGCTACCCAGGAACCAAAATGTTTTTTGAAGCCAATTTTTTTTTTTGAAACCAAATGCGAAAACGGACACCAGGATGAGTTTCGGGATGAAATTCCATGTCTAAAAATGGTGTTGCTTCCACTTTTTAAAAATCGAGCCTTTTTGGTGCCTGGGGAAGAAAACGCGTGACTTATTGGTCAGGAAAAATGCTGCCCAGGAACCAAAATGTTTTTTGAAGCCAATTTTTTTTTTGAAACCAAATGCAAAAACGGACACCAGGATGAGTTTCGGGATGAAATTCCATGTCTAAAAATGGTGTTGCTTCCACTTTTTAAAAATTGAGCCTTTTTGGTGCCTGGGGAAGAAAACGCGTGACTTAATGGTCAGGAAAAATGCTGCCCAGGAACCAAAATGTTTTTTGAAGCCAAATTTTTTTCTTGAAACCAAATGCAAAAACGGACACCAGGATGAGTTTCGGGATGAAATTCCATGTCTAAAAATGGTGTTGCTTCCACTTTTTAAAAATCGAGCCTTTTTGGTGCCTGGGGAAGAAAACGCGTGACTCAATGGTCAGGAAAAATGCTGCCCAGGAACCAAAATGTTTTTTGAAGCCAAATTTTTTTTTTGTAACCAAATGCAAAAACGGACACCAGGATGAGTTTCGGGATGAAATTCCATGTCTAAAAATGGTGTTGCTTCCACTGTTTAAAAATCGAGCCTTTTTGGTGCCTGGGGAAGAAAACGCGTGACTTAATGGTCAGGAAAAATGCTACCCAGGAACCAAAATGTTTTTTGAAGCCAATTTTTTTTTTTGAAACCAAATGCGAAAACGGACACCAGGATGAGTTTCGGGATGAAATTCCATGTCTAAAAATGGTGTTGCTTCCACTTTTTAAAAATCGAGCCTTTTTGGTGCCTGGGGAAGAAAACGCGTGACTTATTGGTCAGGAAAAATGCTGCCCAGGAACCAAAATGTTTTTTGAAGCCAATTTTTTTTTTGAAACCAAATGCAAAAACGGACACCAGGATGAGTTTCGGGATGAAATTCCATGTCTAAAAATGGTGTTGCTTCCACTTTTTAAAAATTGAGCCTTTTTGGTGCCTGGGGAAGAAAACGCGTGACTTAATGGTCAGGAAAAATGCTGCCCAGGAACCAATATGTTTTTTGAAGCCAAATTTTTTTCTTGAAACCAAATGCAAAAACGGACACCAGGATGAGTTTCGGGATGAAATTCCATGTCTAAAAATGGTGTTGCTTCCACTTTTTAAAAATCGAGCCTTTTTGGTGCCTGGGGAAGAAAACGCGTGACTTAATGGTCAGGAAAAATGCTGCCCAGGAACCAAAATGTTTTTTGAATCCAAATTTTTTTCTTGAAACCAAATGCAAGAACGGACACCAGGATGAGTTTCGGGATGAAATTCCATGTCTAAAAATGGTGTTGCTTCCACTTTTTAAAAATCGAGCCTTTTTGGTGCCTGGGGAAGAAAACGCGTAACTTAATTGTCAGGAAAAATGTTGCCCAGGAACCAAAATGTTTTTTGAAGCCAATTTCTTTTTTTGAAACCAAATGCAAAAACGGACACCAGGATGAGTTTCGGGATGAAATTCCATGTCTAAAAATGGTGTTGCTTCCACTTTTTAAATATCGAGCCTTTTTGGTGCCTGGGGAAGAAAACGCGTGACTTAATGGTCAGGAAAAATGCTGCCCAGGAACCAAAATGTTTTTTGAAGCCAAATATTTTTTTTGTAACCAAATGCAAAAACGGACACCAGGATGAGTTCCGGGATGAAATTCCATGTCTAAAAATGGTGTTGCTTCCACTTTTTAAAAATGGAGCCTTTTTGGTGCCTGGGGAAGAAAACGCGTGACTTAATGGTCAGGAAAAATGCTGCCCAGGAACCAAAATGTTTTTTGAAGCCAAATTTTTTTTTTTGAAACCAAATGCAAAAACGGACACCAGGATGAGTTTCGGGATGAAATTCCATGTCTAAAAATGGTGTTGCTTCAACTGTTTAAAAATCGAGCCTTTTTGGTGCCTGGGGAAGAAAACGCGTGACTTAATGGTCAGGAAAAATGCTACCCAGGAACCAAAATGTTTTTTGAAGCCAATTTTTTTTTTTGAAACCAAATGCGAAAACGGACACCAGGATGAGTTTCGGGATGAAATTCCATGTCTAAAAATGGTGTTGCTTCCACTTTTTCAAAATGGAGCCTTTTTGGTGCCTGGGGAAGAAAACGCGTGACTTAATGGTCAGGAAAAATGCTGCCCAGGAACCAAAATGTTTTTTGAAGCCAATTTCTTTTTTTGAAACCTAATGCAAAAACGGACACCAGGATGAGTTTCGGGATGAAATTCCATGTCTAAAAATGGTGTTGCTTCCACTTTTTAAAAATCGAGCCTTTTTGGTGCCTGGGGAAGAAAACGCGTGACTTAATGGTCAGGAAAAATGCTACCCAGGAACCAAAATGTTTTTTGAAGCCAATTTTTTTTTTTGAAACCAAATACGAAAACGGACACCAGGATGAGTTTCGGGATGAAATTCCATGTCTAAAAATGGTGTTGCTTCCACTTTTTAAAAATCGAGCCTTTTTGGTGCCTGGGGAAGAAAAAGCGTGACTTAATGGTCAGGAAAAATGCTGCCCAGGAACCAAAATGTTTTTTGAAGCCAATTTTTTTTTTTGAAACCAAATGCAAAAACGGACACCAGGATGAGTTTCGGGATGAAATTCCATGTCTAAAAATGGTGTTGCTTCCACTTTTTAAAAATCGAGCCTTTTTGGTGCCTGGGGAAGAAAACGCGTGACTTAATGGTCAGGAAAAATGCTACCCAGGAACCAAAATGTTTTTTGAAGCCAATTTTTTTTTTTGAAACCAAATGCGAAAACGGACACCAGGATGAGTTTCGGGATGAAATTCCATGTCTAAAAATGGTGTTGCTTCCACTTTTTAAAAATCGAGCCTTTTTGGTGCCTGGGGAAGAAAACGCGTGACTTATTGGTCAGGAAAAATGCTGCCCAGGAACCAAAATGTTTTTTGAAGCCAATTTTTTTTTTGAAACCAAATGCAAAAACGGACACCAGGATGAGTTTCGGGATGAAATTCCATGTCTAAAAATGGTGTTGCTTCCACTTTTTAAAAATTGAGCCTTTTTGGTGCCTGGGGAAGAAAACGCGTGACTTAATGGTCAGGAAAAATGCTGCCCAGGAACCAAAATGTTTTTTGAAGCCAAATTTTTTTCTTGAAACCAAATGCAAAAACGGACACCAGGATGAGTTTCGGGATGAAATTCCATGTCTAAAAATGGTGTTGCTTCCACTTTTTAAAAATCGAGCCTTTTTGGTGCCTGGGGAAGAAAACGCGTAACTTAATTGTCAGGAAAAATGTTGCCCAGGAACCAAAATGTTTTTTGAAGCCAATTTCTTTTTTTGAAACCAAATGCAAAAACGGACACCAGGATGAGTTTCGGGATGAAATTCCATGTCTAAAAATGGTGTTGCTTCCACTTTTTAAAAATCGAGCCTTTTTGGTGCCTGGGGAAGAAAACGCGTGACTTAATGGTCAGGAAAAATGCTGCCCAGGAACCAAAATGTTTTTTGAAGCCAAATATTTTTTTTGTAACCAAATGCAAAAACGGACACCAGGATGAGTTCCGGGATGAAATTCCATGTCTAAAAATGGTGTTGCTTCCACTTTTTAAAAATGGAGCCTTTTTGGTGCCTGGGGAAGAAAACGCGTGACTTAATGGTCAGGAAAAATGCTGCCCAGGAACCAAAATGTTTTTTGAAGCCAAATTTTTTTTTTTGAAACCAAATGCAAAAACGGACACCAGGATGAGTTTCGGGATGAAATTCCATGTCTAAAAATGGTGTTGCTTCAACTGTTTAAAAATCGAGCCTTTTTGGTGCCTGGGGAAGAAAACGCGTGACTTAATGGTCAGGAAAAATGCTACCCAGGAACCAAAATGTTTTTTGAAGCCAATTTTTTTTTTTGAAACCAAATGCGAAAACGGACACCAGGATGAGTTTCGGGATGAAATTCCATGTCTAAAAATGGTGTTGCTTCCACTTTTTCAAAATGGAGCCTTTTTGGTGCCTGGGGAAGAAAACGCGTGACTTAATGGTCAGGAAAAATGCTGCCCAGGAACCAAAATGTTTTTTGAAGCCAATTTCTTTTTTTGAAACCTAATGCAAAAACGGACACCAGGATGAGTTTCGGGATGAAATTCCATGTCTAAAAATGGTGTTGCTTCCACTTTTTAAAAATCGAGCCTTTTTGGTGCCTGGGGAAGAAAACGCGTGACTTAATGGTCAGGAAAAATGCTACCCAGGAACCAAAATGTTTTTTGAAGCCAATTTTTTTTTTTGAAACCAAATACGAAAACGGACACCAGGATGAGTTTCGGGATGAAATTCCATGTCTAAAAATGGTGTTGCTTCCACTTTTTAAAAATCGAGCCTTTTTGGTGCCTGGGGAAGAAAAAGCGTGACTTAATGGTCAGGAAAAATGCTGCCCAGGAACCAAAATGTTTTTTGAAGCCAATTTTTTTTTTTGAAACCAAATGCAAAAACGGACACCAGGATGAGTTTCGGGATGAAATTCCATGTCTAAAAATGGTGTTGCTTCCACTTTTTAAAAATCGATCCTTTTTGGTGCCTGGGGAAGAAAACGCCTGAATCCGCGGTCAGGAAAAATGCTGCCCAGGAACCAAAATGTTTTTTGAAGCCAAATTTTTTTCTTGAAACCAAATGCAAAAACGGACACCAGGATGAGTTTCGGGATGAAATTCCATGTCTAAAAATGGTGTTGCTTCCACTTTTTAAAAATGGAGCCTTTTTGGTGCCTGGGGAAGAAAACGCGTGACTTAATGGTCAGGAAAAATGCTGCCCAGGAACCAAAATGTTTTTTGAAGCCAAATTTTTTTTTTTGAAACCAAATGCGAAAACGGACACCAGGATGAGTTTCGGGATGAAATTCCATGTCTAAAAATGGTGTTGCTTCCATTTTTAAAAATCGATCCTTTTTGGTGCCTGGGGAAGAAAACGCCTGAATCCGCGGTCAGGAAAAATGCTGCCCAGGAACCAAAATGTTTTTTGAAGCCAAATTTTTTTCTTGAAACCAAATGCAAAAACGGACACCAGGATGAGTTTCGGGATGAAATTCCATGTCTAAAAATGGTGTTGCTTCCACTTTTTAAAAATGGAGCCTTTTTGGTGCCTGGGGAAGAAAACGCGTGACTTAATGGTCAGGAAAAATGCTGCCCAGGAACCAAAATGTTTTTTGAAGCCAAATTTTTTTTTTTGAAACCAAATGCAAAAACGGACACCAGGATGAGTTTCGGGATGAAATTCCATGTCTAAAAATGGTGTTGCTTCCACTGTTTAAAAATCGAGCCTTTTTGGTGCCTGGGGAAGAAAACGCGTGACTTAATGGTCAGGAAAAATGCTACCCAGGAACCAAAATGTTTTTTGAAGCCAATTTTTTTTTTTGAAACCAAATGCGAAAACGGACACCAGGATGAGTTTCGGGATGAAATTCCATGTCTAAAAATGGTGTTGCTTCCACTTTTTAAAAATCGAGCCTTTTTGGTGCCTGGGGAAGAAAACGCGTGACTTATTGGTCAGGAAAAATGCTGCCCAGGAACCAAAATGTTTTTTGAAGCCAATTTTTTTTTTGAAACCAAATGCAAAAACGGACACCAGGATGAGTTTCGGGATGAAATTCCATGTCTAAAAATGGTGTTGCTTCCACTTTTTAAAAATTGAGCCTTTTTGGTGCCTGGGGAAGAAAACGCGTGACTTAATGGTCAGGAAAAATGCTGCCCAGGAACCAAAATGTTTTTTGAAGCCAAATTTTTTTCTTGAAACCAAATGCAAAAACGGACACCAGGATGAGTTTCGGGATGAAATTCCATGTCTAAAAATGGTGTTGCTTCCACTTTTTAAAAATCGAGCCTTTTTGGTGCCTGGGGAAGAAAACGCGTGACTCAATGGTTAGGAAAAATGCTGCCCAGGAACCAAAATGTTTTTTGAAGCCAAATTTTTTTTTTGTAACCAAATGCAAAAACGGACACCAGGATGAGTTTCGGGATGAAATTCCATGTCTAAAAATGGTGTTGCTTCCACTTTTTAAAAATCGAGCCTTTTTGGTGCCTGGGGAAGAAAACGCGTGACTTAATGGTCAGGAAAAATGCTGCCCAGGAACCAAAATGTTTTTTGAAGCCAATTTTTTTTTTTTGAAACCAAATGCAAAAACGGATACCAGGATGAGTTTCGGGATGAAATTCCATGTCTAAAAATGGTGTTGCTTCCACTTTTTAAAAATGGAGCCTTTTTGGTGCCTGGGGAAGAAAACGCGTGACTTAATGGTCAGGAAAAATGCTGCCCAGGAACCAAAATGTTTTTTGAAGCCAAATTTTTTTTTTTGAAACCAAATGCAAAAACGGACACCAGGATGAGTTTCGGGATGAAATTCCATGTCTAAAAATGGTGTTGCTTCCACTGTTTAAAAATCGAGCCTTTTTGGTGCCTGGGGAAGAAAACGCGTGACTTAATGGTCAGGAAAAATGCTACCCAGGAACCAAAATGTTTTTTGAAGCCAATTTTTTTTTTTTGAAACCAAATGCGAAAACGGACACCAGGATGAGTTTCGGGATGAAATTCCATGTCTAAAAATGGTGTTGCTTCCACTTTTTAAAAATCGAGCCTTTTTGGTGCCTGGGGAAGAAAACGCGTGACTTAATGGTCAGGAAAAATGCTGCCCAGGAACCAAAATGTTTTTTGAAGCCAATTTTTTTTTTTGAAACCAAATGCAAAAACGGACACCAGGATGAGTTTCGGGATGAAATTCCATGTCTAAAAATGGTGTTGCTTCCACTTTTTAAAAATCGAGCCTTTTTGGTGCCTGGGGAACAAAACGCGTAACTTAATGGTCAGGAAAAATGTTGCCCAGGAACCAAAATTTTTTTTGAAGCCAAATGTTTTTTTTTTGAAACCAAATGCAAAAACGGACACCAGGATGAGTTTCGGGATGAAATTCCATGTCTAAAAATGGTGTTGCTTCCACTTTTTAAAAATCGAGCCTTTTTGGTGCCTGGGGAAGAAAACGCGTGACTTAATGGTCAGGAAAAATGCTGCCCAGGAACCAAAATGTTTTTTGAAGCCAATTTTTTTTTTTGAAACCAAATGCAAAAACGGATACCAGGATGAGTTTCGGGATGAAATTCCATGTCTAAAAATGGTGTTGCTTCCACTTTTTAAAAATCGAGCCTTTTTGGTGCCTGGGGAAGAAAAAGCGTGACTTAATGGTCAGGAAAAATGCTGCCCAGGAACCAAAATGTTTTTTGAAGCCAATTTTTTTTTTTGAAACCAAATGCAAAAACGGACACCAGGATGAGTTTCGGGATGAAATTCCATGTCTAAAAATGGTGTTGCTTCCACTTTTTAAAAATCGATCCTTTTTGGTGCCTGGGGAAGAAAACGCCTGAATCCGCGGTCAGGAAAAATGCTGCCCAGGAACCAAAATGTTTTTTGAAGCCAAATTTTTTTCTTGAAACCAAATGCAAAAACGGACACCAGGATGAGTTTCGGGATGAAATTCCATGTCTAAAAATGGTGTTGCTTCCACTTTTTAAAAATGGAGCCTTTTTGGTGCCTGGGGAAGAAAACGTGTGACTTAATGGTCAGGAAAAATGCTGCCCAGGAACCAAAATGTTTTTTGAAGCCAAATTTTTTTTTTTGAAACCAAATGCAAAAACGGACACCAGGATGAGTTTCGGGATGAAATTCCATGTCTAAAAATGGTGTTGCTTCCACTGTTTAAAAATCGAGCCTTTTTGGTGCCTGGGGAAGAAAACGCGTGACTTAATGGTCAGGAAAAATGCTACCCAGGAACCAAAATGTTTTTTGAAGCCAATTTTTTTTTTTGAAACCAAATGCGAAAACGGACACCAGGATGAGTTTCGGGATGAAATTCCATGTCTAAAAATGGTGTTGCTTCCACTTTTTAAAAATCGAGCCTTTTTGGTGCCTGGGGAAGAAAACGCGTGACTTATTGGTCAGGAAAAATGCTGCCCAGGAACCAAAATGTTTTTTGAAGCCAATTTTTTTTTTGAAACCAAATGCAAAAACGGACACCAGGATGAGTTTCGGGATGAAATTCCATGTCTAAAAATGGTGTTGCTTCCACTTTTTAAAAATTGAGCCTTTTTGGTGCCTGGGGAAGAAAACGCGTGACTTAATGGTCAGGAAAAATGCTGCCCAGGAACCAAAATGTTTTTTGAAGCCAAATTTTTTTCTTGAAACCAAATGCAAAAACGGACACCAGGATGAGTTTCGGGATGAAATTCCATGTCTAAAAATGGTGTTGCTTCCACTTTTTAAAAATCGAGCCTTTTTGGTGCCTGGGGAAGAAAACGCGTGACTCAATGGTCAGGAAAAATGCTGCCCAGGAACCAAAATGTTTTTTGAAGCCAAATTTTTTTTTTGTAACCAAATGCAAAAACGGACACCAGGATGAGTTTCGGGATGAAATTCCATGTCTAAAAATGGTGTTGCTTCCACTTTTTAAAAATCGAGCCTTTTTGGTGCCTGGGGAAGAAAACGCGTGACTTAATGGTCAGGAAAAATGCTGCCCAGGAACCAAAATGTTTTTTGAAGCCAAATTTTTTTCTTGAAACCAAATGCAAGAACGGACACCAGGATGAGTTTCGGGATGAAATTCCATGTCTAAAAATGGTGTTGCTTCCACTTTTTAAAAATCGAGCCTTTTTGGTGCCTGGGGAAGAAAACGCGTAACTTAATTGTCAGGAAAAATGTTGCCCAGGAACCAAAATGTTTTTTGAAGCCAATTTCTTTTTTTGAAACCAAATGCAAAAACGGACACCAGGATGAGTTTCGGGATGAAATTCCATGTCTAAAAATGGTGTTGCTTCCACTTTTTAAAAATCGAGCCTTTTTGGTGCCTGGGGAAGAAAACGCGTGACTTAATGGTCAGGAAAAATGCTGCCCAGGAACCAAAATGTTTTTTGAAGCCAAATATTTTTTTTGTAACCAAATGCAAAAACGGACACCAGGATGAGTTCCGGGATGAAATTCCATGTCTAAAAATGGTGTTGCTTCCACTTTTTAAAAATGGAGCCTTTTTGGTGCCTGGGGAAGAAAACGCGTGACTTAATGGTCAGGAAAAATGCTGCCCAGGAACCAAAATGTTTTTTGAAGCCAAATTTTTTTTTTTGAAACCAAATGCAAAAACGGACACCAGGATGAGTTTCGGGATGAAATTCCATGTCTAAAAATGGTGTTGCTTCAACTGTTTAAAAATCGAGCCTTTTTGGTGCCTGGGGAAGAAAACGCGTGACTTAATGGTCAGGAAAAATGCTACCCAGGAACCAAAATGTTTTTTGAAGCCAATTTTTTTTTTTGAAACCAAATGCGAAAACGGACACCAGGATGAGTTTCGGGATGAAATTCCATGTCTAAAAATGGTGTTGCTTCCACTTTTTCAAAATGGAGCCTTTTTGGTGCCTGGGGAAGAAAACGCGTGACTTAATGGTCAGGAAAAATGCTGCCCAGGAACCAAAATGTTTTTTGAAGCCAATTTCTTTTTTTGAAACCTAATGCAAAAACGGACACCAGGATGAGTTTCGGGATGAAATTCCATGTCTAAAAATGGTGTTGCTTCCACTTTTTAAAAATCGAGCCTTTTTGGGGCCTGGGGAAGAAAACGCGTGACTTAATGGTCAGGAAAAATGCTACCCAGGAACCAAAATGTTTTTTGAAGCCAATTTTTTTTTTTGAAACCAAATACGAAAACGGACACCAGGATGAGTTTCGGGATGAAATTCCATGTCTAAAAATGGTGTTGCTTCCACTTTTTAAAAATCGAGCCTTTTTGGTGCCTGGGGAAGAAAAAGCGTGACTTAATGGTCAGGAAAAATGCTGCCCAGGAACCAAAATGTTTTTTGAAGCCAATTTTTTTTTTTGAAACCAAATGCAAAAACGGACACCAGGATGAGTTTCGGGATGAAATTCCATGTCTAAAAATGGTGTTGCTTCCACTTTTTAAAAATCGATCCTTTTTGGTGCCTGGGGAAGAAAACGCCTGAATCCGCGGTCAGGAAAAATGCTGCCCAGGAACCAAAATGTTTTTTGAAGCCAAATTTTTTTCTTGAAACCAAATGCAAAAACGGACACCAGGATGAGTTTCGGGATGAAATTCCATGTCTAAAAATGGTGTTGCTTCCACTTTTTAAAAATGGAGCCTTTTTGGTGCCTGGGGAAGAAAACGCGTGACTTAATGGTCAGGAACAATGCTGCCCAGGAACCAAAATGTTTTTTGAAGCCAAATTTTTTTTTTTGAAACCAAATGCAAAAACGGACACCAGGATGAGTTTCGGGATGAAATTCCATGTCTAAAAATGGTGTTGCTTCCACTGTTTAAAAATCGAGCCTTTTTGGTGCCTGGGGAAGAAAACGCGTGACTTAATGGTCAGGAAAAATGCTACCCAGGAACCAAAATGTTTTTTGAAGCCAATTTTTTTTTTTGAAACCAAATGCGAAAACGGACACCAGGATGAGTTTCGGGATGAAATTCCATGTCTAAAAATGGTGTTGCTTCCACTTTTTAAAAATCGAGCCTTTTTGGTGCCTGGGGAAGAAAACGCGTGACTTATTGGTCAGGAAAAATGCTGCCCAGGAACCAAAATGTTTTTTGAAGCCAATTTTTTTTTTGAAACCAAATGCAAAAACGGACACCAGGATGAGTTTCGGGATGAAATTCCATGTCTAAAAATGGTGTTGCTTCCACTTTTTAAAAATTGAGCCTTTTTGGTGCCTGGGGAAGAAAACGCGTGACTTAATGGTCAGGAAAAATGCTGCCCAGGAACCAAAATGTTTTTTGAAGCCAAATTTTTTTCTTGAAACCAAATGCAAAAACGGACACCAGGATGAGTTTCGGGATGAAATTCCATGTCTAAAAATGGTGTTGCTTCCACTTTTTAAAAATCGAGCCTTTTTGGTGCCTGGGGAAGAAAACGCGTGACTCAATGGTTAGGAAAAATGCTGCCCAGGAACCAAAATGTTTTTTGAAGCCAAATTTTTTTTTTGTAACCAAATGCAAAAACGGACACCAGGATGAGTTTCGGGATGAAATTCCATGTCTAAAAATGGTGTTGCTTCCACTTTTTAAAAATCGAGCCTTTTTGGTGCCTGGGGAAGAAAACGCGTGACTTAATGGTCAGGAAAAATGCTGCCCAGGAACCAAAATGTTTTTTGAAGCCAATTTTTTTTTTTGAAACCAAATGCAAAAACGGATACCAGGATGAGTTTCGGGATGAAATTCCATGTCTAAAAATGGTGTTGCTTCCACTTTTTAAAAATGGAGCCTTTTTGGTGCCTGGGGAAGAAAACGCGTGACTTAATGGTCAGGAAAAATGCTGCCCAGGAACCAAAATGTTTTTTGAAGCCAAATTTTTTTTTTTGAAACCAAATGCAAAAACGGACACCAGGATGAGTTTCGGGATGAAATTCCATGTCTAAAAATGGTGTTGCTTCCACTGTTTAAAAATCGAGCCTTTTTGGTGCCTGGGGAAGAAAACGCGTGACTTAATGGTCAGGAAAAATGCTACCCAGGAACCAAAATGTTTTTTGAAGCCAATTTTTTTTTTTTGAAACCAAATGCGAAAACGGACACCAGGATGAGTTTCGGGATGAAATTCCATGTCTAAAAATGGTGTTGCTTCCACTTTTTAAAAATGGAGCCTTTTTGGTGCCTGGGGAAGAAAACGCGTGACTTAATGGTCAGGAAAAATGCTGCCCAGGAACCAAAATGTTTTTTGAAGCCAATTTTTTTTTTTGAAACCAAATGCAAAAACGGACACCAGGATGAGTTTCGGGATGAAATTCCATGTCTAAAAATGGTGTTGCTTCCACTTTTTAAAAATCGAGCCTTTTTGGTGCCTGGGGAACAAAACGCGTAACTTAATGGTCAGGAAAAATGTTGCCCAGGAACCAAAATTTTTTTTGAAGCCAAATGTTTTTTTTTTTGAAACCAAATGCAAAAACGGACACCAGGATGAGTTTCGGGATGAAATTCCATGTCTAAAAATGGTGTTGCTTCCACTTTTTAAAAATCGAGCCTTTTTGGTGCCTGGGGAAGAAAACGCGTGACTTAATGGTCAGGAAAAATGCTGCCCAGGAACCAAAATGTTTTTTGAAGCCAATTTTTTTTTTTGAAACCAAATGCAAAAACGGATACCAGGATGAGTTTCGGGATGAAATTCCATGTCTAAAAATGGTGTTGCTTCCACTTTTTAAAAATGGAGCCTTTTTGGTGCCTGGGGAAGAAAACGCGTGACTTAATGGTCAGGAAAAATGCTGCCCAGGAACCAAAATGTTTTTTGAAGCCAAATTTTTTTTTTTGAAACCAAATGCAAAAACGGACACCAGGATGAGTTTCGGGATGAAATTCCATGTCTAAAAATGGTGTTGCTTCCACTTTTTAAAAATTGAGCCTTTTTGGTGCCTGGGGAAGAAAACGCGTGACTTAATGGTCAGGAAAAATGCTGCCCAGGAACCAAAATGTTTTTTGAAGCCAAATTTTTTTCTTGAAACCAAATGCAAAAACGGACACCAGGATGAGTTTCGGGATGAAATTCCATGTCTAAAAATGGTGTTGCTTCCACTTTTTAAAAATCGAGCCTTTTTGGTGCCTGGGGAAGAAAACGCGTGACTCAATGGTTAGGAAAAATGCTGCCCAGGAACCAAAATGTTTTTTGAAGCCAAATTTTTTTTTTGTAACCAAATGCAAAAACGGACACCAGGATGAGTTTCGGGATGAAATTCCATGTCTAAAAATGGTGTTGCTTCCACTTTTTAAAAATCGAGCCTTTTTGGTGCCTGGGGAAGAAAACGCGTGACTTAATGGTCAGGAAAAATGCTGCCCAGGAACCAAAATGTTTTTTGAAGCCAAATTTTTTTTTTTGAAACCAAATGCAAAAACGGACACCAGGATGAGTTTCGGGATGAAATTCCATGTCTAAAAATGGTGTTGCTTCCACTGTTTAAAAATCGAGCCTTTTTGGTGCCTGGGGAAGAAAACGCGTGACTTAATGGTCAGGAAAAATGCTACCCAGGAACCAAAATGTTTTTTGAAGCCAATTTTTTTTTTTTGAAACCAAATGCGAAAACGGACACCAGGATGAGTTTCGGGATGAAATTCCATGTCTAAAAATGGTGTTGCTTCCACTTTTTAAAAATGGAGCCTTTTTGGTGCCTGGGGAAGAAAACGCGTGACTTAATGGTCAGGAAAAATGCTGCCCAGGAACCAAAATGTTTTTTGAAGCCAATTTTTTTTTTTGAAACCAAATGCAAAAACGGACACCAGGATGAGTTTCGGGATGAAATTCCATGTCTAAAAATGGTGTTGCTTCCACTTTTTAAAAATCGAGCCTTTTTGGTGCCTGGGGAACAAAACGCGTAACTTAATGGTCAGGAAAAATGTTGCCCAGGAACCAAAATTTTTTTTGAAGCCAAATGTTTTTTTTTTGAAACCAAATGCAAAAACGGACACCAGGATGAGTTTCGGGATGAAATTCCATGTCTAAAAATGGTGTTGCTTCCACTTTTTAAAAATGGAGCCTTTTTGGTGCCTGAGGAAGAAAACGCGTGACTTAATGGTCAGGAAAAATGCTGCCCAGGAACCAAAATGTTTTTTGAAGCCAATTTTTTTTTTTGAAACCAAATGCAAAAACGGACACCAGGATGAGTTTCGGGATGAGATTCCATGTCTAAAAATGGTGTTGCTTCCACTTTTTAAAAATCGATCCTTTTTGGTGCCTGGGGAAGAAAACGCCTGAATCCGCGGTCAGGAAAAATGCTGCCCAGGAACCAAAATGTTTTTTGAAGCCAAATTTTTTTCTTGAAACCAAATGCAAAAACGGACACCAGGATGAGTTTCGGGATGAAATTCCATGTCTAAAAATGGTGTTGCTTCCACTTTTTAAAAATGGAGCCTTTTTGGTGCCTGGGGAAGAAAACGCGTGACTTAATGGTCAGGAAAAATGTTGCCCAGGAACCAAAATTTTTTTTGAAGCCAAATGTTTTTTTTTTGAAACCAAATGCAAAAACGGACACCAGGATGAGTTTCGGGATGAAATTCCATGTCTAAAAATGGTGTTGCTTCCACTTTTTAAAAATCGAGCCTTTTTGGTGCCTGGGGAAGAAAACGCGTGACTTAATGGTCAGGAAAAATGCTGCCCAGGAACCAAAATGTTTTTTGAAGCCAATTTTTTTTTTTGAAACCAAATGCAAAAACGGATACCAGGATGAGTTTCGGGATGAAATTCCATGTCTAAAAATGGTGTTGCTTCCACTTTTTAAAAATGGAGCCTTTTTGGTGCCTGGGGAAGAAAACGCGTGACTTAATGGTCAGGAAAAATGCTGCCCAGGAACCAAAATGTTTTTTGAAGCCAAATTTTTTTTTTTGAAACCAAATGCAAAAACGGACACCAGGATGAGTTTCGGGATGAAATTCCATGTCTAAAAATGGTGTTGCTTCCACTGTTTAAAAATCGAGCCTTTTTGGTGCCTGGGGAAGAAAACGCGTGACTTAATGGTCAGGAAAAATGCTACCCAGGAACCAAAATGTTTTTTGAAGCCAATTTTTTTTTTTGAAACCAAATGCGAAAACGGACACCAGGATGAGTTTCGGGATGAAATTCCATGTCTAAAAATGGTGTTGCTTCCACTTTTTAAAAATGGAGCCTTTTTGGTGCCTGAGGAAGAAAACGCGTGACTTAATGGTCAGGAAAAATGCTGCCCAGGAACCAAAATGTTTTTTGAAGCCAATTTTTTTTTTTGAAACCAAATGCAAAAACGGACACCAGGATGAGTTTCGGGATGAAATTCCATGTCTAAAAATGGTGTTGCTTCCACTTTTTAAAAATCGATCCTTTTTGGTGCCTGGGGAAGAAAACGTCTGAATCCGCGGTCAGGAAAAATGCTGCCCAGGAACCAAAATGTTTTTTGAAGCCAAATTTTTTTCTTGAAACCAAATGCAAAAACGGACACCAGGATGAGTTTCGGGATGAAATTCCATGTCTAAAAATGGTGTTGCTTCCACTTTTTAAAAATGGAGCCTTTTTGGTGCCTGGGGAAGAAAACGCGTGACTTAATGGTCAGGAAAAATGCTGCCCAGGAACCAAAATGTTTTTTGAAGCCAAATTTTTTTTTTTGAAACCAAATGCAAAAACGGACACCAGGATGAGTTTCGGGATGAAATTCCATGTCTAAAAATGGTGTTGCTTCCACTGTTTAAAAATCGAGCCTTTTTGGTGCCTGGGGAAGAAAACGCGTGACTTAATGGTCAGGAAAAATGCTACCCAGGAACCAAAATGTTTTTTGAAGCCAATTTTTTTTTTTGAAACCAAATGCAAAAACGGACACCAGGATGAGTTTCGGGATGAAATTCCATGTCTAAAAATGGTGTTGCTTCCACTTTTTAAAAATCGAGCCTTTTTGGTGCCTGGGGAACAAAACGCGTAACTTAATGGTCAGGAAAAATGTTGCCCAGGAACCAAAATTTTTTTTGAAGCCAAATGTTTTTTTTTTGAAACCAAATGCAAAAACGGACACCAGGATGAGTTTCGGGATGAAATTCCATGTCTAAAAATGGTGTTGCTTCCACTTTTTAAAAATCGAGCCTTTTTGGTGCCTGGGGAAGAAAACGCGTGACTTAATGGTCAGGAAAAATGCTGCCCAGGAACCAAAATGTTTTTTGAAGCCAATTTTTTTTTTTGAAACCAAATGCAAAAACGGATACCAGGATGAGTTTCGGGATGAAATTCCATGTCTAAAAATGGTGTTGCTTCCACTTTTTAAAAATGGAGCCTTTTTGGTGCCTGGGGAAGAAAACGCGTGACTTAATGGTCAGGAAAAATGCTGCCCAGGAACCAAAATGTTTTTTGAAGCCAAATTTTTTTTTTTGAAACCAAATGCAAAAACGGACACCAGGATGAGTTTCGGGATGAAATTCCATGTCTAAAAATGGTGTTGCTTCCACTGTTTAAAAATCGAGCCTTTTTGGTGCCTGGGGAAGAAAACGCGTGACTTAATGGTCAGGAAAAATGCTACCCAGGAACCAAAATGTTTTTTGAAGCCAATTTTTTTTTTTGAAACCAAATGCGAAAACGGACACCAGGATGAGTTTCGGGATGAAATTCCATGTCTAAAAATGGTGTTGCTTCCACTTTTTAAAAATGGAGCCTTTTTGGTGCCTGAGGAAGAAAACGCGTGAGTTAATGGTCAGGAAAAATGCTGCCCAGGAACCAAAATGTTTTTTGAAGCCAATTTTTTTTTTTGAAACCAAATGCAAAAACGGACACCAGGATGAGTTTCGGGATGAAATTCCATGTCTAAAAATGGTGTTGCTTCCACTTTTTAAAAATCGATCCTTTTTGGTGCCTGGGGAAGAAAACGTCTGAATCCGCGGTCAGGAAAAATGCTGCCCAGGAACCAAAATGTTTTTTGAAGCCAAATTTTTTTCTTGAAACCAAATGCAAAAACGGACACCAGGATGAGTTTCGGGATGAAACTCCATGTCTAAAAATGGTGTTGCTTCCACTTTTTAAAAATGGAGCCTTTTTGGTGCCTGGGGAAGAAAACGCGTGACTTAATGGTCAGGAAAAATGCTGCCCAGGAACCAAAATGTTTTTTGAAGCCAAATTTTTTTTTTTGAAACCAAATGCAAAAACGGACACCAGGATGAGTTTCGGGATGAAATTCCATGTCTAAAAATGGTGTTGCTTCCACTGTTTAAAAATCGAGCCTTTTTGGTGCCTGGGGAAGAAAACGCGTGACTTAATGGTCAGGAAAAATGCTACCCAGGAACCAAAATGTTTTTTGAAGCCAATTTTTTTTTTTGAAACCAAATGCGAAAACGGACACCAGGATGAGTTTCGGGATGAAATTCCATGTCTAAAAATGGTGTTGCTTCCACTTTTTAAAAATGGAGCCTTTTTGGTGCCTGGGGAAGAAAACGCGTGACTTAATGGTCAGGAAAAATGCTGCCCAGGAACCAAAATGTTTTTTGAAGCCAATTTCTTTTTTTGTAACCAAATGCAAAAACGGACACCAGGATGAGTTCCGGGATGAAATTCCATTTCTAAAAATGGTGTTGCTTCCACTTTTTAAAAATGGAGCCTTTTTGGTGCCTGGGGAAGAAAACGCGTGACTTAATGGTCAGGAAAAATGCTGCCCAGGAACCAAAATGTTTTTTGAAGCCAAATTTTTTTTTTTGAAACCAAATGCAAAAACGGACACCAGGATGAGTTTCGGGATGAAATTCCATGTCTAAAAATGGTGTTGCTTCAACTGTTTAAAAATCGAGCCTTTTTGATGCCTGGGGAAGAAAACGCGTGACTTAATGGTCAGGAAAAATGCTACCCAGGAACCAAAATGTTTTTTGAAGCCAATTTTTTTTTTTGAAACCAAATGCGAAAACGGACACCAGGATGAGTTTCGGGATGAAATTCCATGTCTAAAAATGGTGTTGCTTCCACTTTTTCAAAATGGAGCCTTTTTGGTGCCTGGGGAAGAAAACGCGTGACTTAATGGTCAGGAAAAATGCTGCCCAGGAACCAAAATGTTTTTTGAAGCCAATTTCTTTTTTTGAAACCTAATGCAAAAACGGACACCAGGATGAGTTTCGGGATGAAATTCCATGTCTAAAAATGGTGTTGCTTCCACTTTTTAAAAATCGAGCCTTTTTGGTGCCTGGGGAAGAAAACGCGTGACTTAATGGTCAGGAAAAATGCTACCCAGGAACCAAAATGTTTTTTGAAGCCAATTTTTTTTTTTGAAACCAAATACGAAAACGGACACCAGGATGAGTTTCGGGATGAAATTCCATGTCTAAAAATGGTGTTGCTTCCACTTTTTAAAAATCGAGCCTTTTTGGTGCCTGGGGAAGAAAAAGCGTGACTTAATGGTCAGGAAAAATGCTGCCCAGGAACCAAAATGTTTTTTGAAGCCAATTTTTTTTTTGAAACCAAATGCAAAAACGGACACCAGGATGAGTTTCGGGATGAAATTCCATGTCTAAAAATGGTGTTGCTTCCACTTTTTAAAAATCGATCCTTTTTGGTGCCTGGGGAAGAAAACGCCTGAATCCGCGGTCAGGAAAAATGCTGCCCAGGAACCAAAATGTTTTTTGAAGCCAAATTTTTTTCTTGAAACCAAATGCAAAAACGGACACCAGGATGAGTTTCGGGATGAAATTCCATGTCTAAAAATGGTGTTGCTTCCACTTTTTAAAAATGGAGCCTTTTTGGTGCCTGGGGAAGAAAACGCGTGACTTAATGGTCAGGAAAAATGCTACCCAGGAACCAAAATGTTTTTTGAAGCCAATTTTTTTTTTTGAAACCAAATGCGAAAACGGACACCAGGATGAGTTTCGGGATGAAATTCCATGTCTAAAAATGGTGTTGCTTCCACTTTTTCAAAATGGAGCCTTTTTGGTGCCTGGGGAAGAAAACGCGTGACTTAATGGTCAGGAAAAATGCTGCCCAGGAACCAAAATGTTTTTTGAAGCCAATTTCTTTTTTTGAAACCTAATGCAAAAACGGACACCAGGATGAGTTTCGGGATGAAATTCCATGTCTAAAAATGGTGTTGCTTCCACTTTTTAAAAATCGAGCCTTTTTGGTGCCTGGGGAAGAAAACGCGTGACTTAATGGTCAGGAAAAATGCTACCCAGGAACCAAAATGTTTTTTGAAGCCAATTTTTTTTTTTGAAACCAAATACGAAAACGGACACCAGGATGAGTTTCGGGATGAAATTCCATGTCTAAAAATGGTGTTGCTTCCACTTTTTAAAAATCGAGCCTTTTTGGTGCCTGGGGAAGAAAAAGCGTGACTTAATGGTCAGGAAAAATGCTGCCCAGGAACCAAAATGTTTTTTGAAGCCAATTTTTTTTTTTGAAACCAAATGCAAAAACGGACACCAGGATGAGTTTCGGGATGAAATTCCATGTCTAAAAATGGTGTTGCTTCCACTTTTTAAAAATCGATCCTTTTTGGTGCCTGGGGAAGAAAACGCCTGAATCCGCGGTCAGGAAAAATGCTGCCCAGGAACCAAAATGTTTTTTGAAGCCAAATTTTTTTCTTGAAACCAAATGCAAAAACGGACACCAGGATGAGTTTCGGGATGAAATTCCATGTCTAAAAATGGTGTTGCTTCCACTTTTTAAAAATGGAGCCTTTTTGGTGCCTGGGGAAGAAAACGCGTGACTTAATGGTCAGGAAAAATGCTGCCCAGGAACCAAAATGTTTTTTGAAGCCAAATTTTTTTTTTTGAAACCAAATGCAAAAACGGACACCAGGATGAGTTTCGGGATGAAATTCCATGTCTAAAAATGGTGTTGCTTCCACTGTTTAAAAATCGAGCCTTTTTGGTGCCTGGGGAAGAAAACGCGTGACTTAATGGTCAGGAAAAATGCTACCCAGGAACCAAAATGTTTTTTGAAGCCAATTTTTTTTTTTGAAACCAAATGCGAAAACGGACACCAGGATGAGTTTCGGGATGAAATTCCATGTCTAAAAATGGTGTTGCTTCCACTTTTTAAAAATCGAGCCTTTTTGGTGCCTGGGGAAGAAAACGCGTGACTTAATGGTCAGGAAAAATGCTGCCCAGGAACCAAAATGTTTTTTGAAGCCAATTTCTTTTTTTGAAACCAAATACGAAAACGGACACCAGGATGAGTTTCGGGATGAAATTCCATGTCTAAAAATGGTGTTGCTTCCACTTTTTAAAAATCGAACCTTTTTGGTGCCTGGGGAAGAAAACGCGTGACTTAAAGGTCAGGAAAAATGCTGCCCAGGAACCAAAATGTTTTTTGAAGCCAATTTTTTTTTTGAAACCAAATGCAAAAATGGACACCAGGATGAGTTTCGGGATGAAATTCCATGTCTAAAAATGGTGTTGCTTCCACTTTTTAAAAATCGAGCCTTTTTGGTGCCTGGGGAAGAAAATGCGTAACTTAATTGTCAGGAAAAATGTTGCCCAGGAACCAAAATGTTTTTTGAAGCCAATTTCTTTTTTTGAAACCAAATGCAAAAACGGACACCAGGATGAGTTTCGGGATGAAATTCCATGTCTAAAAATGGTGTTGCTTCCACTTTTTAAAAATCGAGCCTTTTTGGTGCCTGGGGAAGAAAACGCGTGACTTAATGGTCAGGAAAAATGCTGCCCAGGAACCAAAATGTTTTTTGAAGCCAATTTTTTTTTTTGAAACCAAATGCAAAAACGGATACCAGGATGAGTTTCGGGATGAAATTCCATGTCTAAAAATGGTGTTGCTTCCACTTTTTAAAAATGGAGCCTTTTTGGTGCCTGGGGAAGAAAACGCGTGACTTAATGGTCAGGAAAAATGCTGCCCAGGAACCAAAATGTTTTTTGAAGCCAATTTTTTTTTTTTGAAACCAAATGCAAAAACGGACACCAGGATGAGTTTCGGGATGAAATTCCATGTCTAAAAATGGTGTTGCTTCCACTGTTTAAAAATCGAGCCTTTTTGGTGCCTGGGGAAGAAAACGCGTGACTTAATGGTCAGGAAAAATGCTACCCAGGAACCAAAATGTTTTTTGAAGCCAATTTTTTTTTTTTGAAACCAAATGCGAAAACGGACACCAGGATGAGTTTCGGGATGAAATTCCATGTCTAAAAATGGTGTTGCTTCCACTTTTTAAAAATGGAGCCTTTTTGGTGCCTGGGGAAGAAAACGCGTGACTTAATGGTCAGGAAAAATGCTGCCCAGGAACCAAAATGTTTTTTGAAGCCAATTTTTTTTTTTGAAACCAAATGCAAAAACGGACACCAGGATGAGTTTCGGGATGAAATTCCATGTCTAAAAATGGTGTTGCTTCCACTTTTTAAAAATCGAGCCTTTTTGGTGCCTGGGGAACAAAACGCGTAACTTAATGGTCAGGAAAAATGTTGCCCAGGAACCAAAATTTTTTTTGAAGCCAAATGTTTTTTTTTTGAAACCAAATGCAAAAACGGACACCAGGATGAGTTTCGGGATGAAATTCCATGTCTAAAAATGGTGTTGCTTCCACTTTTTAAAAATGGAGCCTTTTTGGTGCCTGAGGAAGAAAACGCGTGACTTAATGGTCAGGAAAAATGCTGCCCAGGAACCAAAATGTTTTTTGAAGCCAATTTTTTTTTTTGAAACCAAATGCAAAAACGGACACCAGGATGAGTTTCGGGATGAGATTCCATGTCTAAAAATGGTGTTGCTTCCACTTTTTAAAAATCGATCCTTTTTGGTGCCTGGGGAAGAAAACGCCTGAATCCGCGGTCAGGAAAAATGCTGCCCAAGAACCAAAATGTTTTTTGAAGCCAAATTTTTTTCTTGAAACCAAATGCAAAAACGGACACCAGGATGAGTTTCGGGATGAAATTCCATGTCTAAAAATGGTGTTGCTTCCACTTTTTAAAAATGGAGCCTTTTTGGTGCCTGGGGAAGAAAACGCGTGACTTAATGGTCAGGAAAAATGTTGCCCAGGAACCAAAATTTTTTTTGAAGCCAAATGTTTTTTTTTTGAAACCAAATGCAAAAACGGACACCAGGATGAGTTTCGGGATGAAATTCCATGTCTAAAAATGGTGTTGCTTCCACTTTTTAAAAATCGAGCCTTTTTGGTGCCTGGGGAAGAAAACGCGTGACTTAATGGTCAGGAAAAATGCTGCCCAGGAACCAAAATGTTTTTTGAAGCCAATTTTTTTTTTTGAAACCAAATGCAAAAACGGATACCAGGATGAGTTTCGGGATGAAATTCCATGTCTAAAAATGGTGTTGCTTCCACTTTTTAAAAATGGAGCCTTTTTGGTGCCTGGGGAAGAAAACGCGTGACTTAATGGTCAGGAAAAATGCTGCCCAGGAACCAAAATGTTTTTTGAAGCCAAATTTTTTTTTTTGAAACCAAATGCAAAAACGGACACCAGGATGAGTTTCGGGATGAAATTCCATGTCTAAAAATGGTGTTGCTTCCACTGTTTAAAAATCGAGCCTTTTTGGTGCCTGGGGAAGAAAACGCGTGACTTAATGGTCAGGAAAAATGCTACCCAGGAACCAAAATGTTTTTTGAAGCCAATTTTTTTTTTTGAAACCAAATGCGAAAACGGACACCAGGATGAGTTTCGGGATGAAATTCCATGTCTAAAAATGGTGTTGCTTCCACTTTTTAAAAATGGAGCCTTTTTGGTGCCTGAGGAAGAAAACGCGTGACTTAATGGTCAGGAAAAATGCTGCCCAGGAACCAAAATGTTTTTTGAAGCCAATTTTTTTTTTTGAAACCAAATGCAAAAACGGACACCAGGATGAGTTTCGGGATGAAATTCCATGTCTAAAAATGGTGTTGCTTCCACTTTTTAAAAATCGATCCTTTTTGGTGCCTGGGGAAGAAAACGTCTGAATCCGCGGTCAGGAAAAATGCTGCCCAGGAACCAAAATGTTTTTTGAAGCCAAATTTTTTTCTTGAAACCAAATGCAAAAACGGACACCAGGATGAGTTTCGGGATGAAATTCCATGTCTAAAAATGGTGTTGCTTCCACTTTTTAAAAATGGAGCCTTTTTGGTGCCTGGGGAAGAAAACGCGTGACTTAATGGTCAGGAAAAATGCTGCCCAGGAA
Organism: Pituophis catenifer annectens; assembly: GCF_029215685.1. NCBI lineage: Eukaryota > Metazoa > Chordata > Lepidosauria > Squamata > Colubridae > Pituophis > Pituophis catenifer. Next base: position 7,031,881 of record NW_027256898.1, on the reverse strand, counting down.
CCAAAATGTTTTTTGAAGCCCAATTTTTTTTTTTGAAACCAAATGCAAAAACGGACACCAGGATGAGTTTCGGGATGAAATTCCATGTCTAAAAATGGTGTTGCTTCCACTGTTTAAAAATCGAGCCTTTTTGGTGCCTGGGGAAGAAAACGCGTGACTTAATGGTCAGGAAAAATGCTACCCAGGAACCAAAATGTTTTTTGAAGCCAATTTTTTTTTTTGAAACCAAATGCAAAAACGGACACCAGGATGAGTTTCGGGATGAAATTCCATGTCTAAAAATGGTGTTGCTTCCACTTTTTAAAAATCGAGCCTTTTTGGTGCCTGGGGAACAAAACGCGTAACTTAATGGTCAGGAAAAATGTTGCCCAGGAACCAAAATTTTTTTTGAAGCCAAATGTTTTTTTTTTGAAACCAAATGCAAAAACGGACACCAGGATGAGTTTCGGGATGAAATTCCATGTCTAAAAATGGTGTTGCTTCCACTTTTTAAAAATCGAGCCTTTTTGGTGCCTGGGGAAGAAAACGCGTGACTTAATGGTCAGGAAAAATGCTGCCCAGGAACCAAAATGTTTTTTGAAGCCAATTTTTTTTTTTGAAACCAAATGCAAAAACGGATACCAGGATGAGTTTCGGGATGAAATTCCATGTCTAAAAATGGTGTTGCTTCCACTTTTTAAAAATGGAGCCTTTTTGGTGCCTGGGGAAGAAAACGCGTGACTTAATGGTCAGGAAAAATGCTGCCCAGGAACCAAAATGTTTTTTGAAGCCAAATTTTTTTTTTTGAAACCAAATGCAAAAACGGACACCAGGATGAGTTTCGGGATGAAATTCCATGTCTAAAAATGGTGTTGCTTCCACTGTTTAAAAATCGAGCCTTTTTGGTGCCTGGGGAAGAAAACGCGTGACTTAATGGTCAGGAAAAATGCTACCCAGGAACCAAAATGTTTTTTGAAGCCAATTTTTTTTTTTGAAACCAAATGCGAAAACGGACACCAGGATGAGTTTCGGGATGAAATTCCATGTCTAAAAATGGTGTTGCTTCCACTTTTTAAAAATGGAGCCTTTTTGGTGCCTGAGGAAGAAAACGCGTGACTTAATGGTCAGGAAAAATGCTGCCCAGGAACCAAAATGTTTTTTGAAGCCAATTTTTTTTTTTGAAACCAAATGCAAAAACGGACACCAGGATGAGTTTCGGGATGAAATTCCATGTCTAAAAATGGTGTTGCTTCCACTTTTTAAAAATCGAGCCTTTTTGGTGCCTGGGGAAGAAAACGTCTGAATCCGCGGTCAGGAAAAATGCTGCCCAGGAACCAAAATGTTTTTTGAAGCCAAATTTTTTTCTTGAAACCAAATGCAAAAACGGACACCAGGATGAGTTTCGGGATGAAACTCCATGTCTAAAAATGGTGTTGCTTCCACTTTTTAAAAATGGAGCCTTTTTGGTGCCTGGGGAAGAAAACGCGTGACTTAATGGTCAGGAAAAATGCTGCCCAGGAACCAAAATGTTTTTTGAAGCCAAATTTTTTTTTTTGAAACCAAATGCAAAAACGGACACCAGGATGAGTTTTGGGATGAAATTCCATGTCTAAAAATGGTGTTGCTTCCACTGTTTAAAAATCGAGCCTTTTTGGTGCCTGGGGAAGAAAACGCGTGACTTAATGGTCAGGAAAAATGCTACCCAGGAACCAAAATGTTTTTTGAAGCCAATTTTTTTTTTTGAAACCAAATGCGAAAACGGACACCAGGATGAGTTTCGGGATGAAATTCCATGTCTAAAAATGGTGTTGCTTCCACTTTTTAAAAATGGAGCCTTTTTGGTGCCTGGGGAAGAAAACGCGTGACTTAATGGTCAGGAAAAATGCTGCCCAGGAACCAAAATGTTTTTTGAAGCCAATTTCTTTTTTTGTAACCAAATGCAAAAACGGACACCAGGATGAGTTCCGGGATGAAATTCCATTTCTAAAAATGGTGTTGCTTCCACTTTTTAAAAATGGAGCCTTTTTGGTGCCTGGGGAAGAAAACGCGTGACTTAATGGTCAGGAAAAATGCTGCCCAGGAACCAAAATGTTTTTTGAAGCCAAATTTTTTTTTTTGAAACCAAATGCAAAAACGGACACCAGGATGAGTTTCGGGATGAAATTCCATGTCTAAAAATGGTGTTGCTTCAACTGTTTAAAAATCGAGCCTTTTTGATGCCTGGGGAAGAAAACGCGTGACTTAATGGTCAGGAAAAATGCTACCCAGGAACCAAAATGTTTTTTGAAGCCAATTTTTTTTTTTGAAACCAAATGCGAAAACGGACACCAGGATGAGTTTCGGGATGAAATTCCATGTCTAAAAATGGTGTTGCTTCCACTTTTTCAAAATGGAGCCTTTTTGGTGCCTGGGGAAGAAAACGCGTGACTTAATGGTCAGGAAAAATGCTGCCCAGGAACCAAAATGTTTTTTGAAGCCAATTTCTTTTTTTGAAACCTAATGCAAAAACGGACACCAGGATGAGTTTCGGGATGAAATTCCATGTCTAAAAATGGTGTTGCTTCCACTTTTTAAAAATCGAGCCTTTTTGGTGCCTGGGGAAGAAAACGCGTGACTTAATGGTCAGGAAAAATGCTACCCAGGAACCAAAATGTTTTTTGAAGCCAATTTTTTTTTTTGAAACCAAATACGAAAACGGACACCAGGATGAGTTTCGGGATGAAATTCCATGTCTAAAAATGGTGTTGCTTCCACTTTTTAAAAATCGAGCCTTTTTGGTGCCTGGGGAAGAAAAAGCGTGACTTAATGGTCAGGAAAAATGCTGCCCAGGAACCAAAATGTTTTTTGAAGCCAATTTTTTTTTTGAAACCAAATGCAAAAACGGACACCAGGATGAGTTTCGGGATGAAATTCCATGTCTAAAAATGGTGTTGCTTCCACTTTTTAAAAATCGATCCTTTTTGGTGCCTGGGGAAGAAAACGCCTGAATCCGCGGTCAGGAAAAATGCTGCCCAGGAACCAAAATGTTTTTTGAAGCCAAATTTTTTTCTTGAAACCAAATGCAAAAACGGACACCAGGATGAGTTTCGGGATGAAATTCCATGTCTAAAAATGGTGTTGCTTCCACTTTTTAAAAATGGAGCCTTTTTGGTGCCTGGGGAAGAAAACGCGTGACTTAATGGTCAGGAAAAATGCTACCCAGGAACCAAAATGTTTTTTGAAGCCAATTTTTTTTTTTGAAACCAAATGCGAAAACGGACACCAGGATGAGTTTCGGGATGAAATTCCATGTCTAAAAATGGTGTTGCTTCCACTTTTTCAAAATGGAGCCTTTTTGGTGCCTGGGGAAGAAAACGCGTGACTTAATGGTCAGGAAAAATGCTGCCCAGGAACCAAAATGTTTTTTGAAGCCAATTTCTTTTTTTGAAACCTAATGCAAAAACGGACACCAGGATGAGTTTCGGGATGAAATTCCATGTCTAAAAATGGTGTTGCTTCCACTTTTTAAAAATCGAGCCTTTTTGGTGCCTGGGGAAGAAAACGCGTGACTTAATGGTCAGGAAAAATGCTACCCAGGAACCAAAATGTTTTTTGAAGCCAATTTTTTTTTTTGAAACCAAATACGAAAACGGACACCAGGATGAGTTTCGGGATGAAATTCCATGTCTAAAAATGGTGTTGCTTCCACTTTTTAAAAATCGAGCCTTTTTGGTGCCTGGGGAAGAAAAAGCGTGACTTAATGGTCAGGAAAAATGCTGCCCAGGAACCAAAATGTTTTTTGAAGCCAATTTTTTTTTTTGAAACCAAATGCAAAAACGGACACCAGGATGAGTTTCGGGATGAAATTCCATGTCTAAAAATGGTGTTGCTTCCACTTTTTAAAAATCGATCCTTTTTGGTGCCTGGGGAAGAAAACGCCTGAATCCGCGGTCAGGAAAAATGCTGCCCAGGAACCAAAATGTTTTTTGAAGCCAAATTTTTTTCTTGAAACCAAATGCAAAAACGGACACCAGGATGAGTTTCGGGATGAAATTCCATGTCTAAAAATGGTGTTGCTTCCACTTTTTAAAAATGGAGCCTTTTTGGTGCCTGGGGAAGAAAACGCGTGACTTAATGGTCAGGAAAAATGCTGCCCAGGAACCAAAATGTTTTTTGAAGCCAAATTTTTTTTTTTGAAACCAAATGCAAAAACGGACACCAGGATGAGTTTCGGGATGAAATTCCATGTCTAAAAATGGTTTTGCTTCCACTGTTTAAAAATCGAGCCTTTTTGGTGCCTGGGGAAGAAAACGCGTGACTTAATGGTCAGGAAAAATGCTACCCAGGAACCAAAATGTTTTTTGAAGCCAATTTTTTTTTTTGAAACCAAATGCGAAAACGGACACCAGGATGAGTTTCGGGATGAAATTCCATGTCTAAAAATGGTGTTGCTTCCACTTTTTAAAAATCGAGCCTTTTTGGTGCCTGGGGAAGAAAACGCGTGACTTAATGGTCAGGAAAAATGCTGCCCAGGAACCAAAATGTTTTTTGAAGCCAATTTCTTTTTTTGAAACCAAATACGAAAACGGACACCAGGATGAGTTTCGGGATGAAATTCCATGTCTAAAAATGGTGTTGCTTCCACTTTTTAAAAATCGAGCCTTTTTGGTGCCTGGGGAAGAAAACGCGTGACTTAAAGGTCAGGAAAAATGCTGCCCAGGAACCAAAATGTTTTTTGAAGCCAATTTTTTTTTTGAAACCAAATGCAAAAATGGACACCAGGATGAGTTTCGGGATGAAATTCCATGTCTAAAAATGGTGTTGCTTCCACTTTTTAAAAATCGAGCCTTTTTGGTGCCTGGGGAAGAAAATGCGTAACTTAATTGTCAGGAAAAATGTTGCCCAGGAACCAAAATGTTTTTTGAAGCCAATTTCTTTTTTTGAAACCAAATGCAAAAACGGACACCAGGATGAGTTTCGGGATGAAATTCCATGTCTAAAAATGGTGTTGCTTCCACTTTTTAAAAATCGAGCCTTTTTGGTGCCTGGGGAAGAAAACGCGTGACTTAATGGTCAGGAAAAATGCTGCCCAGGAACCAAAATGTTTTTTGAAGCCAAATTTTTTTCTTGAAACCAAATGCAAAAACGGACACCAGGATGAGTTTCGGGATGAAATTCCATGTCTAAAAATGGTGTTGCTTCCACTTTTTAAAAATGGAGCCTTTTTGGTGCCTGGGGAAGAAAACACGTGACTTAATGGTCAGGAAAAATGCTGCCCAGGAACCAAAATGTTTTTTGAAGCCAAATTTTTTTCTTGAAACCAAATGCAAAAACGGACACCAGGATGAGTTTCGGGATGAAATTCCATGTCTAAAAATGGTGTTGCTTCCACTTTTTAAAAATCGAGCCTTTTTGGTGCCTGGGGAAGAAAACGCGTAACTTAATTGTCAGGAAAAATGTTGCCCAGGAACCAAAATGTTTTTTGAAGCCAATTTCTTTTTTTGAAATCAAATGCAAAAACGGACACCAGGATGAATTTCGGGATGAAATTCCATGTCTAAAAATGGTGTTGCTTCCACTTTTTCAAAATCGAGCCTTTTTGGTGCCTGGGGAAGAAAACGCGTGACTTAATGGTCAGGAAAAATGCTACCCAGGAACCAAAATGTTTTTTGAAGCCAATTTTTTTTTTTGAAACCAAATACGAAAACGGACACCAGGATGAGTTTCGGGATGAAATTCCATGTCTAAAAATGGTGTTGCTTCCACTTTTTAAAAATCGAGCCTTTTTGGTGCCTGGGGAAGAAAACGCGTGACTTAATGGTCAGGAAAAATGCTGCCCAGGAACCAAAATGTTTTTTGAAGCCAATTTTTTTTTTTGAAACCAAATGCAAAAACGGACACCAGGATGAGTTTCGGGATGAAATTCCATGTCGAAAAATGGTGTTGCTTCCACTTTTTAAAAATCGAGCCTTTTTGGTGCCTGGGGAAGAAAACGCATGACTTAATGGTCAGGAAAAATGCTGCCCAGGAACCAAAATGTTTTTTGAAGCCAAATTCTTTTCTTGAAACCAAATGCAAAAACGGACACCAGGATGAGTTTCGGGATGAAATTCCATGTCTAAAAATGGTGTTGCTTCCACTTTTTAAAAATCGAGCCTTTTTGGTGCCTGGGGAAGAAAACGCGTGACTTAATGGTCAGGAAAAATGCTGCCCAGGAACCAAAATGTTTTTTGAAGCCAATTTTTTTTTTTGAAACCAAATGCAAAAACGGACACCAGGATGAGTTTCGGGATGAAATTCCATGTCTAAAAATGGTGTTGCTTCCACTTTTTAAAAATCGAGCCTTTTTGGTGCCTCGGGAAGAAAACGCGTGACTTAATGGTCAGGAAAAATGCTGCCCAGGAACCAAAATGTTTTTTGAAGCCACATTTATTTTTTTTAAACGAAATGCAAAAATGGACACCAGGATGAGTTTCGGGATGAAATTCCATGTCTAAAAATGGTGTTGCTTCCACTTTTTAAAAATCGATCCTTTTTGGTGCCTGGGGAAGAAAACGCCTGAATCCGCGGTCAGGAAAAATGCTGCCCAGGAACCAAAATGTTTTTTGAAGCCAAATTTGTTTTTTTTTAAACCATATGCAAAAATGGACACCAGGATGAGTTTCGGGATGAAATTCCATGTCTAAAAATGGTGTTGCTTCCACTTTTTAAAAATCGAGCCTTTTTGGTGCCTGGGGAAGAAAACGCGTGACTTAATGGTCAGGAAAAATGCTGCCCAGGAACCAAAATGTTTTTTGAAGCCAAATATTTTTTTTGTAACCAAATGCAAAAACGGACACCAGGATGAGTTTCGGGATGAAATTCCATGTCTAAAAATGGTGTTGCTTCCACTTTTTAAAAATGGAGCCTTTTTGGTGCCTGGGGAAGAAAACGCGTGACTTAATGGTCAGGAAAAATGCTGCCCAGGAACCAAAATGTTTTTTGAAGCCAAATTTTTTTCTTGAAACCAAATGCAAAAACGGACACCAGGATGAGTTTCGGGATGAAATTCCATGTCTAAAAATGGTGTTGCTTCCACTTTTTAAAAATCGAGCCTTTTTGGTGCCTGGGGAAGAAAACGCGTGACTTAATGGTCAGGAAAAATGCTACCCAGGAACCAAAATGTTTTTTGAAGCCAATTTTTTTTTTTGAAACCAAATGCGAAAACGGACACCAGGATGAGTTTCGGGATGAAATTCCATGTCTAAAAATGGTGTTGCTTCCACTTTTTAAAAATCGAGCCTTTTTGGTGCCTCGGGAAGAAAACGCGTGACTTAATGGTCAGGAAAAATGCTGCCCAGGAACCAAAATGTTTTTTGAAGCCAAATTTGTTTTTTTTTAAACCATATGCAAAAATGGACACCAGGATGAGTTTCGGGATGAAATTCCATGTCTAAAAATGGTGTTGCTTCCACTTTTTAAAAATCGAGCCTTTTTGGTGCCTGGGGAAGAAAACGCGTGACTTAATGGTCAGGAAAAATGCTGCCCAGGAACCAAAATGTTTTTTGAAGCCAAATATTTTTTTTGTAACCAAATGCAAAAACGGACACCAGGATGAGTTTCGGGATGAAATTCCATGTCTAAAAATGGTGTTGCTTCCACTTTTTAAAAATCGAGCCTTTTTGGTGCCTGGGGAAGAAAACGCGTGACTTAATGGTCAGGAAAAATGCTGCCCAGGAACCAAAATGTTTTTTGAAGCCAAATATTTTTCTTGAAACCAAATGCAAAAACGGACACCAGGATGAGTTTCGGGATGAAATTCCATGTCTAAAAATGGTGTTGCTTCCACTTTTTAAAAATCGAGCCTTTTTGGTGCCTGGGGAAGAAAACGCGTGACTTAATGGTCAGGAAAAATGCTACCCAGGAACCAAAATGTTTTTTGAAGCCAATTTTTTTTTTTGAAACCAAATGCGAAAACGGACACCAGGATGAGTTTCGGGATGAAATTCCATGTCTAAAAATGTTGTTGCTTCCACTTTTTCAAAATGGAGCCTTTTTTGTGCCTGGGGAAGAAAACGCGTGACTTAATGGTCAGGAAAAATGCTGCCCAGGAACCAAAATGTTTTTTGAAGCCAATTTTTTTTTTGAAACCAAATGCAAAAACGGACACCAGGATGAGTTTCGGGATGAAATTCCATGTCTAAAAATGGTGTTGCTTCCACTTTTTAAAAATTGAGCCTTTTTGGTGCCTGGGGAAGAAAACGCGTGACTTAATGGTCAGGAAAAATGCTGCCCAGGAACCAAAATGTTTTTTAAAGCCAAATTTTTTTCTTGAAACTAAATGCAAAAACGGACACCAGGATGAGTTTCGGGATGAAATTCCATGTCTAAAAATGGTGTTGCTTCCACTTTTTAAAAATCGAGCCTTTTTGGTGCCTGGGGAAGAAAACGCCTGAATCCGCGGTCAGGAAAAATGCTGCCCAGGAACCAAAATGTTTTTTGAAGCCAAATTTGTTTTTTTTAAACCATATGCAAAAATGGACACCAGGATGAGTTTCGGGATGAAATTCCATGTCTAAAAATGGTGTTGCTTCCACTTTTTAAAAATCGAGCCTTTTTGGTGCCTGGGGAAGAAAACGCATGACTTAATGGTCAGGAAAAATGCTGCCCAGGAACCAAAATGTTTTTTGAAGCCAAATATTTTTTTTGTAACCAAATGCAAAAACGGACAACAGGATGAGTTTCGGGATGAAATTCCATGTCTAAAAATGGTGTTGCTTCCACTTTTTAAAAATCGAGCCTTTTTGGTGTCTGGGGAAGAAAACGCGTGACTTAATGGTCAGGAAAAATGCTGCCCAGGAACCAAAATGTTTTTTGAAGCCAATTTTTTTTCTTGAAACCAAATGCAAAAACGGACACCAGGATGAGTTTCGGGATGAAATTCCATGTCTAAAAATGGTGTTGCTTCCACTTTTTAAAAATCGAGCCTTTTTGGTGCCTGGGGAAGAAAACGCGTGACTTAATGGTTAGGAAAAATGCTGCCCAGGAACCAAAATGTTTTTTGAAGCCAAATTTTTTTTTTTTGAAACCAAAGGCAAAAACGGACACCAGGATGAGTTTCGGGATGAAATTCCATGTCTAAAAATGGTGTTGCTTCCACTTTTTAAAAATCGAGCCTTTTTGGTGACTGGGGAAGAAAACGCGTTACTTAATGGTCAGGAAAAATGCTACCCAGGAACCAAAATGTTTTTTGAAGCCAATTTTTTTTTTTGAAACCAAATGCGAAAACGGACACCAGGATGAGTTTCGGGATGAAATTCCATGTCTAAAAATGGTGTTGCTTCCACTTTTTAAAAATCGAGCCTTTTTGGTGCGTGGGGAAGAAAACGCGTGACTTAATGGTCAGGAAAAATACTACCCAGGAACCAAAATGATTTTTGAAGCCAATTTTTTTTTTTTGAAACCAAATGCAAAAACGGACACCAGGATGAATTTCGGGATGAAATTCCATGTCTAAAAATGGTGTTGCTTCCACTTTTTAAAAATCGAGCCTTTTTGGTGCCTGGGGAAGAAAACGCGTAACTTAATGGTCAGGAAAAATGCTGCCCAGGAACCAAAACGTTTTTTGAAGCCAATTTTTTTTTTTTAAACCAAATGCAAAAACGGACACCAGGATGAGTTTCGGGATGAAATTCCATGTCTAAAAATGGTGTTGCTTCCACTTTTTAAAAATCGAGCCTTTTTGGTGCCTGGGGAAGAAAACGCGTGACTTAATGGTCAGGAAAAATGCTACCCAGGAACCAAAATGTTTTTTGAAGCCAATTTTTTTTTTGAAACCAAATACGAAAACGGACACCAGGATGAGTTTCGGGATGAAATTCCATGTCTAAAAATGGTGTTGCTTCCACTTTTTAAAAATCGAGCCTTTTTGGTGCCTGGGGAAGAAAACGCGTGACTTAATGGTCAGGAAAAATGCTGCCCAGGAAGCAAAATGTTTTTTGAAGCCAAATTTTTTTTTTGTAACCAAATGCAAAAACGGACACCAGGATGAGTTTCGGGATGAAATTCCATGTCTAAAAATGGTGTTGCTTCCACTTTTTAAAAATTGAGCCTTTTTGGTGCCTGGGGAAGAAAACGCGTGACTTAATGGTCAGGAAAAATGCTGCCCAGGAACCAAAATGTTTTTTAAAGCCAAATTTTTTTCTTGAAACCAAATGCAAAAACGGACACCAGGATGAGTTTCGGGATGAAATTCCATGTCTAAAAATGGTGTTGCTTCCACTTTTTAAAAATCGAGCCTTTTTGGTGCCTGGGGAAGAAAACGCCTGAATCCGCGGTCAGGAAAAATGCTGCCCAGGAACCAAAATGTTTTTTGAAGCCAAATTTGTTTTTTTTTAAACCATATGCAAAAATGGACACCAGGATGAGTTTCGGGATGAAATTCCATGTCTAAAAATGGTGTTGCTTCCACTTTTTAAAAATCGAGCCTTTTTGGTGCCTGGGGAAGAAAACGCATGACTTAATGGTCAGGAAAAATGCTGCCCAGGAACCAAAATGTTTTTTGAAGCCAAATATTTTTTTTGTAACCAAATGCAAAAACGGACAACAGGATGAGTTTCGGGATGAAATTCCATGTCTAAAAATGGTGTTGCTTCCACTTTTTAAAAATCGAGCCTTTTTGGTGTCTGGGGAAGAAAACGCGTGACTTAATGGTCAGGAAAAATGCTGCCCAGGAACCAAAATGTTTTTTGAAGCCAATTTTTTTTCTTGAAACCAAATGCAAAAACGGACACCAGGATGAGTTTCGGGATGAAATTCCATGTCTAAAAATGGTGTTGCTTCCACTTTTTAAAAATCGAGCCTTTTTGGTGCCTGGGGAAGAAAACGCGTGACTTAATGGTTAGGAAAAATGCTGCCCAGGAACCAAAATGTTTTTTGAAGCCAAATTTTTTTTTTTGAAACCAAATGCAAAAACGGACACCAGGATGAGTTTCGGGATGAAATTCCATGTCTAAAAATGGTGTTGCTTCCACTTTTTAAAAATCGAGCCTTTTTGGTGACTGGGGAAGAAAACGCGTGACTTAATGGTCAGGAAAAATGCTACCCAGGAACCAAAATGTTTTTTGAAGCCAATTTTTTTTTTTGAAACCAAATGCGAAAACGGACACCAGGATGAGTTTCGGGATGAAATTCCATGTCTAAAAATGGTGTTGCTTCCACTTTTTAAAAATCGAGCCTTTTTGGTGCGTGGGGAAGAAAACGCGTGACTTAATGGTCAGGAAAAATACTACCCAGGAACCAAAATGATTTTTGAAGCCAATTTTTTTTTTTTGAAACCAAATGCAAAAACGGACACCAGGATGAATTTCGGGATGAAATTCCATGTCTAAAAATGGTGTTGCTTCCACTTTTTAAAAATCGAGCCTTTTTGGTGCCTGGGGAAGAAAACGCGTGACTTAATGGTCAGGAAAAATACTACCCAGGAACCAAAATGTTTTTTGAAGCCAATTTTTTTTTTTTGAAACCAAATGCAAAAACGGACACCAGGATGAATTTCGGGATGAAATTCCATGTCTAAAAATGGTGTTGCTTCCACTTTTTAAAAATCGAGCCTTTTTGGTGCCTGGGGAAGAAAACGCGTGACTTAATGGTCAGGAAAAATGCTACCCAGGAACCAAAATGTTTTTTGAAGCCAATTTTTTTTTTTGAAACCAAATACGAAAACGGACACCAGGATGAGTTTCGGGATGAAATTCCATGTCTAAAAATGGTGTTGCTTCCACTTTTTAAAAATCGAGCCTTTTTGGTGCCTGGGGAAGAAAACCCGTGAGTTAATGGTCAGGAAAAATGCTGCCCAGGAACCAAAATGTTTTTTGAAGCCAAATTTTTTTTTTGTAACCAAATGCAAAAACGGACACCAGGATGAGTTTCGGGATGAAATTCCATGTCTAAAAATGGTGTTGCTTCCACTTTTTAAAAATCGAGCCTTTTTGGTGCCTGGGGAAGAAAACGCGTGACTTAATGGTCAGGAAAAATGCTGCCCAGGAACCAAAATGTTTTTTGAAGCCAAATTTTTTTCTTGAAACCAAATGCAAAAACGGACACCAGGATGAGTTTCGGGATGAAATTCCATGTCTAAAAATGGTGTTGCTTCCACTTTTTAAAAATCGAGCCTTTTTGGTGCCTGGGGAAGAAAACGCGTGACTTAATGGTTAGGAAAAATGCTGCCCAGGAACCAAAATGTTTTTTGAAGCCAAATTTTTTTTTTTTGAAACCAAAGGCAAAAACGGACACCAGGATGAGTTTCGGGATGAAATTCCATGTCTAAAAATGGTGTTGCTTCCACTTTTTAAAAATCGAGCCTTTTTGGTGACTGGGGAAGAAAACGCGTTACTTAATGGTCAGGAAAAATGCTACCCAGGAACCAAAATGTTTTTTGAAGCCAATTTTTTTTTTTGAAACCAAATGCGAAAACGGACACCAGGATGAGTTTCGGGATGAAATTCCATGTCTAAAAATGGTGTTGCTTCCACTTTTTAAAAATCGAGCCTTTTTGGTGCGTGGGGAAGAAAACGCGTGACTTAATGGTCAGGAAAAATACTACCCAGGAACCAAAATGATTTTTGAAGCCAATTTTTTTTTTTTGAAACCAAATGCAAAAACGGACACCAGGATGAATTTCGGGATGAAATTCCATGTCTAAAAATGGTGTTGCTTCCACTTTTTAAAAATCGAGCCTTTTTGGTGCCTGGGGAAGAAAACGCGTAACTTAATGGTCAGGAAAAATGCTGCCCAGGAACCAAAACGTTTTTTGAAGCCAATTTTTTTTTTTTTAAACCAAATGCAAAAACGGACACCAGGATGAGTTTCGGGATGAAATTCCATGTCTAAAAATGGTGTTGCTTCCACTTTTTAAAAATCGAGCCTTTTTGGTGCCTGGGGAAGAAAACGCGTGACTTAATGGTCAGGAAAAATGCTACCCAGGAACCAAAATGTTTTTTGAAGCCAATTTTTTTTTTGAAACCAAATACGAAAACGGACACCAGGATGAGTTTCGGGATGAAATTCCATGTCTAAAAATGGTGTTGCTTCCACTTTTTAAAAATCGAGCCTTTTTGGTGCCTGGGGAAGAAAACGCGTGACTTAATGGTCAGGAAAAATGCTGCCCAGGAAGCAAAATGTTTTTTGAAGCCAAATTTTTTTTTTGTAACCAAATGCAAAAACGGACACCAGGATGAGTTTCGGGATGAAATTCCATGTCTAAAAATGGTGTTGCTTCCACTTTTTAAAAATTGAGCCTTTTTGGTGCCTGGGGAAGAAAACGCGTGACTTAATGGTCAGGAAAAATGCTGCCCAGGAACCAAAATGTTTTTTAAAGCCAAATTTTTTTCTTGAAACCAAATGCAAAAACGGACACCAGGATGAGTTTCGGGATGAAATTCCATGTCTAAAAATGGTGTTGCTTCCACTTTTTAAAAATCGAGCCTTTTTGGTGCCTGGGGAAGAAAACGCCTGAATCCGCGGTCAGGAAAAATGCTGCCCAGGAACCAAAATGTTTTTTGAAGCCAAATTTGTTTTTTTTTAAACCATATGCAAAAATGGACACCAGGATGAGTTTCGGGATGAAATTCCATGTCTAAAAATGGTGTTGCTTCCACTTTTTAAAAATCGAGCCTTTTTGGTGCCTGGGGAAGAAAACGCATGACTTAATGGTCAGGAAAAATGCTGCCCAGGAACCAAAATGTTTTTTGAAGCCAAATATTTTTTTTGTAACCAAATGCAAAAACGGACAACAGGATGAGTTTCGGGATGAAATTCCATGTCTAAAAATGGTGTTGCTTCCACTTTTTAAAAATCGAGCCTTTTTGGTGTCTGGGGAAGAAAACGCGTGACTTAATGGTCAGGAAAAATGCTGCCCAGGAACCAAAATGTTTTTTGAAGCCAATTTTTTTTCTTGAAACCAAATGCAAAAACGGACACCAGGATGAGTTTCGGGATGAAATTCCATGTCTAAAAATGGTGTTGCTTCCACTTTTTAAAAATCGAGCCTTTTTGGTGCCTGGGGAAGAAAACGCGTGACTTAATGGTTAGGAAAAATGCTGCCCAGGAACCAAAATGTTTTTTGAAGCCAAATTTTTTTTTTTGAAACCAAATGCAAAAACGGACACCAGGATGAGTTTCGGGATGAAATTCCATGTCTAAAAATGGTGTTGCTTCCACTTTTTAAAAATCGAGCCTTTTTGGTGACTGGGGAAGAAAACGCGTGACTTAATGGTCAGGAAAAATGCTACCCAGGAACCAAAATGTTTTTTGAAGCCAATTTTTTTTTTTGAAACCAAATGCGAAAACGGACACCAGGATGAGTTTCGGGATGAAATTCCATGTCTAAAAATGGTGTTGCTTCCACTTTTTAAAAATCGAGCCTTTTTGGTGCGTGGGGAAGAAAACGCGTGACTTAATGGTCAGGAAAAATACTACCCAGGAACCAAAATGATTTTTGAAGCCAATTTTTTTTTTTTGAAACCAAATGCAAAAACGGACACCAGGATGAATTTCGGGATGAAATTCCATGTCTAAAAATGGTGTTGCTTCCACTTTTTAAAAATCGAGCCTTTTTGGTGCCTGGGGAAGAAAACGCGTGACTTAATGGTCAGGAAAAATACTACCCAGGAACCAAAATGTTTTTTGAAGCCAATTTTTTTTTTTTGAAACCAAATGCAAAAACGGACACCAGAATGAATTTCGGGATGAAATTCCATGTCTAAAAATGGTGTTGCTTCCACTTTTTAAAAATCGAGCCTTTTTGGTGCCTGGGGAAGAAAACGCGTGACTTAATGGTCAGGAAAAATGCTACCCAGGAACCAAAATGTTTTTTGAAGCCAATTTTTTTTTTTGAAACCAAATACGAAAACGGACACCAGGATGAGTTTCGGGATGAAATTCCATGTCTAAAAATGGTGTTGCTTCCACTTTTTAAAAATCGAGCCTTTTTGGTGCCTGGGGAAGAAAACCCGTGAGTTAATGGTCAGGAAAAATGCTGCCCAGGAACCAAAATGTTTTTTGAAGCCAAATTTTTTTTTTGTAACCAAATGCAAAAACGGACACCAGGATGAGTTTCGGGATGAAATTCCATGTCTAAAAATGGTGTTGCTTCCACTTTTTAAAAATCGAGCCTTTTTGGTGCCTGGGGAAGAAAACGCGTGACTTAATGGTCAGGAAAAATGCTGCCCAGGAACCAAAATGTTTTTTGAAGCCAAATTTTTTTCTTGAAACCAAATGCAAAAACGGACACCAGGATGAGTTTCGGGATGAAATTCCATGTCTAAAAATGGTGTTGCTTCCACTTTTTAAAAATCGAGCCTTTTTGGTGCCTGGGGAAGAAAACGCGTAACTTAATTGTCAGGAAAAATGTTGCCCAGGAACCAAAATTTTTTTTGAAGCCAAATTTTTTTTTTTGAAACCAAATGCAAAAACGGACACCAGGATGAGTTTCGGGATGAAATTCCATGTCTAAAAATGGTGTTGCTTCCACTTTTTAAAAATCGAGTCTTTTTGGTGCCTGGGGAAGAAAACGCGTGACTTAATGGTCAGGAAAAATACTACCCAGGAACCAAAATGTTTTTTGAAGCCAATTTTTTTTTTTTGAAACCAAATGCAAAAACGGACACCAGGATGAATTTCGGGATGAAATTCCATGTCTAAAAATGGTGTTGCTTCCACTTTTTAAAAATCGAGCCTTTTTGGTGCCTGGGGAAGAAAACGCGTGACTTAATGGTCAGGAAAAATGCTACCCAGGAACCAAAATGTTTTTTGAAGCCAATTTTTTTTTTTTGAAACCAAATACGAAAACGGACACCAGGATGAGTTTCGGGATGAAATTCCATGTCTAAAAATGGTGTTGCTTCCACTTTTTAAAAATCGAGCCTTTTTGGTGCCTGGGGAAGAAAACCCGTGAGTTAATGGTCAGGAAAAATGCTGCCCAGGAACCAAAATGTTTTTTGAAGCCAAATTTTTTTTTTGTAACCAAATGCAAAAACGGACACCAGGATGAGTTTCGGGATGAAATTCCATGTCTAAAAATGGTGTTGCTTCCACTTTTTAAAAATCGAGCCTTTTTGGTGCCTGGGGAAGAAAACGCGTGACTTAATGGTCAGGAAAAATGCTGCCCAGGAACCAAAATGTTTTTTGAAGCCAAATTTTTTTCTTGAAACCAAATGCAAAAACGGACACCAGGATGAGTTTCGGGATGAAATTCCATGTCTAAAAATGGTGTTGCTTCCACTTTTTAAAAATCGAGCCTTTTTGGTGCCTGGGGAAGAAAACGCGTAACTTAATTGTCAGGAAAAATGTTGCCCAGGAACCAAAATTTTTTTTGAAGCCAAATTTTTTTTTTTGAAACCAAATGCAAAAACGGACACCAGGATGAGTTTCGGGATGAAATTCCATGTCTAAAAATGGTGTTGCTTCCACTTTTTAAAAATCGAGTCTTTTTGGTGCCTGGGGAAGAAAACGCGTGACTTAATGGTCAGGAAAAATGCTGCCCAGGAACCAAAATGTTTTTTGAAGCCAAATATTTTTTTTGAAACCAAATGCAAAAACGGACAACAGGATGAGTTTCGGGATGAAATTCCATGTCTAAAAATGGTGTTGCTTCCACTTTTTAAAAATCGAGCCTTTTTGGTGTCTGGGGAAGAAAACGCGTGACTTAATGGTCAGGAAAAATGCTGCCCAGGAACCAAAATGTTTTTTGAAGCCAATTTTTTTTCTTGAAACCAAATGCAAAAACGGACACCAGGATGAGTTTCGGGATGAAATTCCATGTCTAAAAATGGTGTTGCTTCCACTTTTTAAAAATCGAGCCTTTTTGGTGCCTGGGGAAGAAAACGCGTGACTTAATGGTTAGGAAAAATGCTGCCCAGGAACCAAAATGTTTTTTGAAGCCAAATTTTTTTTTTTTGAAACCAAAGGCAAAAACGGACACCAGGATGAGTTTCGGGATGAAATTCCATGTCTAAAAATGGTGTTGCTTCCACTTTTTAAAAATCGAGCCTTTTTGGTGACTGGGGAAGAAAACGCGTTACTTAATGGTCAGGAAAAATGCTACCCAGGAACCAAAATGTTTTTTGAAGCCAATTTTTTTTTTTGAAACCAAATGCGAAAACGGACACCAGGATGAGTTTCGGGATGAAATTCCATGTCTAAAAATGGTGTTGCTTCCACTTTTTAAAAATCGAGCCTTTTTGGTGCGTGGGGAAGAAAACGCGTGACTTAATGGTCAGGAAAAATACTACCCAGGAACCAAAATGATTTTTGAAGCCAATTTTTTTTTTTTGAAACCAAATGCAAAAACGGACACCAGGATGAATTTCGGGATGAAATTCCATGTCTAAAAATGGTGTTGCTTCCACTTTTTAAAAATCGAGCCTTTTTGGTGCCTGGGGAAGAAAACGCGTAACTTAATGGTCAGGAAAAATGCTGCCCAGGAACCAAAACGTTTTTTGAAGCCAATTTTTTTTTTTTTAAACCAAATGCAAAAACGGACACCAGGATGAGTTTCGGGATGAAATTCCATGTCTAAAAATGGTGTTGCTTCCACTTTTTAAAAATCGAGCCTTTTTGGTGCCTGGGGAAGAAAACGCGTGACTTAATGGTCAGGAAAAATGCTACCCAGGAACCAAAATGTTTTTTGAAGCCAATTTTTTTTTTGAAACCAAATACGAAAACGGACACCAGGATGAGTTTCGGGATGAAATTCCATGTCTAAAAATGGTGTTGCTTCCACTTTTTAAAAATCGAGCCTTTTTGGTGCCTGGGGAAGAAAACGCGTGACTTAATGGTCAGGAAAAATGCTGCCCAGGAAGCAAAATGTTTTTTGAAGCCAAATTTTTTTTTTGTAACCAAATGCAAAAACGGACACCAGGATGAGTTTCGGGATGAAATTCCATGTCTAAAAATGGTGTTGCTTCCACTTTTTAAAAATTGAGCCTTTTTGGTGCCTGGGGAAGAAAACGCGTGACTTAATGGTCAGGAAAAATGCTGCCCAGGAACCAAAATGTTTTTTAAAGCCAAATTTTTTTCTTGAAACCAAATGCAAAAACGGACACCAGGATGAGTTTCGGGATGAAATTCCATGTCTAAAAATGGTGTTGCTTCCACTTTTTAAAAATCGAGCCTTTTTGGTGCCTGGGGAAGAAAACGCCTGAATCCGCGGTCAGGAAAAATGCTGCCCAGGAACCAAAATGTTTTTTGAAGCCAAATTTGTTTTTTTTTAAACCATATGCAAAAATGGACACCAGGATGAGTTTCGGGATGAAATTCCATGTCTAAAAATGGTGTTGCTTCCACTTTTTAAAAATCGAGCCTTTTTGGTGCCTGGGGAAGAAAACGCATGACTTAATGGTCAGGAAAAATGCTGCCCAGGAACCAAAATGTTTTTTGAAGCCAAATATTTTTTTTGTAACCAAATGCAAAAACGGACAACAGGATGAGTTTCGGGATGAAATTCCATGTCTAAAAATGGTGTTGCTTCCACTTTTTAAAAATCGAGCCTTTTTGGTGTCTGGGGAAGAAAACGCGTGACTTAATGGTCAGGAAAAATGCTGCCCAGGAACCAAAATGTTTTTTGAAGCCAATTTTTTTTCTTGAAACCAAATGCAAAAACGGACACCAGGATGAGTTTCGGGATGAAATTCCATGTCTAAAAATGGTGTTGCTTCCACTTTTTAAAAATCGAGCCTTTTTGGTGCCTGGGGAAGAAAACGCGTGACTTAATGGTTAGGAAAAATGCTGCCCAGGAACCAAAATGTTTTTTGAAGCCAAATTTTTTTTTTTGAAACCAAATGCAAAAACGGACACCAGGATGAGTTTCGGGATGAAATTCCATGTCTAAAAATGGTGTTGCTTCCACTTTTTAAAAATCGAGCCTTTTTGGTGACTGGGGAAGAAAACGCGTGACTTAATGGTCAGGAAAAATGCTACCCAGGAACCAAAATGTTTTTTGAAGCCAATTTTTTTTTTTGAAACCAAATGCGAAAACGGACACCAGGATGAGTTTCGGGATGAAATTCCATGTCTAAAAATGGTGTTGCTTCCACTTTTTAAAAATCGAGCCTTTTTGGTGCGTGGGGAAGAAAACGCGTGACTTAATGGTCAGGAAAAATACTACCCAGGAACCAAAATGATTTTTGAAGCCAATTTTTTTTTTTTGAAACCAAATGCAAAAACGGACACCAGGATGAATTTCGGGATGAAATTCCATGTCTAAAAATGGTGTTGCTTCCACTTTTTAAAAATCGAGCCTTTTTGGTGCCTGGGGAAGAAAACGCGTGACTTAATGGTCAGGAAAAATACTACCCAGGAACCAAAATGTTTTTTGAAGCCAATTTTTTTTTTTTGAAACCAAATGCAAAAACGGACACCAGGATGAATTTCGGGATGAAATTCCATGTCTAAAAATGGTGTTGCTTCCACTTTTTAAAAATCGAGCCTTTTTGGTGCCTGGGGAAGAAAACGCGTGACTTAATGGTCAGGAAAAATGCTACCCAGGAACCAAAATGTTTTTTGAAGCCAATTTTTTTTTTTGAAACCAAATACGAAAACGGACACCAGGATGAGTTTCGGGATGAAATTCCATGTCTAAAAATGGTGTTGCTTCCACTTTTTAAAAATCGAGCCTTTTTGGTGCCTGGGGAAGAAAACCCGTGAGTTAATGGTCAGGAAAAATGCTGCCCAGGAACCAAAATGTTTTTTGAAGCCAAATTTTTTTTTTGTAACCAAATGCAAAAACGGACACCAGGATGAGTTTCGGGATGAAATTCCATGTCTAAAAATGGTGTTGCTTCCACTTTTTAAAAATCGAGCCTTTTTGGTGCCTGGGGAAGAAAACGCGTGACTTAATGGTCAGGAAAAATGCTGCCCAGGAACCAAAATGTTTTTTGAAGCCAAATTTTTTTTTTTGAAACCAAATGCAAAAACGGACACCAGGATGAGTTTCGGGATGAAATTCCATGTCTAAAAATGGTGTTGCTTCCACTTTTTAAAAATCGAGTCTTTTTGGTGCCTGGGGAAGAAAACGCGTGACTTAATGGTCAGGAAAAATGCTGCCCAGGAAGCAAAATGTTTTTTGAAGCCAATTTTTTTTTTTTGAAACCAAATGCAAAAACGGATACCAGGATGAGTTTCGGAATGAAATTCCATGTCTAAAAATGGTGTTGCTTCCACTTTTTAAAAATGGAGCCTTTTTGGTGCCTGGGGAAGAAAACGCGTGACTTAATGGTCAGGAAAAATGCTGTCCAGGAACCAAAATGTTTTTTGAAGCCAATTTTTTTTTTTTGAAACCAAATGCAAAAACGGACTCCAGGATGAGTTTCGGGATGAAATTCTATGTCTAAAAATGGTGTTGCTTCCACTTTTTAAAAATCGAGCCTTTTTGGTGCCTGGGGAAGAAAACGCGTGACTTAATGGTCAGGAAAAATGCTACCCAGGAACCAAAATGTTTTTTGAAGCCAATTTTTTTTTTTTGAAACCAAATGCAACAACGGACACCAGGATAGTTTCGGGATGAAATTCCATGTCTAAAAATGGTGTTGCTTCCACTTTTTAAAAATCGATCCTTTTTTGTGCCTGGGGAAGAAAACGCCTGAATCCGCGGTCAGGAAAAATGCTGCCCAGGAACCAAAATGTTTTTTGAAGCCACATTTATTTTTTTAAAACGAAATGCAAAAATGGACACCAGGATGAGTTTCGGGATGAAATTCCATGTCTAAAAATGGTGTTGCTTCCACTTTTTAAAAATCGAGCCTTTTTGGTGCCTGGGGAAGAAAACGCGTGACTTAATGGTCAGGAAAAATGCTGCCCAGGAACCAAAATGTTTTTTGAAGCCAATTTTTTTTTTTGAAACCAAATGCGAAAACGGACACCAGGATGAGTTTCAGGATGAAATTCCATGTCTAAAAATGGTGTTGCTTCCACTTTTTAAAAATCGAGCCTTTTTGGTGCCTGCGGAAGAAAACGCGTGACTTAATGGTCAGGAAAAATGCTGCCCAGGAACCAAAATGTTTTTTGAAGCCAAATTTTTTTTTTGTAACCAAATGCAAAAACGGACACCAGGATGAGTTTCGGGATGAAATTCCATGTCTAAAAATGGTGTTGCTTCCACTTTTTAAAAATCGAGCCTTTTTGGTGCCTGGGGAAGAAAACGCGTGACTTAATGGTCAGGAAAAATGCTGCCCAGGAACCAAAATGTTTTTTGAAGCCAAATTTTTTTCTTGAAACCGAATGCAAAAACGGACACCAGGATGAGTTTCGGGATGAAATTCCATGTCTAAAAATGGTGTTGCTTCCACTTTTTAAAAATCGAGCCTTTTTGGTGCCTGGGGAAGAAAACGCGTAACTTAATTGTCAGGAAAAATGTTGCCCAGGAACCAAAATTTTTTTTGAAGCCAAATTTTTTTTTTTGAAACCAAATGCAAAAACGGACACCAGGATGAGTTTCGGGATGAAATTCCATGTCTAAAAATGGTGTTGCTTCCACTTTTTAAAAATCGAGTCTTTTTGGTGCCTGGGGAAGAAAACGCGTGACTTAATGGTCAGGAAAAATGCTGCCCAGGAAGCAAAATGTTTTTTGAAGCCAATTTTTTTTTTTTGAAACCAAATGCAAAAACGGATACCAGGATGAGTTTCGGAATGAAATTCCATGTCTAAAAATGGTGTTGCTTCCACTTTTTAAAAATGGAGCCTTTTTGGTGCCTGGGGAAGAAAACGCGTGACTTAATGGTCAGGAAAAATGCTGCCCAGGAACCAAAATGTTTTTTGAAGCCAAATTTTTTTTTTTGAAACCAAATGCAAAGACGGATACCAGGATGAGTTTCGGGATGAAATTCCATGTCTAAAAATGGTGTTGCTTCCACTTTTTAAAAATCGAGCCTTTTTGGTGCCTGGGGAAGAAAACGCGTGAGTTAATGGTCAGGAAAAATGCTGTCCAGGAACCAAAATGTTTTTTGAAGCCAATTTTTTTTTTTTGAAACCAAATGCAAAAACGGATACCAGGATGAGTTTCGGAATGAAATTCCATGTCTAAAAATGGTGTTGCTTCCACTTTTTAAAAATCGAGCCTTTTTGGTGCCTGGGGAAGAAAACGCGTGACTTAATGGTCAGGAAAAATGCTGCCCAGGAACCAAAATGTTTTTTGAAGCCAAATTTTTTTTTTTGAAACCAAATGCAAAGACGGATACCAGGATGAGTTTCGGGATGAAATTCCATGTCTAAAAATGGTGTTGCTTCCACTTTTTAAAAATCGAGCCTTTTTGGTGCCTGGGGAAGAAAACGCGTGAGTTAATGGTCAGGAAAAATGCTGTCCAGGAACCAAAATGTTTTTTGAAGCCAATTTTTTTTTTTTTTTGAAACCAAATGCAAAAACGGACTCCAGGATGAGTTTCGGGATGAAATTCTATGTCTAAAAATGGTGTTGCTTCCACTTTTTAAAAATCGAGTCTTTTTGGTGCCTGGGGAAGAAAACGCGTGACTTAATGGTCAGGAAAAATGCTGCCCAGGAAGCAAAATGTTTTTTGAAGCCAATTTTTTTTTTTTGAAACCAAATGCAAAAACGGATACCAGGATGAGTTTCGGAATGAAATTCCATGTCTAAAAATGGTGTTGCTTCCACTTTTTAAAAATGGAGCCTTTTTGGTGCCTGGGGAAGAAAACGCGTGACTTAATGGTCAGGAAAAATGTTGCCCAGGAACCAAAATTTTTTTTGAAGCCAAATTTTTTTTTTTGAAACCAAATGCAAAAACGGACACCAGGATGAGTTTCGGGATGAAATTCCATGTCTAAAAATGGTGTTGCTTCCACTTTTTAAAAATCGAGTCTTTTTGGTGCCTGGGGAAGAAAACGCGTGACTTAATGGTCAGGAAAAATGCTGCCCAGGAAGCAAAATGTTTTTTGAAGCCAATTTTTTTTTTTTGAAACCAAATGCAAAAACGGATACCAGGATGAGTTTCGGAATGAAATTCCATGTCTAAAAATGGTGTTGCTTCCACTTTTTAAAAATGGAGCCTTTTTGGTGCCTGGGGAAGAAAACGCGTGACTTAATGGTCAGGAAAAATGCTGCCCAGGAACCAAAATGTTTTTTGAAGCCAAATTTTTTTTTTTGAAACCAAATGCAAAGACGGATACCAGGATGAGTTTCGGGATGAAATTCCATGTCTAAAAATGGTGTTGCTTCCACTTTTTAAAAATCGAGCCTTTTTGGTGCCTGGGGAAGAAAACGCGTGAGTTAATGGTCAGGAAAAATGCTGTCCAGGAACCAAAATGTTTTTTGAAGCCAATTTTTTTTTTTTGAAACCAAATGCAAAAACGGATACCAGGATGAGTTTCGGAATGAAATTCCATGTCTAAAAATGGTGTTGCTTCCACTTTTTAAAAATCGAGCCTTTTTGGTGCCTGGGGAAGAAAACGCGTGACTTAATGGTCAGGAAAAATGCTGCCCAGGAACCAAAATGTTTTTTGAAGCCAAATTTTTTTTTTTGAAACCAAATGCAAAGACGGATACCAGGATGAGTTTCGGGATGAAATTCCATGTCTAAAAATGGTGTTGCTTCCACTTTTTAAAAATCGAGCCTTTTTGGTGCCTGGGGAAGAAAACGCGTGAGTTAATGGTCAGGAAAAATGCTGTCCAGGAACCAAAATGTTTTTTGAAGCCAATTTTTTTTTTTTTTTTGAAACCAAATGCAAAAACGGACTCCAGGATGAGTTTCGGGATGAAATTCTATGTCTAAAAATGGTGTTGCTTCCACTTTTTAAAAATCGAGCCTTTTTGGTGCCTGGGGAAGAAAACTCGTGACTTAATGGTCAGGAAAAATGCTGTCCAGGAACCAAAATGTTTTTTGAAGCCAATTTTTTTTTTTTTGAAACCAAATGCAACAACGGACACCAGGATAGTTTCGGGATGAAATTCCATGTCTAAAAATGGTGTTGCTTCCACTTTTTAAAAATCGATCCTTTTTTGTGCCTGGGGAAGAAAACGCCTGAATCCGCGGTCAGGAAAAATGCTGCCCAGGAACCAAAATGTTTTTTGAAGCCACATTTATTTTTTTTAAACGAAATGCAAAAATGGACACCAGGATGAGTTTCGGGATGAAATTCCATGTCTAAAAATGGTGTTGCTTCCACTTTTTAAAAATCGGTCCTTTTTGGTGCCTGGGGAAGAAAACGCCTGAATCCGCGGTCAGGAAAAATGCTGCCCAGGAACCAAAATGTTTTTTGAAGCCAATTTTTTTTTTTGAAACCAAATGCGAAAACGGACACCAGGATGAGTTTCAGGATGAAATTCCATGTCTAAAAATGGTGTTGCTTCCACTTTTTAAAAATCGAGCCTTTTTGGTGCCTGGGGAAGAAAACGCGTGACTTAATGGTCAGGAAAAATGCTGCCCAGGAACCAAAATGTTTTTTGAAGCCAATTTTTTTTTTTGAAACCAAATGCAAATACGGACACCAGGATGAGTTTCGGGATGAAATTCCATGTCTAAAAATGGTGTTGCTTCCACTTTTTAAAAATCGAGCCTTTTTGGTGCCTGGGGAAGAAAACACGTGACTTAATGGTCTGGAGAAATGCTGCCCAGGAACCAAAATGTTTTTTGAAGCCAATTTTTTTTTTTTGTAACCAAATGCAAAAACGGACACCAGGATGAGTTTCGGGATGAAATTCCATGTCTAAAAATGGTGTTGCTTCCACTTTTTAAAAATCGAGCCTTTTTGGTGCTTGGGGAAGAAAACGCCTGACCCCGCGGTCAGGAAAAATGCTGCCCAGGAACCAAAATGTTTTTTTAGCCAAATTTGTTTTTTTTAAACCAAATGCAAAAATGGACACCAGGATGAGTTTCGGGATGAAATTCCATGTCTAAAAATGGTGTTGCTTCCACTTTTTAAAAATCAAGCCTTTTTGGTGCCTGGGGAAGAAAAGGCGTGACTTCGCGGTCAGGAAAAATGCTACCCAGGAACCAAAATGTTTTTTGGTGCCAAATTTGTTTTTTTTTAAGCCAAATGCAAAAATGGACACCAGGATTTTTTTCCGAATGGGTCCTTTCGAAGATTCTACATCAATAAAAAATCAGCTGTCGAGATCTTAATGATAACGAATTGGAAATAAATAATGTTTCAGCTTACTGAGCAGATAATGCATTGGTCAATTATGGTGTGAACAAATCTGTTTACCAAAAATTATTGCTGGAAAATGACAATATTGTGGCTGCTCATTGCAATAATCACATTTTACACAACAGCACAAAAAATGCATTAAAGCAGTTATCTTTTGATATCAAAAATGTAGTGCTGAAGGTTTTTGCCGAATTTTCGAATTCTGCGAACAAACGAGTACAAATTTTCAGTGTCATGGGAAATTTGTGGACTGACGAAGGTAGCCGACTGCTTGTACCATCAGTTCAAAGTGAACTTTGTATATTTTTTAATATTTCTCAACGTTGTACTGAAATTAAAGAATTATTCCTTAAACACAAAGAATTGATCAAAGCTGTGCAGTCAAATAAAAAATACACACGACAGCAAAGTAAAATGTAATTTAATATTTTACATATTATTATAATATATTTGATGTTTTGAATTTTAAGTAAAGTTTTGAAGTGATTATTTTAATACCTGTTAAAATGTTTGTAAGAAAATATATAATTGAATTGTAATTTTTTTTAATTTTTTACTACTATACCCCCCCTTCCCCCGCTTGTCCGCTATTTTTTGGGAGCAGACTTGGCAACCCTATCTCCCATCCCTGGCAGATCGCTTGCCAGAGGTGCTCAGAACAGCCAGCCCAACAGCTGGGCCCACCTTCCCCAATGCTATTAATTTTGCAGAAGCACATTCGATTGGAGAACGGCAGCGTCTTACAATACTCGCTCACCAGGAATCATAAAATCTGGAAGATGGAAGGGGTGTTGGGGGCTGCGTAAAAGGAGGCGGGGGGAAGGAAAACCCCAAAGTGACCAATTTGCTTTCACAAAAGAAGCAGGGAGCTTTTTCCAGCACTTGGTGGAAATGATGATGATGCTAGGGAAGGAGGAGAGGGGAGGGGGGAGGAGAAGAAGAGGGAGGAGGAGGAGAAGGAGAAGGAGGAGAGGAGGTGGAAGCAAAGGAAGAGAGGGAGAGGAAGAAGAAGGAGAAGGAGAAGGAGAAGGAGAGGAGGAGGAGAGGGAGAAAGAGAAGGAGAAGAGGAGGAGAGGGAGGGAGAAGGAGAAGGAGGAGAAGAGGAGGAAGTGGAGGAAGAGGGAGAGGGAGAAGAAGAGGGAGGAGGAGGAGAGGAGGAGGAGGAAATTCTTCTTCCTCTGGAGGTCACTCAGCAGTTACTCCACTGGAGTAAATATGTCTGAAATTTTGGATCTGGGAATCCCTTTTGTTATTAAACCAAAAGTCTTAATTTTAGAGCTTCAATTATGAAAAAGGAGAGCAGAGTGGTGCGGTGACCTAGAGGTGGAGCTCTCAGCTCACAATCAGGAGGTTGTGAGTTCGATCCTAGCTAGAGGCAGATATTTCTCTCTCAGGGCACACTGAGAATATATCTGCTGAACAAAACTCAGCACTGGTGACAGGAAGGGCATCTGGCCATTAAAACACTCCTCTAGCTCCATTCAGTTGCCCAGACTCCACCCCGCAAGGGATTATGGGGTCGTTAAAAGATGATGATGAATTATGAAAAAAGGAGAAACAAACACCTGCTGAAAATTGTCCCTTTCACTGCCTGGTTTTAACCATTTCAAGTCCGGCGTCCCCTGAGGGCATAAAACAAAATCTGTTCTTCCTCTCCCTTGAACTTCCTACCCATGTTGCACTACCCAATTTGGCCTCCTGCCTTTTTTAATCGGCCTGGAATTCCCCCCCCCCCACCCCCACCCCACTAGGATGATCAACAGCTCTCTTGGGGTTGGAGCAGAACAGGAGTCAGCAACCTGTGGCTGAGCATGTGGCTCTTTCATCCCTCTGCTGTGGCTCCCTGTCACTCAAAATATGCGTCACAACCGCCAATGTGCGACACCTGTCGGCACGCGATTTATTGAGCTTTTCAACCCCCGGTAGGCCAACCATGGATAAATCCAAGAAAAGAAAAGTCTCAGAAGAAAACAGAACGTTTAATTCAACTACATATGCTAGTTTTGCGGCCGCTCAAGAAATCGTCAGGCACGGGAAGGGTTTTGTGACTCCCGGTGTTTTCTTTTCTGTGGGAAACGGGTCCAAATGGCTCTTTGAGTGTTTAAGGTTGGAGACCCCTGTCTCAGACCCACTGAGGGGCATTAAAACCCTGATGCCCGCTGGTTTATTTTGTCCAGCTTTTAATCCCATCGCTTTTTTCTAAATTACGAAAAAGGACTGTCCTGATTTGCCCCCCCCAACCCCCCCAGTCTCAGTTCTCTGGAGCAGGCCTGAAGACGGCAATAGCTAATCCTTCCCCGCCCTGGCTGTGCTTAAAAAGGCACTTTGGGAGTTCCCAGTGTGATTTACTATACCATGACAAGCTTTAATGTCCGCTGGTATTATAATCGACTTTATCTTAATACAATCTTTCCTCGCTGAACACTCTCGAGACTTAAAAACCATTTTTTTCCAAAGGGGAACATTTTCAATGATAATTCTGATGAAGCTGTGATTATTCTTAGAGCCCGGCTCTCAAGGGAGGGGTGGAAATTAATAAGAGGCGGCTTAAGATTATCTTTTTGTTTATCTTTTGTGCCTCTTCTTGTTATTAAGCATCCGAGGACCGCACAGAATGCCACGCGGCTACTCTGAAACCCACCCACGCAAACGGGCAGCCGTGGTCCATCCCTGGGATGTGAATTTGGGGGAACAACCAGAGAGGAGGAAGGGGGTCAAAGCTATTTTCCAAAGCAGCCGAAGGCCAGACAAGGAACAATGGGTAGAAACTGAACAAGAAGAGGTTCAACCTGGAAATAGAGAAATTTCCTGGCAGTGGGAACAATCAACCGAAAAGTAGTACCAATGTTTTCACTTGCATGGAGTCACATTTAAGAGGACGTCCTCATCCATTACAAAACCTCAGATGCCTTCAAGCCCAACCACCAATTCCTCTTCCACGGTGCCAAATTCTTGCTGCCAATAATTCAGAGCTAGATGACCCTGGATAACCAGCTTCTGGATTCTCTTCCCTGCTTGCTTACCCATCATTGGAGAGGTCAGAGGTTCTTCCCTCCTGCAAGCCAATTTATTCTCTCCAAGCCTGCAGAGACAACTTGGAACTGAGCCAAGGGCCTGATTCTCTGTGCTTAAGTGATGGTTTGCTTAACCAGAGACGACGGAATAAGCCCGTAAGAGTTGGGTTTGGACAAGCTGTTAACCCCACAGGGCAAGTGAGCAAATGAGGGATAAATACGGGCTAAAACCCAACTGATGTAAGCCATGATCTCTGTTTGTTGACCTAGAAACATGGCTTCTTCTCCTTCTCCTTCTCCTTCTCCTTCTCCTTCTCCTTCTCCTTCTCCTTCTCCTCCTCCTTCTCCTCCTTCTCCTTCTCCTTCTCCTTCTCCTTTTCCTTCTTCCTCCTCTTCCTCTTCTTCTTCTTCGTCTTCTTCTCTTCTTCGTCTTCTTCATCTTCTTCTCTTCTTCATCGTCTTCTTCATCTTTCTCTTTTCTTCTTCTTTGTTGTTTTCTTCGCCTTTTTCTTCTTCCTCTTCTTCTTCCTCTTCTTCTACAACTCTTCTTCTTCATCTTCTTCGTCTTTGACTTCTTTTCTTCTTCCTCTTCCTCTTCCTTCTTCGTCTTCTTCTCTTCTTCATCGTCGTCTTCTCTTCTTCTTCCTCTTCCTCTTCTTTGTCTTCTTCTCTTCTTCTTTTTCTTCTTCATCATCTTTTTCTTCTTCTTCTCCTTCTTCATTGTCTTCTTCATCTTTTTCTTCTTTGTCTTTTTCCTCTTCTTCTTCTGGAGAGAAAATGAGAAATCCGAGATTCTTCTGGGAAGCTGCTGCTCTCTTCTATGATGGTTTAGCAGAACATCTGCTGCCTGACAAGCAGAATTGCAGGTTTTGAAGGATATTGGTGGGGGGCGGTGTTCACTCTTCAGCAGCATCGTTTGGTGCTCCCGAGTGGCATTTCTGCCTGTTTCTCCAACCACTGGTGGTCTCAGGCTGGAATTAGGACAGTGTGTTAAAGAAATTGCCGAGGCAGAAGGTCGCAGCAACGAACGGTGGGACACCGCTCGCCTAGCAACAAGAAGGTTGCAAGTGAGAAGGACATGTTAGAAGGATGCTAGCTAAGGCACATAGATCTACAAACTTTGGGAAGCTTTAGTTCAGGGATGGCGAACCTTTTAGAGACCGAGGGCCCACACTGCAACCCAAAACCCACTTATTTATCGTAAAGTGCCAACACGGCAATTTAACCTGAATACTGAGGCTTTAGCAGGGATGGGATTCAGCCGGTTCGCTAATTTTACGGACGTTAATTTTAATCTGCTTCGGCAAAACGGTTGTTCTAAGGACTGGCTGACCCCGTCCTGCCCCTTCCAGGAGTGTCCACACGGCCCATTTTGGATACAGGGCATGCGTGGAGGCTCTGAGAGGGCGAAAAACGGGCCTATCAGAAGTCCAGAAACAGGCCTGTTTCTGGCCTCTGGAGGGCCTCCGGTGCTTGGGGGAAGTCGTTTTCACCCTCCCGGAGGCTCAAGAAAAGCCTCTGGAGCCTGGGGAGGGTGAAAACTGGCCTACTGGAAATACCGGAAGTCCGGAAATGAGCCTATTACCGGCCTCTGGAGGGCACACGAAGCAAATTAGTTGTTACAACCCACCACTGGGTTTTAGTTTAGAAAAAGCAACTCATACATTAACATCTTTTATCTTAAAAGAAAAACATAATAACAGAACTTTCAATGATGCAAAGAACTTATGATATTTACAATTTCGGGCCCACCTCAACCATAAATGTTATTATGTTTTTACATTTCTGAATTGCCCATCTCCCTCAAAGAGGGAATCTTGCCGATGGCAGCTCTGTCCCCAAATACATTAGGGCAACATTAATAGAGGATTTGAACCCCAAAATCAAACACAGCCTTCCCATTCGTCTTTCTAGCAAGTGTCTTTCTAGCAAGCTAGAGTCTAGCTTATCATCATAGTAAAAGGCACCCCTGTTTTGACATGAAAACTTATTAACGTAAACATGCGATTGTATGCAGGAGGAGTGTAAAGCAGAAGAATCCAATCAAAAGGGAGACGTGTTGAGGAAACAAGGACCGATTGTTAGAGTGTTCGCTTCTTTAATCATAGCTGCATGAAATTTGTACAGGTAGTCCTTGACTTATGACCACAAATTGAACCCAAAATTTATGTGGTTAAGTGAGACATTTGTTAGGTGAGACCTTTTGCCAAGTATGAACCAGTTGCCCGGCATCTGAATTTGGATCACGTGATCATGAGGATGCTACGAAGGTCGCAAGTGTAAAAAACGGTCATAAGTCACTTTTTTCGGTGCCGTTGCAACTTTGAACGGTCACTAAATGAGCTGCTGTAATTGTGCATCGTTCGTGTCAACTCGCAAAGCATCCCTGGCCTGCTCTCGAGTTGCCATAGGCA
Source organism: Pituophis catenifer annectens (assembly GCF_029215685.1). Lineage (NCBI taxonomy): Eukaryota > Metazoa > Chordata > Lepidosauria > Squamata > Colubridae > Pituophis > Pituophis catenifer. The sequence continues at coordinate 7,001,361 of NW_027256898.1, read as the reverse complement.
AGGGAGATGGGAAAACGGCGAAGACATCTCTCTCTCAAGGCTGTCTCCCAGGGCTACCCACAGCGGCCGGAGGGGAGTGATTTCTACAACCCGCGAAATTGCTCCGTTGGCGAATGTGACTGATGACACACCCTGGGGGGAAGGGAGGAAACAGGGTCATAAATTACATGGGGTCAGAGTTGGCTTCACTTGACATGAAGCTCCTAATAAATAACTGGATTTCTTTTGAAGCTTGGCTTAAGGCTCATGATTTAATTAGAGCATCCGGAACCTGACAGCTCGAGGTCTCGGCTCCTTTAGCTGTCGAGACCCTTTTTGCAGGAGTATTCCAATAAAAGAAGCTGAAAATGACATTCTTCGTGTCTGGTAGTCTTTATTGGCTTTGGCACCAGGCTAGGACCCGTTTTGGGAACAACAACACTTCTGGTAAGAGCCAGAATGTGTCTCGGTCTGCCAAGGAGACATTACGACTAGCCGTTCAAGAAAACACAAGTAAGAGAGGCGGGCGGGATTTCCCTCCAGAGACAGGAATGTGTCTGATCCCGCTAATGGGTTGCTGAGAAAGAAACCCATCTTTCAGCTAATGCTCAGGAAATCAAAACCTCTGGGTGACAGATTTCCTTTGGCCCTAACACAACCCTTCTGATGGGATTCTCGGCCCCGGATCCTTGTCGCGCTCCTGCTCCCAAGTAAATTAAACTCATTTGTCATCATAATCGGTAATGCAATGTGTCGCCAAAGCAGGAGAACAGCCAATTGAAAAAAAAAACAAAACCCCGCAAGGACAGCTGCACGATTGGGCAGCTGCGAGGCCTCCAATGCTACCGGAGACAGAACAATTTGATTCCTTGTCAGGTAGCCGTCAAGACAAGCAATGGACTCCTTCAGCTAGCTAGCCAGACCTGCGGAGCAAAAGATCAGGGAGGCCTAGAAAAATAAGACTTACTGTCCCAAAGGTGTGTGTTTTTTTTTTCAAGAGGCCACTGGATTTTCTTGTTTTTTCTTTGAAGATGTTTCGCTTCTCCTCCAAGAAGCTTTTTCAGCTCTGACTGGATGGTGGGGAAGGGAAGGATTGATACTCCTTGCAGACAGCTGGTCATTTGCATCCTTTTAGAGGGTCGTTGAGGCCACCTGGAGGTTTTATCCTCTGTCTCCTCCTCCTCCTCTTCATCGTCAGAACCTTCTCCTGCTCCTCCTACTTCTCCTCAGGACCTTCTCCTCCTCATCATCAGGACCTTCTCCTCCTTCTCCTCCTCCTCCTCATCAGGACCTCATCATCATCATCATCTTCATCAGGACTTTCTCCTCCTCATCATCATCAGAACCTCCTCCTTCTTCTCATCATCGTCATCATCAGGACCTTCTCCTCCATCTCCTCCTCCTCCTCCTCTTCATCATCAGAACCTTCTCCTGCTCCTCCTCCTTCTCCTCAGGACCTTCTCCTCCTCATCATCAGGACTTTCTCCTCCTTCTCCTCCTCCTCCTCATCAGGACCTCATCATCATCATCTTCATCAGGACTTTGTCTTCCTCCTCCTCATCAGAACCTCCTCCTTCTCATCATCGTCATCATCAGGACCTTCTCCTCCATCTCCTCCTCCTCCTCTTCATCGTCAGAACCTTCTCCTGCTCCTCTCCTCCTCCTCAGGACCTTCTCCTCCTCATCATCATTAGGACCTCCTCCTCCTTCTCATCATCATCATCATCATCATCATCAGGAGCGTCTCCTCCTCCTCCTCCACATCAGGACCTCCTCCTCCTCCTTCTCATCATCAAGACCTTCTCCTTTTCCCCCTCCTCATCAGGACTGTCTCCTCCTCCTCCATCAACAGAACCTTCTTCTGCTCCTCCTCCTCCTCAGGACCTTCTCCTCCTCCTCATCATCAGAACCTGGTATCACTCCTGAAACTAGTTCACGAAATTGCCTAGTTCATGTCTCAGAGGGTGGGTTCACACAGCACGCAAAGCCCCAACCGTTTTTTTTTTTAAAAAGCTACTGCTCCTCTCACATAACCTGAATTATGGCTTCCTAGGGCAAAATGTAAGAGTTGAGTTTCACACAGAAGGCCAAGGAAGAGGCCAGGATCCCCACCTACATGCCGCCGAGCCACCAAACACCCAACCCAAACGGGTTGTAGGAACGAGCGGACCAGGAAATCTTCCACTGCCCTCTCCTGAGCTCCAATTGACCTGTTGGCCAACTGCCTTCATGGGAGAAACGGATTCACTGCGAGGAAAACAATGCCATTATCGTTCCAGGAGGGGGCTTGGTTAGACCATCTGCCAACCAGGAGCTGCCACTAATTGCAGTATTTATGGCCCGTCTGTACAATGACAGCATTTCCCCTAATAAACCGAATGGTGCTCTTGTTTACCTTCACCATGGCCATCAAGGAAAGCCCCCTCCACCCCCCAACCCCACCGTAAATTTCCTTAGTTTTCTACGAAGTTAGCACTTACCCCTTTCCTAGAAGAATGTAATATTCCAGGAAATATTAAAAAGAATATTATACGTCCCTGGCAGGGGTGAAATGCACCCGGTTCAGACCGGTTCAGCTGAACCGGTAGTGATGGCGACTGGTGGGTCGGAGAACCGGTAGCGATGGCGACTGGTGGGTCGGAGAACCGGTAGCGATGGCGACTGGTGGGTCGGAGAACCGGTAGCGATGGCGGCTGGTGGGCCGGAGAACCGGTAGCGATGGCGGCTGGTGGGTCGGAGAACTGGTAGCGATGGTGCCATGAGGCTCCGCCCATCCTCTCGTTCGTCATTACTTCCTGGTTTTAACCAGGAAGTAACCTGTTTTTTACCCTCTGTGCATGCGCAGAGAGTCTGCGCGCAGGGTGAGTTCACTTCCGAAACGGTTGGGAAGGTAAGTAGATTTCACCCCTGCTCTCTGGATGAGAAATGAAGAAACATGTTTTTTAGGCAGGAAGCAGACTCGCTCTTAATAGCCCCCACACTCTCAATAGCCCACAGCCGATGTCAGCACTTAAGAGATAAAGAGATAGCTAGGTCTATTCATAAGCAAATGCCCTCACTCAAGATCCAATAAAGATAGGATTAGCCCTCTAGCTAATCCTAGCAACAGAATTCATCACATGGCACCTGGGGAGACTGCATCACCCAGCTAGGCTCAACCAAGCCTGGGACTCAAAGAACCTACAAAATTACCCCTTGCATGGCCCCATGGGAGTCTGACAACCAATCAGAACACAAGCTCAAATTCAAAGCCCAACAGAGGGTATAAATCTCTCTCTCTCTCTCTCTCTCTCTCTCTCTCTCTCCCACGTGCCTTTTTTGCCCACGACCTCAAAACCATGTGGTCCTGCTGTCCACCATTAAACCATCTTTTCCAGCAGTCTCCAGGTTTCCAGGATCTTTCTCCCCACTTGGAACTGAACCCAGATGGACATTTCTTCCAACAGTTTCCAACTGAATTCTCAGACCGTTGCGTCCAGCTTTGGAGAAGGGCGTCCGGCTTTGGAGAAGGGCAGGGAGAGGAAACGTCCTGCGGTCATCCAGAAAAAGACATAAACCTTATTTAGTAAGCTTCCCAAATACGAATTGTTTTTATAGGGTCGTTCCCAATTAAAAATAAATAAATAAATACTGAGATGGTGGAAGAGGAAGGCGGGGAAGAGATAAAACCGCTCGGCAGATTTAGCCAGCCGGATCAAAGGAATATCCCTCCCACCGATCTGGCCAAGTTAGCAAGAAGGTTAAAACTTACTAAGCTGTGGAATTGCTCTGGAATTGTTCACAGCTCCTTTTACTCCTCCTTTGCTTCTCTCCAATACAAGAGTTCGGATCTGCAACGGTGAATTAAAGCATTTTTAGCCCACATGGAGGAGGACGAGAGTTGGTCCCAGTCAAATACCCTAAGTGGGAACCGGTATGATACGGTAGGATTACACCCACCATGTCAGGTTCAATTCACTGAACAGGGTAAGCCAACCTTTAGCTGGGTTTGTATCCCAGACAAAGCTACCAAACAACTCTAACCAAGATGGATTACGTAGTCCAGATTTCTGCTGGCCCTCAAGTCCATCTCTTCCTGCACCGAGGCGGTTAGAGGCCATGGGGTTTCGGAGGTTAGCTTTGTTACTGCATCTCTTCCTGCCTAGGTCATGAAAGTGAGCAGCTCACCCAGTTGCCAGAAAGGCAGCGGAAAACAATTACTAGAGGAACTCGGTCTGCCTGACAATCCATCACTGCTGACTGTCACGGTGACAGATGTAATAAATACCCGAGAAAGGATTGGGGGCAGGGGAGAAGTAGCTATAAAGACAAGGCGGAGGGAGGAAGGGAGGAAGGAAGGGAGGAAGGAAGAAGAAGGGAAGGAAGGAAGGAAGGAAAGAGAAGGGAAGGAAGGAGAGGGAAAGGAAGGAAGGCAGGAAGGCAGGAAGGAAGAAGAGATAATGGGGAGGGAGGGAGAGAGAGGGAGAGGGAAGGGAGGGAGGGGAGGGAGGCAGGGACAAAGGAAGAGTAAGGAAGGGGAGGGGAGGGGAGGGGAGGAAGGCAGGCAGGCAGGCAGGAAGGAAGGAAGGAAGGAAAGAGAAGGGAAGGGAAGGGAAGGCAGGCATGAAGGAAGGAAGGGAGGGAGGGAGGAAGGGAGGGAGGAAGGAAGAAAAAGGAAAGGAAGGAAAGCAGGAAGGCAAGAAGGAAGGAAGGAAGGAAGGAAGGAAGGAAGGAAGGAAGGAAGGAGAGATGGGAATGGGGAGGGAGGGAGGGAGAGGGTGATAGAGAGGGAGAGGGAAGGGAGGGAGGGAGGGGAGGGAGGCAGGGACAAAGGAAGGGTAAGGAAGGGGAGGGGAGGGAAGGGGAGGCAGGCAGGCAGGCAGGAAGGAAGGAAGGAAGAAGAAGGGAAGGAAGGAAGGAAAGGGAAGGGAAGGCAGGTATGAAGGAAGGAAGGAGGGGAGGAAGGGAGGGAGGGAGGAAGGAAGGGAGGAAGGAAGGAAGGAAGGAAGGAAGTCAACCTTGATCCAGGATCAAACTGCTGGCAGTGGGCAGAATTAACCTGCAATATTGCATTCTAACCACTGGGAAGGAAGGAAGGAAGGAAGGAAGGAAGGAAGGAAGGAAGGAAGGAAGGAAGGAAGGAAGGAAGGAAAGATCCGTATCCCCCTCCGGCACATATATTGGAGAATTCCCAAGTTTCTTTCCCCAAAGAGCAGGAATTCCCAGGGCTTGTTCCCAGGCAGGCCTTCCTAGCATTTGTTGCTTGACTCTTGGGGAATTCTGGGCTAAAGGCCAGAAGAATGAATGAATGAAAGAAAGAAAGAAAGAACGAATGCCACTTCCAAGAAAAGACTTCCACGGCTAGACGGAGAATCTCCCGCTTGCTAATAAAGACACCGCCTTCTCCTTGATGCTAATAAAGAGGTCTCCTCATCAACCCTGTTCCACCAAGATCTGGACTTTGCCGGCTTAGGAAAGCCAGACACATGAGCCTTTTTAGATTTTAATCCTTTTTTTACTCTTTAAGGGTCTTAGAGCCACATCATTTCCCCCCCCCCACCCTCTCTCTCTCAAAGTCTTATCACGCAGCACTGAATTCTAGGAGATAATCCCACAGAAAAGCAAAGCGAATCTCACCCTGGGCTAAAAACGAGAACAACATTCTCTTCCAAGTCCTTGAAAGAGAGACGTTGCCATTATTATTATTATTTTTTTTGAAGAAGAAGAAATGATCGGATAAAGGGCAACGAAGTTCCTTTTGCTTCTCAAGGGGGGAAACTCGGAAAGCTGGCAATTTAAGCCCCGGCCAAAAGCCCTGGTTGACAGTTCTTAATAATTACCTCGGAAGGTTCAGGATTATTGAGCAGAAATGAAAAGCTAATCCCTCTTCTCAGTGGCCCAGGGTGACCAGGGCATCATACAGAGAAATAACAAGCCCCCTCATCCCTTGTCTTCGTGCCCCCCCCCGGACTTTGATTTTAAGCAATGAGGTCGCGCCCCTTGAGTCAGTTAGTCCACCCCAAGATCACAGGCACCTATTTTAAGTCTGGCTGCCTCCCATGCTTGGGAAAACTCTCTGGAAAAAAAATGCTGTGGAGGATATTGTTGTGGCCCGCCGGCAGCCAGCAGAGCTGGCAGCAGAGTCGGACAGTGAGGAGGTTGGAGAGGAACTTAGGCCAGTCCTGGGGGCTGGGGAAAGCTCGGACGTGGGCTCTGCATCAGAGGCAGAGAGGGAGCCAAGGCCATCTGGTAGTTCTTTGCTGCCTCCGGAGCCTCCGGAGTCTGACATCAGCAAGGCAGAAGAACAGCGGGAGCCTGTTCCCAGTGTGCCCATGTGCAGAGCTGCCGGGAAACAAGAACAATTAAGGAAACAGGGTCGACTTGGGAGTAAGGCTTGGAGATGATTGGCCCCTCCCATAAGACCTAAAAGAGGAGCGAACGGGACGTGAGCTTTTGCAGGAAGCAATCAGTTCATCTGGTCGGTTCAAGCTTTGAAAAGTTCTGTTTGACTCTGTGCCAAGTTTGGCCTTGCCTTGCGTGTGGCAATTAGTTCTCTGGCAGCATTCCAAGGGAGATAAGGTGGGTGTTTATAAACATTCCCCTGAAAGACTGTTTGTGAAGCCTTGCGGACTATGAATGACAATAATTGCATGACTGCAGTGATTCGCTTAACAACGGTGGCCAGAAAGGTCGTAAAATGGGGCAAAGCTCACTTAAAAAATGTCTCACTTAACAACAGGGGTTTTGGGCTCAATTGTGGTCGCAAGTTGAGCTGTACACAAGATGGAGAGACTGTATTGCTTATCCATTTCTTAAATGGCTTGGATGGTTCCAGGGTGCGATTTTTTTTTTAATGCTTTAATTTCCTGGAGGTATTGGGAGCATTACTTGCCAGTTTGGTTCCCTAAAGGATAAATAATTCAAAATTCTTTCTCCTCTCTTAAGATTCCTAGGAAGGTGGTATATTGGGAGGGGGGAGGCACGGTGGTTCAGCAGTTAAGCTGTTGGGTTTGTCGGCTAGAAAGCTGGCATCCCAGGTTCAAGACCCAAGCACTGCGTGATAGGGTGAGCTCCCATCCTTGCCTCAGCTCCTGCCAACCTAGCAGTTTGAAAGCATGAATGTGCGAGTAGATAAATAGGCACCACTTTGGTGGAAAGATAACAGTGCTCTGTGACGTCATGTTGGCCACATGATCATGGAATGGACAGAGTTAGCTCAATGGCCTTGAAACATTGGGAACAGCACGGTGACTCATCAGTTAAGCCATTGGGTTTGTTGGCTAGAAAGCTGGCAGGCCAGGTTCGAGACCCGAGCGCCATGCGACAGAGTGAGCTCATGTCCTCGCCTCAGCTCCTGCCAACCTAGCAATTCGAAAGCATGAATGTGCGAGTAGATAAATAGGCACCAATTCGATGGGAAGATAACATCACGCTAGCCGTGACATCACGCTAGCCACATGACCGCGGAAATGTCTTCAGACAGCGCTGATTCAATAGCTTTGAAACAGAGACGAGCACCATTCACTAGGGTCGGCAACGATTAGTGGAGTAAAATCATCAAGGATTCCTTTCCCTTTACTCTTCCTCCATTATATTCACAACGCTCCTGTGAAGTAGGCCTACAAGACAAGCCAACAAGATCCTCTAGCAAATTTTGCAGCTGGGGAACGGCAGCCCTATTGATTTACTCAAAGTACAAAGCCTTGTACTTGTTTTTATGGAATGATGCGGGAGGGGGCCTTTGTCCCCACAAGCGATGGTTAGCTCTGTCTGCCAACTCCCACCCCCACTTCCAGGCTATCTCCCTCTCCCCTTTTCACTTTTTTGCACCCTTCAAACTAAGTCAAGTATGCAACGGCAGGCCCTACGCTGCACCTGGAAACAATTTTATCACCCTCGGAAAAATGTGCAAATACCATTAAGTGAGACAGATTTTCTCATTAATTTTCTCTCCCTCTGACAGGGTAGGAATTAACACCATTGATTTCTCGGCTCCTGCTCATTATCAATCATCCCAGGGCTTACTCACACATTGTCTGATTCCCCCTGATCCACTTTCGGGAGCCAGCAATGTGCATTAAACAAGTCTGGGGCGCTGGATTCGGCACGGCACGGCTCGGGGGTTGGGATCTCTGACACCAGACGAAGGCTCAAAGCTTCCGAAACAAAACTGTGGCACTCGGGGCAACACAGTAGTTAGTACTATAGTGGTCCATGGTGCTGGGCACATAATAATAATAATAATAATAATAATAATAATAATAATAATAATAATAATAATAATAATTTTATTGTCATTGTACATCAGTGGTGGGCTGTCCCCGGTTTGCACCGGTTATATAGAACTGGTAGTAAAACCGGCTGGAGGCTCCGCCCCATCATCATCAGAACGCTTCTGCGCATGTGGAGCCTCTTCTCGATGCACGGGCACGCAGAGCTGCCAAAAGGCAGGAGTGGCTCCTCAGGAGGAGGTCTCTTCAAGAGTAAGGCTTGGGGCTAATTGGCCACTCCCTTAGCCTATTTAAGGAGGAATGTTGACTGAAGCAATTTGCAGGGAACAACTTCATTCACATACCTTCGTGTCTTGCCTTGCTTATCTTATCAGCTTCCTGCAAATTGCTTCTGCCAACCACACTAAGCTTACAGTATTATTCTTTGAATTCTTGGTGGCTGTTAATGCAGTTAATTAACAGCCGTTGTTGTAAAAAACTGGTTTATTTAGTAAACTAAGGTTTGAACGGACTTTGTGTGTGCTGTGTTCTTTGGGGTCTGTAGCTGGGGCAGAACGCCTGAGGGATCGAAGAGGCCATTTATGTCAAAATTGAACAGCCCTCCCTCAACAGAGGGGGAGGGATGTGACATCATCTGTCTCCAGTCTGCAACACAAGTCCTTTCAACAGTTCCAAGAAGGAAAGCTCCGCATCCATTTGCACCCCTTTTCTTCCCGCTCATCTGCATAGTTCAACAGGCCATGTGGTAACCGGCTCCATCCTCATTACACCAATTACAAACTTGTTCCAAGCAGATGCCAGCTCCTTTTACTTAATAAGAAATGGCAGGACGATTTATGGCTCTTTCCTGCTTCCTGCCTCCAGCCAGATGTTGGAAATCGTGATTACCTTTCCAAGGATCAAAGTGACTGGGCAGCTTCAGAAGTCTGCAGGAAACGGGTTCCAGGATGCACCAGAAAACTTCACTGGTTCTGTCAACTTCCTTCCTTCCTTTCCTTCTCATTTCCATCTCCTTCCCACCTTCCTTCCTTCCCATTCCCATCTCCTTCTTTCCTTCTTTCTTTCCATCTCCTTCCTACCTTCCTTATTCCTTCCTTTCCGTCTCCTTCCTTTCTTCTTTCCATCTCCTTTCTTCCTTCTTTCCATCTCCTTCCTACCTTCCTTATTCCTTCCTTCTTTCCCGTCTCCTTCCTTCCTTCTTTCCATCTCCTTCCTTCCTTCTTTCCATCTCCTTCCTACCTTCCTTATTCCTTCCTTCCCTCACATTCCCATCTCCTTCCTTCTTTCCATCTCCTTCCTACTTTCCTTCTTTCCATCTCCTTCCTACCTTCCTTATTCCTTCCTTCCCGTCTCCTTCCTTCCTTCTTTCCATCTCCTTCCTTCCTTCTTTCCATCTCCTTCCTTCCTTCTTTCCATCTCCTTCCTACCTTCCTTATTCCTTCCTTCCCATTCCCATCTCCTTCCTCCTCCCCCTCCAACGGGGAAAACTCTTAGATTTTCTGACAGTGGGTCCGAGAGAGACAGGCAGGCAGATTGACAGACAGCTGGAGGGGTAACCCTGAATGGAAAAAAGAAAAATCTGTAAAAGTCGAAATAATGTTTTTGCTGTTTCCCTCGCCCCACACACACACACACCCTGCTTTTCTTTTGCTGGCGTTCCAGCTCATTTCTGGGCAAAAGTGCTAACTCAGTCCTCGTTCACCCAATCCTGTCATCACGACCAGCGTTGCACAATAGCAACAAAGCCAACTGATTAACTGGGAGAAAAATCACCTTCAGGCCGGAGCGGAAAAGTACGTAAACCTGCTTCTGCCTGAAAAGGCCACCGCCTTTTGATGAATTGCCTGGCTTTTCATCAATGGATCAGGCCATTGATCAACATACTTTCCAGCGATAGAGGACGGGATTGCATCCCAGCCAGTAGGTCGCCATTACCCGGTTTGTGCAAACCGGTCTATACCACCTCTGACTTACACGTACCTATTTTAAGAGAAGGGCCATAACCACAATTCACCACAGGCAGAAAGGATCTGAAACGATCGATTCGGTGGGAAAAGAGCCTTGGTAGTACAGTGGTTTAATGCACCCTGTTATTAACACAGCTGCCTGAAATTTCTGCAGGTTCGAATCTTACCAGGCTCAAGGTTGATTCAACCTTCCATCCTTTCTAAGGTAGGTTAAATGAGGACCCAGTTTGTGGGGGCAATAAGCTGACTTTGTATAAATATACAAAAGGATGAAGGCTATTGCTTAACGCCTTGTAAGCCGCCCTGAGTCTCCGGAGAAGGGCGGCATATAAATCAAATTAAAAAAAAAAAAAACACCTGAAAAACTCTGCAACAGCTGGAGTCACCCAGCACGGATGGCCGCTAAATAAAACAAAACTTCAGAACGGAAAGAAAGATGCTTCAAACGTGTCCCCGTTTCAAAACCTCACAAAGCACAATAAGCAAACAAACAAACAAAAAAAAAAAAACCTGGGGAAAAGTAGACTTATTTTTATTTTTTATTTTTTACAGATGCTAATCCTCCCCCTTTATCCCAGCCACACACCAACAGCTGTTTCATTTCATCCTCTGCCATCAGGATGGAGGAGAGAATTTGCAAGAGGGAACCGTTATCTCGGGCGGCGGTTTCCACGGAAACAGATGCAGCCAGCTTGTTACATGTGATGCTTTCCTTGTTCCAACAAGATTTCCCAGTGCTTGACATGGTTAGGTTCCCGGGAGACTCGGGCCACGGACAGGGCAGGTACGTGTGGGCGCAACAGACGGATCAGAACGGAAAGCCAGCTGGGCCAAAAAAAAAAAAACCCAACCCACCCTTAATTTTGCTTGTCGAACTGGTGACAGATGGGCTTAACTCCAAAGCGGCAACTGGATTGCGGCTTCCCTCTCTGCTAGAACAAACCCGGAGTTGGATCCAGCCTCGTGAATTTTTTAGCATGGCTCGGAGCTATGGATATTTTAAAAGGGGGCACGGAGGCGGGGAGAGGGGGAAAGGAAGAAACCAGGCGGGTATTTCATTCCACCTTCAAGAGAAAAACAATTTTGTAAAGCTGGGGAAACAATTCATTTCTTAAGGCAGGCAATTCTGGGCAGGGAGAGGGGGAAGGAATTCAGGGGGTTCATATATTTTTTTTAAAAAAATTGATCTGTGGGCTTCCTTAAAAAAGCATGTTAGGAAGAGAAAAAGATCATTCATTTTTTATTGTTTCCCTAATCGTGATTTCATTCCGTTCTCAGCCTCCGACTCTCCGTTCTCCAGCAATTTATGGAGTGTGTTTTAAACATTTTATTAGGTTATAAGATACAAAATACAAAAATAAAAATAGGAAAGGGCTGGGGGGAAAGGGGACGGGGGGGGGGGAAGAGAAGTGTGGGACCAGCGATTTATGGACTGAATGTCTGGGATGGCCCAAGAGAGTCCTTGTTCTGCCCCAGCTACGGACCCCAAAGAACGCAGCACACACGAAGTCTGTACAAACCTTAGTTTATTAAATTAAATCAGTCTTTTTCAAATAAAGGCTGTTAATTAACTTTCTTAACAGCCTACAAGAATCCAAAGCATAAATAATCATAATCTTACTATGGTTGGCAGAAAGCCCAGAAGCAATTTGCAGGAAACTGATGAGAACTAAGATCAGGACGCGAAGGAGTGAACAAAGTTGTTCCCTGCAAATTGCCTCAGTCAACATTCCTCCTTAAATAGGCTGAGTGGCCAATTAGCCCCAACCCTTACTCTCGAGGAGACCTCCTCCTGAGGAACCACTCCTGCCTTTTGGCAGCTCTGCGCGCCTGTGCATCAAGAAGAGGCTACTCCTCTTCTTCCTCATCACTTATGGGACCTTCTGGAGGAGCCTCCTGGGAGCAAAAATGGGCTGTGGGGGGGGGCTGCATCACACACACCTGCCCCCCGTTTTGGGCCTAGTAGGCCTCCCTGCAGCCTCCTGGGAACAAAAATGGGCCGTGGGGGAGGCTGCACCATACATCTCCGCCCCCCGTTTTGGGCCTAGTAAGCCTCCCTGCAGCCTCCTGGGAGCAAAAACGGGCTGCACCACACACACCTGCTCCACGTTTTAGGCCTAGTAGGCCTCCTTGCAGCCTGCTAGGAGCAAAAACGGGCCTTGGGGGGATGCTGCACCACACACTCCCGCCCCCCCCACCCCCGTTTTGGGCCTAGTAGGCCTCCCTGCACTTACCTGGGAGCCAAAACGGGGCACATGGGGACTCCTGGAAGGGATGGGGAGGAGCCAGCAGGCAATTTAACAACCGGTTTGCCAGAACTGGCCCGAACCGGCTGAATCCCACCACTGCGACGTGACCATAGGGATGCTGCAACAGTCATGTGAAAAACGGTCCCAAGTCACTTTTTACAGTGCCGTTGTAACTTCAAAGAGTCACTAAGTGAGCTCTTCTGTATAGAGTCATCTGAATTAAAAACCCGAAGGCCATGAAACTGGTTACACCAGGGATGGTGAAACAAGAAAACCAAGGAAAACAATTAAGACAGACCGCTAAGGACCTCCTCCTCCTCGCCCTCCAGAGGTCCCTAAAGGATGGATATTTTCATCTCTGGATGTTCCTCTCCCCATCAACTTCCACAGGTGTGCGGCAGTGGTGGGATTGAAAAATTTAACAACTGGTTCACTGCCCGGTTGCTGAGTGGGCATGGGGGGGGCGTTTTCATCCTCCCGAGGCTCCGGAGGCTTTTCTCGAGCCTCCAGGAGGGCAAAGACAGCCTTCCCCAGGCACCGGAGGCTGGAAATGTGAAAAACGGTAGGCCCATTTTTCACACTCTCAGAGCTTCCGTGCGGTCCCTGCACTTACCTCGCATCCAAAACGAGCCATGTGGGCAGGGTCAAACAGTCCTTGGAACAACCAGTTCGGCGAACCAGATTAAAATTAACATCCGGTTTTCCCGAACCGGTCGGAACCGGCTGAATCCCACTCCTGGTGAGCAGCCAAGGTGCGGTCCGAGGCCTTTCCGCACATAGCATCACAATTTTGGGCCTCCTACCAATGGGAATGTTGCAGCAGTGAAGATAGCCAGATAACCGGTCCGGTTATATTCTGGAGCTGCCTGTCCTTCTCGTTCTGCCGGACGCCCTTGGAGGCTTTCCCACGCCCGATGGCCGGACAGACAAGTTCTTCTTCCAAGCACAACGGACAGCCGCAGCCGCCGCGTCCCATTTACTGGGCCCGCCCAATTGGCTTTTTAACGAGGGGAAGATAAAAGGGAGCGAAACAAAATTGAAATTGAAATGAAGAGCTGGGAGACGGCAGGAACTGTGCTTCGAGCCACCAAAACGTGTTCCCACTGGAATTACCTCTGAACGCAGCACCCCGGCTTCCCCTCTTCTCCCCGAAATGACACACGGCATCCTAATTACTACTGGGGTTTTCAAACTGCCTGAAGACTTTTTGGTTTCATTGCATTTTATTAATTGCTGTGCTTTAAATTAGTTTATTCTGGCTCCGGGCTGTTGTGTGTATGCGTGTGTGGGCTTTTTTAAGTGGATGGCTTGATGTTATTACTCTTTCTCTTACCACCTAGGCATTCTTAACTGGAGTACTCCAAACGGGGATTTAGAAACTACCTTTTGCAGGTAGTCCTTGACTTACAAAACAGTTCGTTTAGTGACCGAATCTTTTACAGCCAGTCCTCGGCTTAGAACAGTTCATTTAGTGACCGCTTGAATTTTTTACAGGTAGTCCTTGACTTACAACAGGCCCTTTAGTGCCTGTTTGAATCTTTTACAGCTAGTCCTCCACTTACAACAGTTCGTTTAGCGATCATTCGAATCTTTTACAGCTTTTACAGCTAGTTCTCCGCTTACAACAGTTGCTTTTTGTGACCGTTCACCAACGGGACTAAAAAGTGACTTATGACCGTTTTTCACACTTACGACCGCTGCAGCGTCTCCAGGGTTGATGACTGACTCATATTTACGACAGTCGTACGATCCTGGAGTCACGTCGTCATTGTCAGGTTCCGGAAAGTCAGGAAAGACAGTTCTGGTTTGTAGAGTTTTATCTCTGCTCCGGCATGAATTGACTAACAAGGAATGCTTCAGCAAAACAATGAAATCAGTCAGGGTTAACCACCCAGTGCTCCCCATCACCTTTTGAATGCTTCTCGCCTCCCTGCCCTATCATGCGTGTAGGCCTGCCCCCATGTGACCCCGGAACCGTCCTGTGCGCAGACGGCTGCTGCCCAGTTGGTCTCGCAGCTGTTTGCCGCCTCTCAGCTGTTGATGCCGCGTCTGCGGCTCTGTCGTTCCATTAGGAAGCCAAGCAGGAGGCGGAAGGTCAGTCCCGGATGGCGGACGGCAGTTGCATTGGCCCGTCGCAGCTTCCCCTGCTGGAATGGCAGCCCCGGGCCGCCAGGCGCGCCAGAGCTGACAGTCATCTCGTGTGTGGCCTTCTGACAAGCAAAGTCAAAGGAGGGAAGGCAGAGTCACTTAACAATCGTGTTCCTAACTTAAAACGACTGCGGGGATTCAGTTAACAACTGTAGCAAGGAAGATCGTACAACTGGGCAAAACTCAACCCTACATATATATATATATGTTTTTCTTTGGAGATCTTTCGCTTCTCATCCAAGCAGCTTGGCTTTTGGGAGCGGGCTGCTGCACACTGCTGGCTCATATTTAAGTGATTATCCACTAGGGCTCCAAGAGCCCTCTTGCGGTAACTGCTATTGAGCCAAGTTTCACCTAATCCGTACCTGCACATTTATTTTTTCTTGCCTAATCTGTACCTGTACATTTGGTTTTTCCTGCCAAATCCAGACCTGTAATTTGGTTTTTCCCGCCTAATCCAAACCTGTAATTTGGATTTTCTTGCCTAATCCATCCCCGTAATTTGGTTTTTCCTGCCTAATCCATTCCTGTAATTTGGATTTTCTTGCCTAATCCGTATGGTTTTTCTTGCCTACTTTCACCATTGACTTTCCTTTTAAGTAGGACCCACCATTCAAGTCTGTCAAGTTCTTTTATGAAGATTTTGAAGAGTACTAGGCATAAAACTGAACTTGGCGCTGGTGGGTCTGTTGTTTTCTGGATCTGGTCCCCCCCCCCCTTTTTTTTTTTTTTTTTTGAAGATGGGAACCACATCAGCTCTTTTCCAGTCTTCTGGTAGTTCCCTCGGTGCTCCAGGATCTTTGAAAGATATGGTTCAATGGTTCCAAGATCACATCCGCCAGCTCCTTCAGAACTCTGGGGTGCAATCTGTCAGATCACAGTGATATGAATTCATCCAGAGCAGACAAGAGTATTCAAACCACTTCGACTTGCTGGCTTCCTGTTCTGAGCCATGTAGCACTGCCAATTTTGTGGTGCCTTCTTGGGACTTCTTGGGAAGAGGGCACAAAGAGGCCATCTACCCTGTTTCCCTCAAAATCAAAACCGGACGGCTCCTGATCTCCGTTCCTTCCGTCGGGACCTGAAGGCTTGGCTATTCAAACAAATAGGCTGACTCTGATTCCGGGCTTTATTATTTACTGTTAATTAGTTATTTGGTTTAAAACGGGATTTTATTGTACTTGTTTCTAAACTTGTGTTCGCCGCCCTGAGTCCTTCGGGAGAATGGCGGCATATAAATACATGTAATAAATAAAATAAGACATCTCCTGATTATAAGCCCAACCGGGCTTTTGAGCGCATGGCAATAAGGCCAAACGCTTATTTCAGGGTTCAAAAAAAAATATAAGACAGGGTCTTATTTTCGGGGAAACACTGTATGTCCAAATTGAACAGCCCTCTCTCAACAGAGGGGGAAGGATACATCATCATCCCGTCTACAACACAGTCCTTTCAGCAGTTCCAAGAAGGCTCCCCACCCATTTGCACCACTCAGGTAACCCTGAGGACAGAGATAAAACCTCCAGGTGGCCTCAACGACCATCTAAAAGGATGCAAATGACCAGCTGTCTGCGAGGAATATAAATCCTTCCATTCTCCCCTGCCATCCAGTCAGAGCTGAAGAAGCTTCTTGGATGAGAAGCAAAATGTCTTCAAAGAAAAAAAAAACAGAAAGTCCAATTGCCTCTTGAAAGAAATGGTTGTCTTTGGGACAACCATGATCTGGATGACTGAGAGTCTCCATAGGCATGATAAGATGCTTCATTCCAAGGAAAGATTGTGGTCCAGTAAACATCTATAAACATAAAAAGGGATGTGGAAGCTCAGTGGCTAAGACGCTGAGCTTGTAAATCGAAAGGTCGGCAGCTCAGCGGTTTGAATCCCTAGTGCCATGTCACGGGGTGAGCTCCCGTGACTTGTCCCAGCTTCTGCCAACCTAGCAGTTCGAAAGCACGTAAAAAAAAATGCAAGTAGAAAAATAGGGACCACCTTTGGTGGGAAGGTAACAGCGTTCCGTGCGCCTTTGGCGTTGATTCATGCCGGCCACATGACCACAGAGACCGTCTTCGGACAGTGCTGGCTCTTCGGCATTAAAACGGAGATGAGCACCGCCCCCCTAGAGTCGGGAACGACTGGCACATATGTGCAAGGGGAAATTTTAGCTTTAAACATCTACTCTTCTCTTTAAAAAAAAAAATCCTACTTGGAGATGCTGCCATTGAACTGCTCCATGCAGGCTCAGGGCTTAGGTGATCGTCTATAAAATTTTGAATAGTTTATATTCAACCTGTCTGTGTCCTTATTGGCATGAGTGGCAAAATGCTGCCCTCTTCAGGATGTACAAAATCAGAGCTGGGTTGTTGTGGGGTGGGGGATGGGGCTCTGCAGAAGAAAAAGCCACTCGGGGTTGAAAAGATGGAAAGTTAAAATTGGAACAGGAGGTATCCGACAGGGATGTTGGCTACGACAGTGTGATCAAAGCCAGCTCGTTTTTCATGTCCTGCGACTGGAAGCAAGCATTGATGTTTCAGATGTTACTGGCACAGTCCTTGCTGCTCACGGCCACTGTGTGCGCAAGCTGAAGACACACAAAAGCTTTCGTTTCCCCCAAATCTAAGCGAGCAATGAAAAGGAAAGACAAGTTAATCAGGATTTTTTTTATTATTGAAAATGATGGAGGTGTCAATAAAAACAAACAGTGCTCGAGCGGGAGTCCCAGATGTTCTTTTTAAATCTTTGTGCGGCGTTAAGTCCTTGGGCCAGATCAGGCTCCAGAGATTCCGGCGAGGCTTAGCATTTGCCAAGACAGCTTTATTCTTCTGCCAGCCCTCCGTGGGGTGGCTGGGCAAAGACACAAGAGATATTTTGACATATTAAACCAGCTGCGGCGAACGGAGCCTCAGAAAAACTCCAGGCAGCGTAGAGAAAAAAACAGGGCACAAATTGAATCAGAGCAAATTTACACAAAGAGAATGTGAGCCTGGAAAACAGCTTTTTCTTTCTTTTTCTTTCTTTCCTTTTTTCTCTCTGTCTCCCTTTCTTTACTTTTTTTTCCTTCCTTCCTTCCTTCCTTCCTTCCTTCCTTCCTTCCTTCCTTCCTTCCTTCCTTCCCTTTCTCACATCCTGCAATAGGAACACATTTTTTCTGCTGTCTGTGAAGTATACTTTGGTCTGGTGGCCAATGGACAACCAACTGTCTGAGGTCAGTGCCTGACAGTGACAACCCAACAAACACCTACTTCTCTGAGATCTTCAGAATGCATATTCAATTCTCATAAAACTGCCTTGCCTTGCCCACCCCCCCCAAATTGTAAAGGAAGCTAGAATCTGGGTGGCAAGGGTCTGGTGGGACAGAAACCTGACTCAGGACCCTGAAATGGGAGGCAATTCTTGTGTGATATCACAGGTGTGAGGGTGGGCGAACAAGAGGGTGGGCCAGCACAAAGAGGGAAGCAGGGAAAACAGCGGTGAAATCCTAGACTTCAACTACCGGATCTGCGAGTCCGCTATCTGAGGCGTACCTGCACAGTGCTAAAAAAGGAACATTTTGAAACCTTCCAAGTCTGCAAAGGTAAGTAGAACAGTGACGGAAGGGAGAATCCGCTGTGCCACGCGATTTAGATTAGCTAGAAAGCCGGAAATCCCACGACTCTAGCTAATATAAATTGCATGTCATAGCTGATCATCGGAAATACCGGTTCGCTTGAACCGGTAGCATTTTTTTTACTACCAATTCAACCGAGCCGGTCCAAAACGGTAGCATTTCACCCTTGCTTGAAAACCACAGCAAACAAGGCTCAAGTTTCTGGTGCCCAGCTGCAAGCATCAGGAGAATCCCTTTCAAATGCCAGTGTGCTTCAGTATAGAGCAGTGATGGCTAACCTTTTTGCCATCGCGTGCCAAAAGTGGAGGGAGTGCGGGGGGGGCGTGCGCATACGCACACCCATAATTCTATGTGGGCCCCCCCCACGCTTTTGGCACATGACGGCACAGTGGGCCCGGTAGGCCTGTTTTTTGCCCTCCCCAGGATCCAGAGGCTTTCTAGGAGCCTGGGGCGGGCAAAAACGGCTTTCCCCCCCTTCCCCCCGGAGGCCAGAAATGGCCCGTTTGCTGACTTCCAGTGGGACCGGAAGTCCCAAAAATCAGCTGGCCGGCGCGTGCATGCACGCCAGAGCTGAACTTGTGTGCTCACCAATATGGCTCCGGGTGCCACCTGTGGCAAGTGTGCCATAGGTTCGCCATCATGGGTCTAGCGGGTACCAAACCTCGGTATGGATGAACCGTATCCATGAATTGCTCTCAAATCCTCCCGATACTGCCACTTGGAGAGGTGCCATCCAAAGCCACCATAAACCAGCAGCACCTCTTCAATGCTCATCGAAACACCTGCATGAAATGAATGGAGTCATCTCTGACCACACGTTTGTTTGCTTCGGTATAACCATGGAACATCTTATCTCCAGCCCAAAGCATTACGAAGCTCCATCCAGATAAGCACCGTTGTTCTCGTCATTAAGAGACAGCGAAAGGCCAAGAAATCTGGTTGGGTTTTGTGTCCATTTGGGGGCACATCTCCCTCCCCAAAGGATGCGATGCCCGTTGTTCAAAATTATCACCAAATGGGACATTTGGACTCCCTTGAGCTTCTCGTTCAGGCCACTGGCGTTTGAGCAAGGGTGTTTGAAAGCTTTGCAAGTTGACAAAGGGAGCCTCTTGGGAAACGATGATTGCCAGATCTTATCTGACTCTTCTCATGGACTCTGTTGCCAGCAATGTGATGATGGGTGGCAGAGGGAATATGCAAATTGATGCTGTAATCCAACGTGGACAGCGATGTTCAGAGAGGATGTGAACGATTGCACAATTTATAGTTATCACTCCATATACACACTCTGTTGTGTAAGGTGAGGCATTTCTTACTCAAAGAAGATGGTGTCAGCACCTGAACTCTAAAGACAATCTGGTACCGGGTTCAGTCTCCCGTGCTGAGAACAGCTGGGAAATGATCCAAAGTCATTTTTCCTAGAATACCACAAGAAATCTCTAGAGCTCTTCCAATAGAAACTTTTAAGACCAGAAAGTAGACATTGGGGGGAAAAAGGCATTAGATGCGATGATTAACTTGCTTTAGTGCTTTTGATTTTTTTTTCTTGCCAGTGTTTTTTTTTTTCTCCCCCCAAAAAAATCTATTTTAAAAAGGGAATTTTATTACGTGGCCTTGGAGGGAGGGGGGAGTTCTAACTCGGAGTGCGAACCTTTCGACTTATGAAACGCAGACGATAGAAGAAACAACGGCAAAAAGCAGGAACCAAAACTCAGAGAACTGAGAATTTTATAAAGATGATTTCTCCCTTCATGAAAAAGAAATATTTCAGGAAATCTGACGTTCGCGGATCAGGAAAAAAAACCCCAACCTTATGCGGTTTGGTGAAGATTATAAACTCATGTGTGTATATATATACATGCATATATTTATATATATAAATATATCCACATTTATGTATATGTATATGTGTGTGTGTGTGTGTGTGTGTGTGTGTGTGTGTGTTTGTGTATTCTGTGAAAGCTTTTTATTTTCAGGGAACCTGACGTCTCCCTAGACTAGAGTTTGGGGAGGGAGCCAGGGGGAGCCAGAAGGATGCCGAAGACATAAAAAAGTCCCAACAGGAGGTTGAGCTTGGCTGTCCTTTGCGGGATTTTGAGGAAACTTTGGCTCCGGAACTGCCGTTCTAAGGAAAACGCCATGGGCAGGGTGAGGAGTGGTAGAGCCATACTGACGGTGTAGCGGGGTAGCCAGGACGCAGAAGATGAGGTACGGCAGGAACAGCAAACTGCTGTAGAGGACGTAAGAGAGCGTGGGGCCGATGAGAATGGCCAGTGTGACAATGCCCGCCTGCCGGTCGGACTCCATGTCCCGGGTGTTGTTGCTGTGCAGGATGGCCTCCGTGCTGAGGGCCAAGGGCACGGCGTAGAGCAAGGGTGAGATGGACAGGTAGCCTACCTGGAGGGCATAGGCAAACATCACAGCCAGGGGCCCAAAGGTGATCAGGATGACCACGTCACCCAGCGCAACGTACTTAAATCCGATGCCTGCAGTAACAACAAGGAAGAGAAATTAAAATAAATTCAGCAGAGGAGATCTTGACTTCTCCTGAGGCAGAAGGTTCCACAGACAAAGGGCCGGGGATGCCACGGCCAACTTGCCACAGGACAAGTCAATGCTGTATTCATCATTTCGTTCAGTTACTTTTATTAGTGGCCACCGCATTTTTGTTGAAATTAACTCTGGTATTTCTGGATTGACTTTCTTTCTTTTATTATTATTGGCCATGGTTCCATTGAAATTCATTTCACTTTAATTTGTTGAGTTGTCCTGGGCGAGTTGGCCCATTCCACACTGACAAAACAGCTCCTGCTAAGGAAGAATCTCCTAATATTCTACCAAAAACAGCTGTATAAGACTAGAGTCCTGGGGTAACTTAAGAACATGCTTGCTGGATCTGAGACTACCCCACCCCAATTCTTCCCTTCTCCAGGCTCTTTCCACTGAGGAAAATTCAATTCACTGCCTTAGAGCATCGTGGTGGCACAATG
Source organism: Pituophis catenifer annectens (assembly GCF_029215685.1). Taxonomy (NCBI): domain Eukaryota; kingdom Metazoa; phylum Chordata; class Lepidosauria; order Squamata; family Colubridae; genus Pituophis; species Pituophis catenifer. Next base: position 6,980,214 of record NW_027256898.1, on the reverse strand, counting down.
GTTAGAAGGCGGTATTGCAGACTAACTCTGCCCACTGCCAGCAGTTCAATGCTGGTTCAAGATTGACTCAGCCTGCCATCCTCCCGAGGTCGGTAAAATGAGGACCCAGATTGTTGGGGGCAACAGGCTGACTCTGTAAACGGTATATAATGGTATATAAGTCTAAGTGCTATTGGGTATGTTTTCCCTGCAGGATTAATGGCTCCTGCAGTTTAAAGAATTTCCAGGAAGAGGTGATGGGAAGTATTTTCCCCAGTGAAGGTAAAAGGTAAAGGTTCCCCTTGCACATATGTGCTAGTCATTCCTGACTCTAGGGGGCGGTGCTCATCTCCATTTGAAAGCTGAAGAGCCAGCGCTGTCCGAAGACGTCTCCGTGGTCATGTGGCCGGCAGGACTCAACGCCAAAGGCGCACGGAACACTGTTCCCTTCCCACCAAAGGTTGTTCCTATTTTTCTACTTGCATTTTTTTTACGTGCTTTCGAACTGCTAGGTTGGCAGAAGCTGGGACAAGTCACGGGCACTCACCCCATGACACGGCGCTCGGGATTCAAACCGCTGAACTGCCAGACCTTTCGATCGACAAGCTCAGCCTCTTAGCCACTGAGCCACCGTATCCCTAGTGAAGGCAGGGAGAATCCCTACTGGATGTGAGTCTAGATCTAGAAGAACAACCCCTATTTAGCAACTGTCCAAGCCATATTTGTATTCACAAAAAGCACAGAAAGAGCTCTGTGAAACACCAGAAGCAGGATCCATCCATCTAACCTGACTGCCATTTGCTCCTTTATTCCTGGAAGCAGGATAGCATCACGGAGGTTAAGGCAAATGTTGGGGGTTTCTTTCCCAAGTTTAATTGATTCAGACATACAGGCCGTATAACTCCATTTCTGGGCCTGGTTTCTAACATTTAAACGGGCAGCATTTTAATGGGATGCAGGGTTTTGCTTTGTTTTTTTTTTTCCCCTTTCCCGTATTCCACAGCGCGGAAGGGAGACCACACAGAGAAGCCCTGCTTACCTCCCGTGTAGAGAAAAGAGCTGGAGAGTCCTCCGAAGTAAATCAAGGCCAGGTGTTCCAATTTGAGGGTGGAGAAGCAATAGAGGCATGCTGCCGAGATGCAACCCAAAGTGTATAGGAAGACCCCAAATCGGACCACATCCTGAGGCTCCAAGATTTGATCCACCAGGGTCCGGTCGTCACTTTTCTTGTGGTCGATGCCTTTGGAAAAATCATAGTATGTGTTCACGAGGTTGCCGGCTCCGTGGACTGCCAAGACGGTGACAGCGCTGCCAATCAGCAGAAGCCCCAGGTCAAGAGTACCCTGGGAGCGGTAAGCCAGGGCGCTCCCGAGAGCCACCGGGGTGAGGGAAGCACTGAAGCTCCAGGGCCGGAGAGCCAGGACGTATGAGGCACATTTATGCGGCCACCTGTTGGATGGAATTCCTTCTTCGGTTGTCTCGCTGCTCTGTAGACTTTCGGTCCCAATGCTGATCTTCTCCATCTCGTCTTCCATTTCCATGGCTGAACACGCGCCTCTTAAGGGGTAGGTGCTGAAAACTGACCTGAGGAAGGAAGTGAGGAAGGAAGGAAGGAAGGAAGGAAGGAAAGAGAAAGAAAGAGAGAAAGAAAAAGAAAGGAAGGAAGGAAGGGAAGAAGGAAGGAAGAAAGGAAAGGAAGGAAGGAAGGAAGGAAAGAGAAAGAAAGAAAGAAAGAAAGAAAGAAAGAAAGAAAGAAAGAAAGAAAGAAAGAAAGAAAGAAAGAAAGAAAGTTAGTTTGTGCAATTGCTAATTTCTTTAATGGTTTCCCCCCCCCTTTTTTTTTTTAACCTGGAAGATGCTTTAGGAAAGAAAGGAGACACTTTACGGACTGTATTTGGACAAGGAAAAATTGGGAAAACAGGGTGAGAAGGAAAAGAGGAATGAGAGCCTCCTCAGGTGAGAGGACATGCTTTTCAAAGTCCAGGGACTGACCTGAAAGAGCTAAGAAAAAAACCCCAAGAAAGCAAGTGGAAAAATTAAGACAACTAAACAATAAAAAAAATATTTATTTATTCAATTTTTATGGCCGCCCATCTCAGTCAATGACTCTGGGCAGGCATAGAAATAGAGATAGCTAACTAAATACCCAATTTAGCTAAATAATTGCTGTAATATATCTGAAGCTGTGCATCCACAATGCAACTGATAGTAAGCCCTTACCTGCTAAATGACTGTGTTAAATGATCAGTTTGGAGAGAGAGAGAGAGAGAGGAGAGAGAGAGAGAGAGAGAGAGAGAGAGAGAGAGAGAGAGAGAGAGAGGAAACAGACAGACAGACAGAAAGAGAAAGGGGAGAAAGAGAAAGAAAGGGAGAGGAGGAGGGGAGGGAGACAGCAAGAAAAAGAAAGTGGGAGAGAGAGAAAGGGAGAGAGGAGAAAGAAAGAGAAAGGGAGAGAGAGAGAAAGAGAGAGAGAGAAACAGACACAGACTGAGAGACAGAAAGAGAAAGAAAGAAAGGGGAGAGAGAGAGAGAGAGAGAAAAGGAGTGAAGGCCCAAATTATCATATGATAATTTGGGTGAAAAATTTCAGATACAATATTGAATTAGAAAAATGGGAGAAATTATGGAATATAAATTATAAACTAACAATGTCCGTATCCTATAAAGAAAACATGTGCAAGATGTTTTATAGGTGGCACCTTCTGCCTGCCAGATTGGCAAAGATCTTCCCGAACACCTCCCCGCTATGCTGGAAATGAAAACACCAAAAAGGAACCTATTACCACATGTGATGGTCTTGTCAGAAAGCAAAACAATTTTGGCAATCAATTAGAATACAAATAGAAGAAATTATAAACCAACAAATAGAAATAAGGCCAGAAATCTTCTTATTGGGAATAATTATCAGGCCATATGAAAAAGAAATAAGATATTTAATCATTCATATATTGACAGCAGCACGAATAGTTTTCGCTCAAAATTGGAAAAGCAATGATATACCATCAGAGGATAAGGTGATTAGTAAAATTATGGACAAGCTCACAAAGAGATGGAAATGGACAAGCTCACAAAGAGATACAAGAAAAAGATGAAACGGATTACTATTTAGTATGGGAGAAATGATATAAATGGTTGGAGGAGAAAAAGGAAAAAAGATATGGAAATAAATGAGAAGATATAAATTTGGATAGGAAATTAAGTACCAATTTATGTTAATGGTAAATCAAATATGTAGATTAAGAGAACACATATAGATGATATATTAGGAATATAGGGATAAGGGATAAGTTAAAGTAAGAAAGAGAAAATGTTATAAATATGAATATAGACTACTGATGCGACATGTTGAAAAGAAGATGTAAAGATAGATTTTTATTTGTGTGTTTTGTTGTTTGTTCGTATCAAAAAAAAGTAATATTTTTTTTAAAAAAAAGAAATAAAGGGAGTGAAGGAGGGAGAGAGCAAGAGAAAGAAAGAGGGAGAGAGAGAAAGGGAGAGAGGGGGAGAGGAGAAAGAAAGAGAAAGAAAGAAAGGGGGAGAGAGAGAGAAAGGGAGAGAGAGAAAGAGAGAAAGGGAGAGAGGGGGAGAGGAGAAAGAAAGCGAAAGAAAGAAAGGGGGAGAGAGAGAGAAAGGGAGAGAGAGAAAGAGAGAAAGGGAGAGAGGGGGAGAGGAGAAAGAAAGCGAAAGAAAGAAAGGGGGAGAGAGAGAGAAAGGGAGAGAGAGAAAGAGAGAAAGGGAGAGAGGGGGAGAGGAGAAAGAAAGCGAGAGAAAGGGAGAGAGAGAGAGAAAGCGAGAGAATTGTTTTCCTTCATTGACCCTCAGTGGAGAGAAATAGCTGCCTTGTTCATTTAGAAGTCTGATTTCACCCCGTTTAAGAGATGACCCCAAAATGGGCTCCCCGATGAAATCTCACTCATGCTCATAAAGCCTTTACTTTGTTTCAGGCTCAGAAAGCCAACTCAAGGGCGCAGCAGTCTCTTTCACCCTGAATCCCGCTCTCAAATGTGGGCGAGAATTCTGCTCCAAGAATTCCAAGTGGATGGAGGGGGGGGGGGGGGAGAAAAAAAAATCATGTCTTTTTAAAAATAGTAAGAGGTCTCCAGAAGTGGTAGGACTACAATTCCCAGCAGCCACTCAGCACAGCTAATGGGGGGGGGGGGAAAGTGGGGTATTTCCATAGCAACAGGAAGGCTATCAATCTTTTTTTTTTTCCTGTTGAAACTCAACCAAAGAATTTCCTGAGCAAAAACGCTTTTAATCAAAGATCAAGCCCTACAAAAAGTACAAGTTTCCCTTTTTTTAAAAAAAAACAACCTTCTACCAAATCGTTTGGCAGAGACAGGTAAGCTGACACTCTCCAACTGCTGGGGACAACTTCATCACTCTTTCACCTCTGGCCATGCTGGCTTGGAGGATGGGAGCTGAGGATCAAAACATCTCAAAGGCCACTACTGCGTTCTTCCACAGACCAGGAGCAGCGTTTCCCAAATCCCAAACCGGAGCCCTAGCAGCCTTACCTGGAGGGGCTGGGATCTATTCTGCGCAGATCAGACGTTTTCTCCGGAATTGCAGAGGCGTGGGGTTGAAATTATGCAAACCAACAGGCTCTGTATCCGAAGCCAGACATTTTCTAGTAGTACAACTGGATCACGTAATCAGGACAGTTCTTAACTCCAAATCTGGGAGAAACACGGCGAGGTAGAACCGGATAGATTAGTGGCAAGACATAAAGGATCCAACTGGATGGACTAATTCCCGGTGTCATCCGAGGCTGGCTGAGTTGCAATTAAAGCACCCTCCCAGTAAGAAGGCAGACCAGGTTTTTTTCTCCCCCTCACTACTGCTAGCATGCAGAGTTTTTTTGTTTTATATGTTTTATTTATACATTTTTCTTTAGTAGACATAAAAACTCAGTATCTACATGATCAGTGTGTTGTCTGAGTACAGTTGGTTTTGAAAGGTAATAATAGTAATAATAATATCACTGATAATCACATAGTAATAATAATTATTATAATTATAACAAGTAAATAATAATCATATTTGCTTATCCATACTAGTAACCTTCATTCTTTTAAGCTTTTAAGTTTCCAACTTCTGTTTCTGTTAACTAACCATTGGTAGAATAAGTCCCATGTTAAAAAATATTCTGTTTCTTCCTTCTCCTTTATTCTGAGTGTTAATCTATCCATCTCTGCGCATTCTGGTTTTTTTTTATTATTACACGTTCATCTGTCGGGATTTCTTCATTTTTCCACTGTTGTGCAAATACAATTCTCGCTACTGTTAACACATGTAGAATTAAATATGTATTCCCTTTATCAGAAACCCTGAAAGGGACCCCAAGGCCCAAAAGGCACAGCCTGAGGCCTGGTTTGGGGGTCCCTCCCCCTCCCCTGAGAAGGAAGGGCTGGGATGACAGTTGTAAGCCCCCCCGGGCCCCCCTATTTCCCCCTGGTTTGGGGGTCCCAGGAGCCCCCCTCCCCTGAGAAGAGCTGGGATGACAGTTGGAAGCCCCCCCTACTTTCCCCTGGTTTGGGGGTCCCAGGAGCCCCCCCTCTCCTGAGAAGGAAGGGCTGGGATGACAGTTGGAAGCTCCCCTTAGCTTCCCCCTGGTTTGGGGGTCCCAGGAGCCCCCTCCTCCCCTAAGAAGGAAGGGCTGGGATGACAGTTGGAAGCCCCCCCAGCTTCCCCCTGGTTTGGGGGTCCCAAGAGCCCCCTCCTCCCCTGAGAAGGAAGGGCTGGGATGACAGTTGTAAGGCCCCCGGGGCCCCCTATTTCCCCCTGGTTTGGGGGTCCCAGGAGCCCCCCTCCCCTGAGAAGGAAGAGCTGGGATGACAGTTGAAGCCCCCCCTACTTTCCCCTGGTTTGGGGGTCCCAGGAGCCCCCCCTCTCCTGAGAAGGGCTGGGATAGCAGTTGGAAGCCCCCCCTGCTTCCCCCTGGTTTGGGGGTCCCAGGAGCCCCCCCCTCTCCTGAGAAGGAAGGGCTGGGATGACAGTTGGAAGCCCCCCCCAGCTTCCCCCTGGTTTGGGGGTCCCAAGAGCCCCCTCCTCCCCTGAGAAGGAAGAACTGAGATGACAGTTGTAAGCCCCCCCCAGCTTCCCCCTGGTTTGGGGGTCCCAAGAGCCCCCTCCTCCCCTGAGAAGGAAGAACTGAGATGACAGTTGTAAGCCCCCCCCAGCTTCCCCCTGGTTTGGGGGTCCCAAGAGCCCCCTCCTCCCCTGAGAAGGGCTGGGATGACAGTTGGAAGCCCCCCTTAGCTTCCCCCTGGTTTGGGGGTCCCAAGAGCCCCCTCCTCCCCTGAGAAGGGCTGGGATGACAGTTGGAAGCCCCCCTTAGCTTCCCCCTGGTTTGGGGGTCACAAGAGCCCCCTCCTCCCCTGAGAAGGAAGAACTGAGATGACAGTTGTAAGCCCCCCCCAGCTTCCCCCTGGTTTGGGGGTCCCAGGAGCCCCACTCCCCTGAGAAGGAAGGGCTGAGAAGACAGTTGGAAGCCCCCCGCCCCCATTTCCCTTTAGTTTGGGGGTCACAAGAGCCCCCTCCTCCCCTGAGAAGGAAGAGCTGGGATGACAGTTGTAAGCCCCCCCCCAGCTTCCCCCTGGTTTGGGGGTCCCAGGAGCCCCCTCCTCCCCTGAGAAGGAAGGGCTGGGATGACAGTTGGAAGCCCCCCCCCCCAGCCTCCCGCCTCCGTTTCCCCCTCCGGGGCCTCTCCGCGGCCTAGGCCGGCTGTGGACCATGGGGCTCGGGGTGCGAGGCCGGGGGCGTCTCCTCAGTCAGGACTCACCCAGGCGGGACGGCGCGGCTCTTTGCCCGGGAAGCTTTCTCCCCTGCCGCCTCCGCCCCTGGCCGGGGAGGGAGGGCCTTGGCGTGGGCCTCTCAAAGGCTCCAGGCCGGAATCCGGACCCCGCAGCCCGTGGTTCCGCTTCTCCTCAAGGGCAACGCGCTTCATTCTCCCGAACCCCGGAATAAAACAACACCCCCACCCCCCGCAAATGCCTCAGAAAAAGAAGCCTAGCCCCGAATTAGGAAATTTTTTTTAAAAAAATTAACAAAGCATGGGGGGCGTCTATTCTAGGAAATACGGTAGCGACGGTCAATCATTCACTACTGGAACTAAATGGGCGATCACCGTTATTTCCTTTGCCGCCATGGACGCCTATGAAGGATTTAATAAAAAAAAAAAAAAAAAAAAAACGCGCGCGCCTATTCTGGGTATTACGGTAGAGGGTATTACGTGACCTTCACGTCGGCGAGACGTTGCGGATTCTTAAGAGGGGAAAGTTTTCGGCAACGTACGTTCAACCATAGAGACGGGCCGCTAGACGCTTGCACATGCGCAATCTTAACGTTTGCCTTTTCAAGAGGCGGGCCGAACGCTCGTCTCCTCGCCTTGCTATTCATATCGGAGAGCCCCGCCTTTTTTTGTGGGCGGGCCAAGGACGACTGGCAAAGGCGGGGCCAAGGATCAAAAAAAAAAAAAAAAAAGCGCTTGCCGTTGCTATTGGCTAACGCCGTTGCCTATCTGCTCGGTTCGAGGAAGCCGATTGGCTGATTTGCTACGGAGGCGGGAGAGAAGGAAACTTTCAAAAAGCAAAACAAAAACAAAACTTTGATCAATATCGATTGTGATCACTTGTGTTACTGGGTTTTTTTTTTTTTTTTAGCTAATTTAACACGAGTTCGTTTTTTAAATTTAAATTTAGGTACACAGGCCTAGTCAGACTTAGCTTGTCGATCAGAAAAGGTCGGCAGTTCGGCGGTTCGAATCCCTAGTGCAGCCTGAGCAGGGGGGTTGGGCTAGATGACCTCCCACGGTCCCTTCCAACTCTTGTTACTGTTACTGACCTCCCTCCAAACGCCAAAACCAACCCTTTCCTTGTTTAACCCTCTTGCAAAACGGTCAGAGCTGATTGTCAAAAGATTTGCACTATCCCGAACTTTCAACAAAGTTGTTAGTTGGGATGGAGAGACTTTAGGGAAATATCATTTATTAATCTAATTAATTCTGATTAACTCCTACTCCCACCCACCACTTCCCACTCGCCGTCCAAAAAACTTACATTGCCTCGAGTCCTTTTTTTTTTCCCCCTCCCGAAACGCGTAAAGAGTGCCCAGGAGTATTTGTAGCTCCTGGGCACTCTGCACATGCTCAGAGGCTCGGCAAACCAAGCCCCTTTCCCCACTCCCGGCGCTTTAGTTAGCTTTGCAAAAAAGAGGGATCGGGAGCAATCGCCTCTCGCCCGCCCCCCCCCCCCCCCACAGGCTTGGTCACCCACCCAGTCCTGGTGGCTTTAACAGTAACAGAGCTGAAAGGGATCTCGGAGGTCATCTATCCCAACCCCCTTGCTCACGCAGGAGACCTGTACTAGGGATTCGAACCGCCGAACTGCCGACCTTTTCTGATCTTTTCTGATGATTTTCTGATTCAGCCACTGAGCCACCTGGGCTTTCTATGCGGAAAGACTGGGCCGGCGGCGGACGATGGGAGCTGGAGTCCAACCAGGGTATGGGGAGAAACTACCCCCCCCACCCCCTCAATTCTTGGCTGCGGAGCTCAAGTCTGCAATCAGACACGCCTTCCTGGCTGCAGGCCACGCCCCTCCGCTAGCCACGCCCCTCCGCTAGCCACGCCCACCCTGACATCAGCTGGGCTGCCTGGCATTAACAGGGAAGCTTCCACCCATTTCCTTGACCGCCACCGAGCGACCCATGTCCCCCCTGGTCACCGCCGCCTGCTGTTGCTGCTCCAGCCGCCGCCCGCCGCCGCTTTCCCGGGCCAGGTAAACCCCGAAGTTAAGGAGCAGCGGGCGGGGAGGGGAGCAGCCCAATTCGAAAGGAAAGGAGGCCAAGCGGAGAAGCCCGGGGGTCTCGTCGCTCCTGCCCCCCCCCCGTCCCTGCAGCAGCACATGCAAGCAATTGGGGATCCTTAAAAGCACCCCAGGGTGGGAGGTCAGCCAGGCCAAATGCCCCTCCTTCCCCCAAGATCCTGGCAAAAGAGCAAAAGGAGCCAGAGTGTCTCTGAGCATGTCCAGAGTTGTAGCAAAAGGAGGAAGACGGAGGGGGAATTGAATTTTTTTTATTACCTGTTCTGTGGGCGTGGCTTGGTGGGCGTGGCAAGAGAAGGATGCTGCAAAATCTCTATTACCTCCCCACTCCTGGAAGGATACTGCAAAATCTCCATTCCCACCAGGATATTGCAAAATCCCCATTCCCACCCCACTCCCGGGGGAAGGATACTGCAAAATCTCCATTCCCACCCCACTCCTGGGGGAAGGATACTGCAAAATCTCCATTCCCCACCAGGATATTGCAAAAATCCCCATTCCCTCCCCACTTCTGGGGGAAGGATACTGTAAAATCTCCATTCCCACCCCACTCCTGGGGGAGGGATACTGCAAAATCTCCATTCCCACCCCACTCCTGGGGGAGGGATACTGCAAAATCCCCATTCCCTCCTCACTCCAGGGGGGAGGGATACTGCAATATCCCCATTCCCACCCCACTCCTGGGGGAAGGATACTGCAAAATCCCCATTCCCTCCTCACTCCAGGGGAGGGATACTGCAAAATCCCCATTCCCTCCCCACTCGGGGGCCAGCCAGAGGTGGTATTGGCCGGTTCTCCGAACTACTCAAAATTTCCATTACCCGTTCTCCAGAACCTGCTGAAATAGCACCCCTGGAACAAGAGTGTCTCTGAGCATGTCCAGAGTTGCGCCCTGTAGCTTTAGGAGCCAGATGGCTTTTTGCCCACTTTCTATATAATACCGTGTAGCTTTTGGCTTTTTTTTTTTTTTTGGCCCCGTTTCCTGTTGCAACACTTCTGTGTCCTTGGGATTGGAGGGCGCTAGTCCTCATGATGTTTGCTCAACGCTCAGTTCTCTCCAGAGGAAGGAACTGACCCTGCAGGATTTGCCGGAGGACACTTTGCTGGACGTCCTCTCCTGGGTTCCCAAGGGGGACCTGATCCACAACTGCCGGCTGGTCTGCAAACGGTGGCGTTACCTAGTGGACCTTCCCGTGGTCTGGAAGAGGAAATGCGAGCGGCTCGGCTTCCACCTGGAGCCGCTGGAAGGCAGCCTTCCGGATTGGAGGACGTTTTTCTTCAACTTGAGCAAAAGGAATCTCCTGAGGAACGTTTGCGGAAGAGGTTGGTCCTTGCTTGACAGGCTGTTCGGAGCCGGACGACAATTCCCGGAGTCTTTCCAGAACAGGGGTCTCCAACCTTGGCAACTTTAAGCCTGGCGGACTTCAACTCCCAGAATTCCTCAGCCGGCTTTGCTGAGGAATTCTGGGAGGAATTCTGGGAGTTGAAGTCCCCAAGTCTTAAAAGTTGCCAAAGTTGGAGATCCCTGGATTAAAAGACTTCCAAGGTCCCTTCCAACTCTTGTTAATTCTATTCCCGTGATGGCAAACCTAGCGTGCCACAGGTGGCACGCGGTGCCATATCGGTGGGCACGCGTGCTCCACTCCGGCGTACATGCACACGCTGGCCAGCTGATTTTCGGGCCTCCTGGTCCCACTGGAAGTCAGCAAACGGGTCGTTTCTGGCCTCCGGGGTGGGGTGGGGAAGGCTGTTTTTGCCCTCCCCAGGCTCCTAGAAAAGCCTCTGGCGTCTGGGGAGGGCAAAAAACAGGCCTACCAGGCCCACTGTGCCATCGCGTGCCAAAGGTGTGGGGAGCGTGGGGGGGGCGGGTCATACATGCATGTGTGGGGGGCTGCGGCACATAGAATTATGGGTGTGGGCATGCACGTGCGCGACCCCCCGAACCCTCCCACCACCACACTTTTGGCACGCGATGGCAAAAAGGTTAGCCATCACGGTTCTGTTCTATTCAAATTCCAACACCCAGTCGTTTCTTGTTAATTTGCCTTTTTTTTTTCTTTCTTTTTGCTTCTTTCCTGCAGCGGGGCTGAGATACTGGGAACTGCATCCCGCGGACTGGATGGCCGACTGGATGCCTGAGGATATTCCCAGTGGGTTCAAGAGGCGTTTCTTCAAGATATTTAAAAAGAAACGCAAATCCCCTCTTCCAGACACCGTTTGGACGGTCTTCGTACCAACCTGGCACCAAGATGGCGGCCTGAGGTATTTTTAAATTTTGATCGCAAAGAGTTAGGGAGCTCATCCGGGAATTGGGACGTTTGGCATGGTCCCCGGTGATCTCCCCCAAGTCGAAACCAGGCCTCTGCAAAAGAGTCTTGAGATTGTACAGGTAGTCCTCGACTTACGTCCGCAATGGAGCCCAACATTTCTGTTGCTAAGTGAGAGCGTTGTTAAGTAAGTTGTGCTCCATTTTACGACTTTCCTTGCCACATTGGTTTAAGTCAGTGATGGCTAACCTTTTTGCCATTGCGTGCTCCCCACGCTTTTGGCACGCGATGGCGCAGTGGGCCACAGTTGCCCTCCCCAGGCTCCAGGGGCTTTCTAGGAGCCTGGGGAGGGCAAAAACAGCCTTCCCCACCCCCCGGAGGCCAGATACGGCCCGTTTGCTGACTTCCAGTAGGACCAGAAGGCCTGAAAATCAGCTGGCCAGCGTGTGCATGTGGGCCAGAGCGGAGCTCACGTGCCCACTGTCAGAGCTCTGCGTGCCACCTGTGACACGCGTGCCATAGGTTCGCCATCACGGGTTTAAGTGAATCACGGCAGTTGTTAAACTGAGTAATACGGTTGTTAAGTGAATCTGGCTTCCCCATTTCCTTTGCTTGTCAGAAGGTCGCAAAAAGGGGCATTGCATGATCCCGGGATGCTGTGAGCATCTGTTCTGCCCCAGCTGTGGACCTCAAAGAACACAGCACACACAAAGTTTGTACAAAACTTAAATTTACTAAAATAATTCAGTCTTTTCCAAACAAAGGCTGTTAATAAACTTCCTTAACAGCCTACAAGAAAACAAAGATAAAGTAATCACAATCTTACTAAGGTTGGCAGAAAGCCCAGAAGCAATTTGCAGAGAATCCAGACCGAAGGAGAATGAACTAAAGTTGTTCCCTACAATTTGCTTCAGTTGGTGTTCCTCCTTAAATAGGCTAAGGTAGTGGCCAATTAGCCCCAAGCCTTACTCTCGAGGAGACCTCCTCCTGAGGAGCCACTCCTGCCTTTTGGCAGCTCTGCGCGTGCCCCTGCATCGAGAAGAGGCTCCTCCTCTTCTTCCTCTTCACCCATGGAAGCTTCTGGAGGTTCTGAAGGCCCTGGCTGAATCCCCGCCTCTGGCACCACATCTTCTCCAGCCTCCTCACTGTCTGACTCGGGTGCCAGCTGCACCACACCAGCCTCCTCGTTGTCGGAATCAGCTACAATCCGCACAGGCCACTGACGGGCCACAACAGCGTCATAAATATGAGTCAGTGGCCAAAACGGTTTGAGTTTTGATCATGTGACCCTGGAGATGGTACAAAGGTGGTGTGGAAAAACCCTCGCCAAGACGCTTTTTTCCATGCCGTTGTAACTTCAAACAGTCACTAAGTGAATTGCGGTAAGACGAGGACCACCTGTATATGTCTGCTGAAGGTGGATTTCCCACAGGAGCTTCCAGCTTCTAACCCTCTCCGGCTCCAGTGTCTTTTCTGTAGACGAGGATGGCCTGTCTTCATTTCTGCCTCTGTTTAGGTTTTTTGTGAAGAAGAAACAACGAGTCACCTTGAAGGACAAAGGGATCCCGAACTGGGTAATGGATGAAATGAAGCCCCAAATCACGGTGAAGGATTGGTGAGTACTGGAGTGGGGGCGAATTGTACAATGATGAACGGGTTCTCTTTCTTCAAAAGGCCCCAAATATTCTCTTGAGAAGAGAACTCGGGTTCCCTAAATGGTGTATAACTTAGTCCCGGCAAACCTCTTTAATTCATACGGCGGTAAATTACGTTCACGTACAGCCCGCAAGGCTTGATAAACAGTCTTTCAGAGGAAGGTTTATCAACACCCACCTTATCTCCCTTGGAATGCTGCCAAAGAGCTAATTTCCAGACGCAGGGCAAGGCCAAACTTGGCACAGAGTCACAAACAGAATTTTCAAATCTTGAATCGGCCAGATGAACTGTTTCCTGCAAAAGCTCATGTCCCGTTCGCTCTTCTTTTATGTCTTATGGGAGGGGCCAATCATCTCTAAGCCTTACTCCCAAGTCGACCCTGTTTCCTTAATTGTTCCTGTCTCCTGGCAGCTCTGCTTTTGTTCACACTGGGAACAGGCTCCCGCTGTTCTTCTGCCTCGCTGATGTCAGACTCCGGAGACTCGGGAGGCAGCAAAGAACTACCAGATGACCTTGGCCCCCTCTCTACCTCCAACTCAGAGCCATCATCCGAGCCTTCCCCAGACTCCAGGACTGGCCCACGTTCCTCCCCAACCTCCTCACTGTCCAAATCTGCTGCCAGCTCTGCTGGCCACTGGCGGGCCACAACATTAGGAGGGGGGGGAAATCAAGTTATGTATGCCAAATAGGTTTTGGATTCTTCATGCCCAAAACTCGGAGAGCAAGATAGCTGGTTAAAATGAGATTGACACTTTTATCATTCTAAAACAAGGTTCTCCAATCTTGGCCCCTTGAAGACTTGTGGACATGGCTGGCTAGGGAATTCTGGGAGTTGAAGTCCACAAGTCTTCAAGTGGCCAAGGTTGGAGACACCTGATTTAGAGGATGTAAGTTAGGCTGGAGTAAAGGTTTTTCTTCTTCTAACATTAGGCTGTCCAAAGGGATGGTTTTACGCAGGGGTGAAATCCAGCAGGTTCTGACAGGTTCTGGAGAACCAGTTGCGGAAATTTTGAGTAGTTTGGAGAACCAGCAAATACCACCTCTGGCTGGGTGCAGAGGGGGGTGCGAATGTAGATTTTGCAGCATCCTTCCCCTGGAGTGGGGTGGGAATGGGGATTTTGCAACATCCTTCCCCTGGAGCAGGGTGGGAATGTAGATTTTGCAGCATCCTTCCCCTGGAGCAGGGTGGGAATGGATATTTTGCAGTATCCTTCCCCTGGAGAGGGGAGGGAATGGGAATTTTGCAGCATCCTTCCCCTGGAGTGGGGTGGGAATGGAGATTTTTCAGCATCCTTCCCCTGCCATGCCCACCGAGCCACGCCCATAGAACCGATAGTAAAGAAATTTGAATTTCATCACTGGTTTTACGTTGCCTCCTTCAATACCCTCGACGTTATTTGAGGCACAAAATGGCCTTGGGAAGCAGCCAGCTGATGCTGGCTGTTTTCTGTCCCGTTTTTCTCCCTTGTAAACACAGGTATTTTAATGTGGACAATTCCCACTACCAGCTGACGGTGAATCTGCTCTCTGCCAATTGCGAAGTCCTCCAAAATTACTGCAAGATGTTTGAAGTCCGAGAACGAGTGCCTACTGTGGAAGAATGGCGGGAGGTAAAACAAAACATGGACATCCCTTTTGTCTGAAATGGTACAGGGTAGTCCTCGATGTACGACCACAATCGAGCCCAAAATTTACGTTGCCGAGCGAAACATCTGTCAAGTGAGTTTTGTCCCGTTTTACGACTTTTCTTGCCACGGCTGTTAAGTGAATCACTGCAGTGGATAAGTTGGTAACTGTTGTGACCTAGGCTTCCTGAGTCATTAAAACACACGAGTAGTCCCAAAAACCTCTTTTATTGCAACAGCTATGAATTACGTTCATTCACAGCTGGGTCCCAATTAGTTGCAAAAAGTCCTTCGGGAGAATTCCTTTGGGATAATCACCAACCTTTATCTCCCTCGACACGCTGCCAAAGACCTAGTTGGCAAAGCCACATGGAGTCCAGAATCAAACAGAGATGCCGACTGGGAACAAAATTAACAACGTTGCTTTCCTGCAAAGGGCCCACGTGCCTTTGATCCTCTTTTAAACCTTACGGGAGGGGCCAATCATCTCCAGGCCTTACTCCCTAGTCGTCCCTTTTGCTTTAGCTGCTCTTGCCTTCTGGCAGCTCTGTGCATGCTGGCCGGCTAGGGCAACACTCGCGTGCCCACAGATATGGCTCCGCGTGCCACCTGTGGCATGTGTGCCACCAGTTCGCCATCACGGGTATAGGGTCTCCGGGTTGGACTAGATGACCTCCAAGATCCCTTCCAACTCTTATTATTCTGTATGCATTTCTCTCCTCTGTAGGTTTCGTACGTCTTTGAAAATTATCCGTCTGGAGTGCGCTATGTGGATTTTGAACATCGAGTGGGCTGGCGGTCGGCAGTGAAAGTAACCAACAGCAGTATTGCAGTGGATTTAGTATGACGAGGGGGCAGGGCTCTTTATTTAGCACTTTCATGCCTTGATATCGTTTTAGAAGGGAGGAATTTTCTCTGCTTTGAAGTATTCTCCGAAGTTGTATGTTTACACTTGCATACCAACCATAAATGCTGCTGTGGTCATTTTACGGGACGATGGCAATATTTTCAAATCACGGGGAAGGGGTGGGAGGAGTAGCAAGTAGAATGGATTATTGGAAGTCACTTCCATATTAAAGTTTCCCGTTAAAAGTTTGGGAGAGCACAAATGGTTCTTTTGCATACACACATTCTGTGACCAAAGAAACGCACTTCACAAGCCACGTTGGGACAAGCGAGAACAAATATGAAGCCGGAACACATGCAGGCAAGAGGGAAATTTGATTTTTTTTAAAAAAAAATGTGTTAAATGCCTTGATTGCGACTTGCTAATTATCGATATCCAATATTTGTACTTTGCCTTTCTCCCATACTGTTTCTTTTAGGCAAATTTAAAGGCGGGTTTGATCCAAAATATTACTGTATTTCCCAAAAATAAGACCCTGTCTTATATTTTTTTGAACCCTGAAATAAGCGCTTGGCCTTATTGCCCTGCGCTCAAAAGCCTAATTGAGTCAGGGGATGACTTATTTTGGGGGAAACAGGTTAGATGATAGATAGATGGATGGATAGATAGATGATAGATAGATGATAGATGGATTGTTAGATGGATAGATAAATAGATGATAGATAGATAGATAGATAGATAGATAGATAGATAGATAGATAGATAGATAGATGATTGATAGATGATAGATACTCTGTTTCCCTGAAAATAAGACCCTCTCTTATAGTTTTTTGAACCCTGAAATAAGCGCTTGGCCTTATTGCCATGCGCTCAAAGCCCGATTGGGCTTATCATCAGGGAATGTCTTATTTTGGGGAAAACAGGTTAGATGATAGATAGATAGATAGATAGATAGATAGATAGATAGATAGATAGATAGATAGATAAATAAATAGATGATAGATGGATAGATGATAGATAGATGATAGATGGATAATTAGATGGATAAATGATAGATAGATGATAAATAGATGATAGATGATAGATAGATAAATAGATGATAGATAGATGATAGATGATAGATGCATAATTAGATGGATAGATAAATAGATGATAGATAGATGATAAATAGATGATTGATAGATAGATAGATGATAGATGATAGATGGATAATTAGATGGATAAATAGATGATAGATGGATAATTAGATGGATAGCTAGACGATTGATAGATGATAGATACTCTGTTTCCCCAAAAATAAGACCCTGTCTTATATTTTTTTGAACCCTGAAATAAGCGCTTGGCCTTATTGCCATGCGCTCAAAAGCACGATTGGGCTTATTATCAGGGGGTGACTTATTCTGGGGGAAACGGGGTATTAAAAGTAAAACCTCTGAAATTCCAGGCCAAATTGTCAAAGGTTATTTGTAGTTGTCTGAACAAGTCCAAGGAAGGGTGATCCGATCCTCTCTTGCAGAGAACAGGATGTAGTTTAATGTGGTATATTTAAAAAAAATGTGGAAAGAAACTATATTGTATGTAGAATTTCCTTGCCAGGAATGCCTGCTCAGGCTGCCTTCTAATTCTCAGTTTTCCACCGTTGAAAACTCTTTGTAAATGTCTCATGTCTCTTATTGCTATTTGATGCTTTTGAATTATTTTGTAAAATTAAAGTCACTTGGGATTTTCTTAAAAAAAAAAACAAAACTGTGATCCAGACTGCTTTGAATGCCTTCTTTCTGTAATATATTTATTATTATTATTTGTTTAATTATACATTTATATTGTGTGTGAACAGAGTTGGTTCTGGGTATATCAATAACAATATTATTGATCTCTATCACAATTTCTCAAATTTAAGTAATCCTCGTTATATTGTTCATAGATATTCAAAAAATGCCTAATTCCTCATCTTTATCTCTACCTTCATCTATATCTTTCTTGTTCTATCTAAACATTTCTCTTATGTCTGAACAAATTTAACGAAATTTCATTTATATTGATCCAAATAATCCTCGTTATATTGTTCATACATATTCAAAAAATGTCTAGCTCCTCATCTCTACCTTCATCTATATCTTTCTTGTTCTATCTAAACATTTCTCTTATGTCTGAAGAAATTTAATGAAATTTCATTTATATTGATCCAAGTCACGCTAACGTTGTTAATAATCTCTGTCACATTTATCGAATTTATACAATCCTCATTTATACATCTCCTCTTTAGTACTTCAATTCTTATCCGGTTTTTTTTCATATTAATCCAATTCACAATAACAGTATGAACCAATTTAAATAGATATCATTCATGTTGATCCAATTCACATTGACCTTATTAATGATCTCTATCACATTAATCAGATTTATATAATCCCGTTATGTTGTTTAAATATACATTTAAAAAATACTTCTTTTTTTTTTTAATGAATGCCTTCTTTGAAGTCCGTGAAAATGGGTATAAAATTAAAGGGGAAAAAAACTTCCTTTTTCTAGGTGAAAAAATGGCGATGTTTGGATAAATCAGGAACTCTGTTTGTTTCTGTGCCTTATCTGTCTGTGACCTCATCACTCGAGTTGTACTTTGAGGCTTTATCAAAAGAGGAAACAGTTAAAAGTTGACTCAACCATTGGCCGCAGAAGGAAATAATTTAGATCCCTTCTAAAGACAGACATAATTTTTCAGAGCTCATAAACTTTAGCCTACTGTCTAATCTTCAGCACAGGTAGTTCTCGACTTCATTTCGTGACCGTTGAAAGTCACCAAAGCGCTGAAAATTTTTCCTACTTAGGACCTTTCTAGCATCCCCACGATCGTGTGATCACAAGGCAGGTGCTTGGCAAGTGACTCATGCTTACGACCGTTGCTGTGTCCAAAGGTCATAGGATCCCCCTTTGTGACCTTTTGACGAGCGAAATCAAGGGGGGAGCCAGATTCACTTAACAACCGGGGCAGTGGTGGAATTCATTTTTTTTTTTACCACCGGTTCTGTGAGCGTGGCTTGCTGGGTGTGGTGTGTGGCCTGGTGGGTGTGGCAGGGGAAGGAAACTGCAAAATCTCCATTCCCACCCCACTCCAGGGGAAGGATGTTGTAAAATCCCCATTCCCACCCCACTCCAGGGGAAGGATACTGCAAAATCCCCTTTCCCTCCTCACTCCTGGGGGAAGGATATTACAAAATCCCCATTCCCATCCCACTACAGGGGAAGGATACTGCAAAATTCTCATTCCCACCCCACTCCAGGGGAAGGATACTGCAAAATCCCCATTCCCTCCTCACTCCAGAGGAAGGATACTGCAAAATCCCCATTCCCTACTCACTCCTGGGGGAAGGATATTACAAAATCCCCATTCACATCCCAATACAGGGGAAGGATACTGCAAAATCCTCATTCCCACCCCACTCCAGGGGAAGGATACTGCAAAATCCCCATTCCCTCCTCACTCCAGAGGATGGATACTGCAAAATCCCCATTCCCTCCTCACTCCTGGGGGAAGGATATTACAAAATCCCCATTCCCACCCCACTCCAGGGGAAGGATACTGCAAAATCCCCATTCCCACCCCACTCCTGAGGGGAAGGATACCGCAAAATCCCCATTCCCACCCCACTCTGGGGCCAGCCAGAGGTGGCATTTGCCGGTTCTCCGAACTACTCAAAATTTCCGCTACCGGTTCTCCAGAACCTGCTGAATTTCACCCCTGAACCGGGGTTACTAATTTATTAACTGTGGTGATTCACTTAACAATTGTGGCAAGAAAGGTCATCGAATGGGGCAAAACTCACTCAGCGACAGAAATTTGGGGCTCAATTGTGGTCGTACGTCGAGGCCAACCTGTACTGTATGTGGGTCCTCCAAGGGCTGAAAGCTACGCAACAAATCAGATCTAAATTTTAATTCCTAGCAAGCCAGCCCAGCTTTTATTTCCGAGGGAAGGCAGCATTCTGCCTATGTTTGAAAGAACAAACATATGCTTGTTTGTTCGCTCGCAAACCAAGTTTTAATGCTCAGGGAAAGTGGCTAAAGCTCCTTCAAACTTTGAAGCAGAGAGTCCCTCTTCCTCTTTGGGGGCTGCTATTTAGAAGCTCCTTCCCTCGTTCCCAGCTGTGCATAGAAGCCTTTTATAAATCCATGGAAAAGCCAAAAGCCGTAAATGCAAAATAAATCCAAAGTCCATCATAGTGGCTTGTTAGCTCTTTTGGAGTCCTTCAAGAGGGCGTCAACATGCAGGAATCAAACAAACAGCTCCACTGTTGTGTCCAGGGTCCACATGACATCAAAGAAGCTGCGTCATTCTATGCAAATGAATCAGGAATTCCCACCCTCCCTCTTTCTCTTCCTCCTCCTCCTCCTCCTCCCTGGCCAGACAGATCTTTGAGAACTGGCTCGTGGGTACCAACATCTCCAATACTTTCTCTTTGTGTCTTTTTATTTTTGCACCTTTCTACCTTTCGGCAGGGAAGTATCAGGAACCTGGGGTTGGGAGAGTGGAGTTTTGGAAGAGATTTGCAATCAGACAGGAGCCGGTCAGGGTCTCCCTAAAAAATCTGCAAAATTAAGAGCTACTGGATCAAGAAGCAAGGGTCCAAGAAAGAAAGATGCACGGAGTGAGATCCTGACTCATCCTTGCCCACTGGTGGTGGCCTGAATGTTGACACACCAGAACGAGAAGTCCTAGGGTAGCCATTCCCTACTTCCTCGTCACGTGTTTTGGGAAAAAAATTGTGGGCGGAGAGGCATCAGCAATGGAAAATTGAAGCTCAAGGCGGACCGGAAAGCTAAGCTAGCTTTTGCTGCCCAGCTTCCTCGCGCCCTTCAGTGGTCCTGGACCAGAGGTGAAATCCAGCAGGTTCTGACGAACCGGTAGCGGAAAGTTTGAGTAGTTTGGAGAACCGGCAAATACCACCTCTGGCTGGTCCCAGAGTGGGGAGGGAATGGAGATTTTGCAATATCCTTGCCCCAGGAGTGGGGTGGGAATGGGGATTTTGCAATATCCTTGCCCCAGGAATGGGGTGGGAATGGGGATTTTGCAGTATCCTTCTCCCAGGGAAGATCAACTCTGCTGCAAATCCCCAGATCCTCTTTACATTTGAATCCCGACTCTGGAGATTTCTCTCTCGATTTTTACTATTTCAAGCTGATCTCCAGAATTTACAGCCCTCCAGAATTTTCCAGCTTTAAGAATTGTGCTGAGTCATTCTGCATCCTGATCGGCTGAGCTCTGTAGCCAATGTATTTAAGGAGAGCTAAATTATGGTTAGTGTGGACACTACACCATTTTACCTGCTGCTATGCTGTAACTATTTTTGATCTCTCTCTGGTCAACTGTTTAGTTTAGTTTAGTTTAGTTTAGTTTAGTTTAGTTTAGTTTAGTTTAGTTTAGTTTAGTTTAGTTTAGTTTAGTTTAGTTTAGTTTGATTTGTATACCGCCCTACTCCCGAAGGACTCAGGGCGGTGAACAGCCACAAGAGAAAAACACATAAATACAAAATTTAAAAACAGAATAAAACCGAATTAAACAATGTGGCCGAAGACAGATTTAAAACACCCCAATAAATTAAAACCAATTAAAATTTGTGTTTTAAAAGGGAAAAATTAGGCCAGGCCAGCCTGATGGAATAAAAAGGTTTTAAGAGCGCGGCGGAAGGTGCGTAGATCCAGGATCCTCCGTATCTCCGGGGGGAGCTCGTTCCAGATAGTAGGTGCCCCCACAGAGAAGGCCCTCCCCCTGGGGGCCGCCAGTCGGCATTGTTTGGCCGACGGCACCCGGAGGAGCCCCTCTCTGTGAGAGCGTACCGGCCGGTGGGAGGCTACTGGTAGCAGCAGGCGGTCTCGTAGATAACCAGGTCCTAAGCCATGGAGCGCTCTAAAGGTGGTAACCAAGACCTTGAAGCGC
This sequence comes from Pituophis catenifer annectens, assembly GCF_029215685.1. Taxonomy (NCBI): domain Eukaryota; kingdom Metazoa; phylum Chordata; class Lepidosauria; order Squamata; family Colubridae; genus Pituophis; species Pituophis catenifer. Next base: position 6,959,080 of record NW_027256898.1, on the reverse strand, counting down.
ACACGGAAGACCACCGGGAGCCAGTGCAGCTCGCGCACGAGAGGTGTTCCATGGGAGCGCCACGTCGCTCCCATAACCACCCGCGCGGCCTCACTCTGCGCCAGTTGGAGCCTCCGGGTGCTCCTCAAGGGGAGCCCCATGTAGATCATGATTATCCATTTACTGCTTTCTGATATTTATTGAACTGTTTTCATAATGTTCCTGACTGTTCCTTGTATTTTTCTACAAACTGGTAAGAAGATTTTATATCCCTGGATTGATCTTATATTGCACTTTATATGGCTAAGACTTGGATTGTTAAAGGAATATGATTTTGCTTTTCCCTAAAAGTAAAATACTATAAAACTCAATTTGTCTATATGTTGTTCACAATTACTCTCAAACAGTTTCCGTGCGAAAAACTCTAATGGTACTCTGCTTTATAAGCCACAACTTCCGGGTGTAACTCAAAAAAATATCCTTCACTTAAAGCATCATGCATCCTGAACCCTGGAGGCGGGGGGAAGGGGAGGACTATGTAGCAGGCTGAAATTCAACTGGGAGAGCTTTTCTCACCACAAGCCACACCCTCCCTCCCTCCCTCTGCAGAACCGGGATACCTCTCTCCTTGCCCTGGAAAGGAAAGGGGGGGGGGTTCTCATCTATATATCTATTATATATCTGTGCTGTTCGCATCTCTGTTTAGGAGAGGGTGAAACCATGCTGGGAATGATGGGAGCTGTAGTTTTCTGGGTCTGGAAAGCATCTGGGAAGTTTACAGATACCCGAAAAACGAACAGGGACCAGGGCTAGCTGATTATCTTCCCTTGGGGAGGGGGGTGTATTTTCTTCCTTTTCTTCCTGAACTCTAGCCAGGGAGAGGAGAGGGGTTGGACTAGATGACCTCCGAGGTCCCTTCCAACTCTATCCTTCTATGATTCTGACACCCAGATTTTTTTTGGGGGGGGGGAAGGGGATCCCTCAAGGAAGCGGTGTCTTAAAGCCACCGAAGGGGGGTGGGTGGGAGGCCCTTAGCTTAATTCACACCGTTGAGAACCCCAAATGGACTGGGGACGGGGACTGGAGAAGCTGAGGCCAGAGGATCGTACAGATGTGGAGTGAGAGAGCTACATCCTGCCCTCCGCCCATGTTCCACAGCCACTCTTTTCTCTTTTCCATGCCTGCTTCCACAGCTTGGTTAGGGCAAAGCTTGGGAGGGCCATGAGTGGGGTGGGGGGTGGGGGTTTGAACTATTTCCCAGGCTCCCCTATCCCCCCTCTCATCCTCCTGCTGTGGCCGCAAGGGGGAATCAAGAGGCAGGGAAGGAGGGAGGGTCCCTTGGCATCATCATCCTCCCTCCCTCCCTGTCTCTCTCTCTCTCTAATGGACGCTTTCCGCTTTACGATCTGGCGCTGCTCACAAGCTGAGACGTTAAACATCTGGAAGGATGCCCCAACGGGAGCGAGTAGCGGTCATCGCCTAGTAAATTTCCACAGCATCCGGGAAGCTTTTGGACCAGGATGGGAGACGGGAGATGCGTCACTGAGCGAGCAGGGAGCTTCGCCTGACAGGCTCACTCACGCTCCTACAGCTCTCCACCCACCCACCCCCGTGTCCCACCCACCCCGGCCTCTTAAAACAGCAAAGCAGGGAAACGCCTTCCTCTCCTCCGCATCTTTGCAAAGTTATACTTGAGTTACGACACCCTGTTGCTGATCGGGACGGGAGGTGGCGGCCGTTTGCCTGCCCCAGGGGTGGGGCACGAGTTCCTTTCCTGCCTCTTCCTTGCAAGCCAGGTAAACCCCCCTCTCCCCTCCCCAGCCTTTCTCAGCCCGAGAGCTGGAATCCCCCCCCCCCCAATCGGGCAAGCCAAGTGGGTGGGCCGCCTTAATCCAAAATTTGGATCTTCCTCCCCAGAGATATTTGTTGTCGTTAGTCGCGAAGTCGTGTCCGACCCATCGCGACCCCCATGGACCACGTTCCTCCAGGCCTTCCTGTCCTCCACCATCCTCTGGAGTCCATTTAAGATCACGCCGACTGCTTCGGTGACTCCATCCAGCCTCCTCGTTCTCTGCCGTCCCCTTCTTCTTTTGCCCTCCATCGTTCCCAGCATTCGGCTCTTCTCCTTCCTTCTCGTTAGGCGGCCCAAAGGATTTGAGTTTCCTCTTCAGGATCCGGCCTTCTAAAGAGCTGTCAAAGCTTTTCTTTCTTTGCAGACAAGAGCTCAGCTTAAAGGGCTGCCAAAAAGGAAGAGGTGGGAGGAAGGTACAGGCTACCTCTCTCGCCTCACCCTCTGCCTTACCTCTCCGCGTTACACTCTATCAAACACAGGCTCGCATTTATGAAGGCACGATTTAATGTGATCCCCTCAAATGTCCTCGACAGTAGACTCTCGGGGGGAGTAAAATCCATCTATTGTACATGTGACGGCCGATCCCCGGAATCTCTGTTCCATATTACATTCGTATGTCCCCACTACCGGGACATAAGATCAAGATTCATTTCTCCTATTTCCCAGAGATTCCCTGGTTCACCTGATTCGTTCAGCCTTTATTTCCCACTCCAGGACGCAGACCCCAATATAACTCTAAAGGTGGCAAAATTTTTTGCTGCAGTCGTGGCTGGAAAAAAAAAATGGGGGAAGAGACGGGTAAGCCCTACGGCAGAGGATCACTAGTATTGACAGTACAGATTGTATCTGAGGCAGTAGATAGTGTACTGTCACATGATCTATCTATATTTGTAAAATATACTCCCTTTCTATGTGTATTTTAATTTGGTCTCTGACCGTAATAAAAGCTTACTTACTTACTTCTCCCAAACACCAGAAGGGAGGACAAGAAACAATGGATGGAAATTAGTTTAAGGAGAGAAGGAACTTAGAAATAAGAAGCTTTGGGGGGGGGGGGGCTGAAGGAAAGTGGGGGAAGGTTGGAGGGAGGAAGAGAGAGAGAGACGACGCGAAGGCCAGTGTTGATAGGGCCGAAAAAGGATTGGGATTGATGGTTGGGATTGTCTACCACGTCTAGGTTGGGTTCTGCTCTCCACCGGCCCAACTCAAGCGTTTCCTCGCCTCCCGTGTCCACCCGTCTCTAGTCCTCCTTGGCCAAAACATGGCAAGCATTCAAGACCTGCCCGATGACGTTTTGCTGGCGGTGTTGCGCCTGCTCCCCATCAACGAGCTGATCTGGAACTGCCGGCTGGTTTGTTCCCGTTGGCGAGATGTCCTGGACACCCCTTTCCTGTGGAAGCACAAGTACCAAGAGGAGGACGCCGACCTGAAGATGCCGAAGACCTTCTACATTTTCTGCCACTTGGAGAAGAACTTAATCAAGAACCCTTGTGGCGAAGGTGAGTCCCAACTGCAACCAGGGGGGGTTTGCAACAACCACCCTGGGGGGTGGGGGGGTTCTGAGATAGCTTTCGAAGACCAACGGAGGATGACAGGTCTGCTCTAGCAAAAGGCCATCCTGGTGGACGAAAAGCCCGAGTAACTGTCTTTCAAATGGACTTTCTGGTTTTTTCTTTGAAGGCGTTTCGCTTCTCACCCAAGAAGCTTCCTCAGCTCTGACTGGATGGTGGGGAACGGAAGGATTGATACTCCTTGCAGACAGCCGGTCATTGGCATCCTTTTATAGAGAGTCATTGAGGCCACTTGGAGGTTTTATCTGCGTCCTCAGCGTCACCCGAGTGATGCAAGTGGGTCTGGGAGCTTCTTGGAACGGCTGAAAGGACTGTGAGATACGATGATGTCATACCCTTCTAACAACCAGCTGTTTGCAAGGAGTATAAATCCTTCCATTCCCCCACCATTCAGCCAGAGCTGAAGAAGCTTCTTGGATGAGGAGCGAAATGTCTTCAAAGAAAAAAAAACAAACAAGGAAGTCGTGTTGCCTCTTGAAAAAAAACGTGACCTTGGATGACTGAGAATCTCCATAGATATGTCTTTCCTTCTTTGTCTCTCTCTTTCTACAGCTTGACAGTTGAGTCTGTAGGGCTGCGGGGGGAAAAAATTAACTTTTAAATAAAAGCAGCGGCCGTGCTAATAACAAATTATAGATCTTTTTACCATTGAGGATAGGCCTTTTTACATGTTGACCGGGGTCTTCTATCGCCCTGGGGACTGATATGAATTAAGAGACCCTTGTATAAATAATAAAGTTAATATTCATTCCAGCGGTGAAATCCAATTTTTTTTACTACCGTTTCTGTGGGTGTGGCTTGGTGGGTGAGGCAGGGGAAGGATACTGCAAAATCCCCATTCCCCTCCCCACTCCTGGGGGGGGGGGAAGGATATTGCAAAATCTCCATTCCCACCCCACTCTGGGGCCAGCCAGAGGTGGTATTTGCCGGTTCTCCGAACCACTCAAAAATTTCTGCTATCGGTTCTCCGAACTGCTCAAAATTTCCACTACCGGTTCTCCGAACTGCTCAAAATTTCTGCTACCGGTTCTCCAGAACCTGCTGGATTTCGCCTGATTCATTCTGTCTGTCTGGTCATTCCTCAAAAGCTGCCTAACTGCTGTACCGTTGTGATTGTTTTGACTCTTCTCCGTATGGATCCGATTTAGCAGGAAGGGTGAACGTAAATTGTGCGCTTTGTAAACTCAACCTCGGAGGTCAAATTCGCAGCTCATTCAACAAAGCAGCAACATTTAAGAAAATCCTTTTTAAAGAGAAATACAGATGTGCAGGGAGGGGCACGATGCTTCTCCTTTGACTTCCTGTGGCTTTTTTCACAGAAGGATTAGACTTCTGGGATACGGCCACGCCTTCCAACGGACAGTGGAAAGTTAAAGATATTTTTGAAAAAGACTCGGCAAAGCTGCAGGCCTGGGACTTCCTTCAGAGGAATATTTATATCAAAGATGAATGGATACCCTACCAAGAAGTTGAAAAATGTTTTGCTGCGTACAACGGGTGAGCGATTATCGTGACGCTTATTCTGACATTTAATTGACGGGGGGGGGAAGGGACGGACCCGTGGGAATTCGCGGCGTTCTGCAGGCAAGCTAATCTGCCTGCTCTCAAAACGATACAAAGGGGAGTTTCGCTTGATATGGATTTATTCCGTCGAGCCAGAATTTTGATTTTAAGATTAGTCCACAGAAATAGTTTTCCGAGCCGGAGGAGGAGGATTTGATTTAATTTAATTTAAATCGGGCGGTGTGGATTCTGCTCTATCCCAAATGGCTTGTGTGCTTTCTTCTGATTTTTTTCAGTTCATTAAACGCTACGGTTGAAAATAATTTCCCATGTCTTTTGCTCCTGTTCGGTGCTTAGGAACTGAAAAAGACCGGTCTCGCCCAATTAGACCCCCCCCAGTTCCCTCCACTCCAATGTATTCGAAGTCTCCTTAGACCCAGCTTCGGAGGCTCTCCAACCTCCAGAAGTGCAGGATTGTGTTTTTGAATTTGTGGTTAATTTCTCTGGTAGGCTCTGCACGAAATCTCAGCTCATCACGTTGAAGGATGAAGGTTACTGGGACCAGCTGATGGATGATGGGAGACCCACAATTGTGGTGAAGGATTGGTAAGGGCCAGAACATCAGCTCCTGGTTATAAGGGGAGCAGGAAACGTATGCAACCGGACGTTAAAAGTCTTGAGAGATACTATAAAAATATGGGCTTGAGGTAGCCTCCCTGCTTAGATCTGGACTGCAAGGCAGGCTCTGAAAAGCGTTACCTTCCTAAGGCAACAAACTGCTAGACCCAGGTTGAGCTCTAGATAGGGGTCCCCAACCTTTCGGAGCTCAGGGACCACTAAATTCATAATTTTAAATCCCGCGGACCACTAATATGATCTGCCTAACGACTGGCTGGGTGGGTGTCGGTAAGTGGTCATGTGACTGGGTGGGCGTGGCCAACTCGATGTCACTCACGTCAAGGGGCGTCTCGTCGGCCTCTACTCTCTGCTCCCCTCCCAGCCATCCTCCCTCCCAGTGGTTAGAATGCAGTATTGCAGGCTAACTCTGCCCAATGCCAACAGTTTGATCCTGACCGGCTGCAGGTTGACTCAACCTTCCATCTTTCCGAGGTCAGCAAAATGAGGACCCCAGATTGTTGGGGGCAAGAGGCTGACTCTGTAAACCGCTTAGAGAGGGCTGTAAAAGCACCGTGAAGTGATATATAAGTCTTAAGTGCTGTTGCTATTCCATAACCAAGTCAAATGGCAGGGGTTCGGAGACCAGGAACGCTGGTCAGTATTGGCAAAGGAGCTCTTCTCTGTTGTGTTGTTCTGTCTCCAAGCTGCTTCTCCTCCAGAAAGCTCTTGGCCAAAGCTTGCCTGGCCATCCTGAGACCAGGGTGTGCCGGGTTCAAACCTTGTCTCTCTCGCTTTCCCCCCACCCCAATAGGTTTTACAGCAGCTTCAACAGCCATTACAAATTGTGCGTGAAGCTGTTGTCCGAGGATTTCAAGGTCATCCGAGAGTATGACTCCGAGAACAAATACAAATACGACTCGTCCGAGGATTTCAAGGTCATCCGAGAGTATGACTCCGAGAACAAATACAAATACGACTCCGAATACAGTGATGAATGGCGTCAGGTAAGAGAAGGGGAATCTCCTGGAATGGCTGTCCTCCTTCCCACCCTGCGGTGAGGTTCGTCTCAAAGCCAACTCACCATGGCTCCCTCTCTTCTCTTCTCTTCTCTTCTCTTCTCTTCTCTTCTCTTCTCTTCTCTTCTCTCCCCTTCTCTCTTCTCCTTCTCTTTCCTTTCCTTCTCTTCTCTCTTTTCTCCTCTCCTCCCCTCCTACTCTTCTCTTCCTCTTCTTCTTTCCTTTCCTCCCCTTCTCCTTCCTCTCCTTTCCTTCTCCTCTTCTTTTCCCCTCCCCTACTTTTCTCCTCTCCCCTTCTCTTCTCCTTCTTTCCTCTCCTTCTCCTTCCTCCTCCTTCTCTTCTCTTTTCCCCTCCCCTCCTTCTCTTCTCTCCTCCCCTTCTCTTTCCTTTCCTCTCCTTCTCTCTTTTCCCCTCCCCTCCCACTCTTCTCTTCCTCTTCTCCTTCTTTCCTTTCCTCTCCTCCCCTTCTCCTTCCTCTCCTTTCCTTCTCTTCTCTTTTCCCCTCCCCTACTTCTCTCCTCTCCCCTTCTCTCTTCTCCTTCTCCTTCCTCTCCTCTCCTTCTCCTTCTCCTTCTTCTCTTCTCTCCTCTCTTTTCCCCTCCCCTCCCCTCCCTTCCTTCTCTTCTCTTCCTCTTCTCTTCGGCAGGTCTCACACGCTTTTCACAACATCCCTCCTGGAATCCGTCACATATTTTTCCAGCACCAAGGCCTGCATTTCAACTGGCAGCAGTCGAGCTGTGGCACCAAACTCATGAAGTGCTTGAAGATGGCCAAAGAGAGGGGGAAATCCCAAAGAATGAGGATTACCAAAACGAGCGTCACTGTCGGACCGTTTTCCCTAGACAAGACCATGTACCGCCGACACGGCCGAGACATTAGACACTGTCACTTCAACCAATGTCCCTGCCGGGGGAATTACATCCACTGGTCACTGGCGCCAAAGTGCAGATTGGGTGCCTGCCGCTGACCAGGTTCCAATGCTCTCCGCTCGTCTTTTAAGTCGCGTACGAAAAAGAGCAGACACAAAAACAGAGGTGCGTTCTTGCATACCTTTTCCTCCCTGCCAGAAAAGTTTGAAAGTCAAGTAGCGGTACCGGAAACAGAGCCGGAGCGAAGTGAAGCGGCCCAGAGGTCGTTATCTCCTTCACATTCCCCTCTGAAACAAGAGGCGTTTTTAAAAGAAAAGCACATCCAGAATCCAGACCGTACGACAGGATGGACTTTTATTGGGCACGGGGAAAAAAAATAATTAGGCTTACCCCAAAGCATTGAAACACACACACAAAAAAACCCGATTTGCGCAGTTTGCTCGCGTTGGGAAAACCACTGCCCTCCAAAGCTTTGGAACGCCTCACCATTACGTTTTGGTCTCCCTCCCCCCCGCCAAGTGCACAAGGAGTAAGAACCCAAGCAAAAATAGTAGGGAAACGGGTGGATGGATATTCTACCAGAGGTTGAATTCTGTTTTCCTTCCGAACGGATCTATTTTCTTCCACCGTCTCTGCAACTGTTGTAAACGTTGAATGTTAAGTATTTTATTGTCCCTTCATTTTCTGGGCTGTTATGACAACGGCCTGGATAATAAAATCTTCTGCGAGGCCTCTATTCGCGCCAGCTCATCGCTTCTACAACAATTGCCATTCCATGCAGTCTTAAAAAAAAATGTTTCTAATTGTGGCTTCACAAACTTCAACCGCAGCCTGGCTGGCCTATGTATTGGCCAGTCAGGTGAACTAATGGCCGATTCGTAAGGCATTCTTCATTTTCCCCACACCTGAAACAAGGTGATCTGGGGCCCAGAAATGGCTGGACTACATTACCTAGCCGTGTCTTAGAAGTTGTGTCTTGTAAAAGAAGCTTTCCTTTTGTTTTTCCCCCCTCCTCCACAACTCCCAAACTTTTGAGAAAAAGTTGTTTTCCTTCCACCCTCAAGCCAGAGTCCATCTTTACTCCCCATCGCTTCCGGGAAAGAGTCCCATGGGGATAGCAGAGCCTAGAGAGGGAGCCAGGGAAAGGGTTGGACACAGGTCTTCGGTTACCAGAAAGGGCACCTGGAGGAGAAGAGAGCAGTCATCAAGCAGTCAAAACAACCTGGCGGGGAGATCCTACAGAACTGGGACAGATTTACTTTTGATGTCCAACTGAGCTTTCCCTGGGGATTTGTGAGGAAGGTATGGAATAAGTGGGGAAAGGAGAGGGGAGGGGAGGGGGGAGGGGGAGGAGAGGAGAGGAGAGGAGAGGAGAGGAGAGGAGAGGAGAGGAGAGGAGAGGAGAGGAGAGGAGAGGAGAGGAGAGGAGAGGAGAGGAGAGGAAAGGAAAGGAAAGGAAAGGAAAGGAAAGGAAAGGAAAGGAAAGGAAAGGAAAGGAAAGGAAAGGAAAGGAAAGGAAAGGAAAGGAAAGGAAAATATAAGAAGGGAAGGAAAGGAAAATATAAGAAGGGAAAGGAAAGGAATGGAAAGGAAAAAGGAAAGGAAAGGAAAGGAAAGGAAAGGAAAGGAAAGAGGAAAGGAAAGGAAGAGGAAAGGAAAGGAAAGGAAAGGAAAGGAAGATAGAAGAAGGACAGAAAGGAAAGGAAAGGAAAATATAAGAAGGGAAGGGAAGGAAAATATAAGAAGGGAAGGTTAAAGGAAAGAAGGAAAGGAATGGAAAGTAAAAGAAAGGAAAGGAAGATAGAAGGAAAGGAAAGGAAAGGAAAGGAAAGGAAAGGAAAGGAAAGGAAAGGAAAGGAAAGGAAAGGAAAGGAAAGGAAAATATAAGAAGGGAAGGAAAGGAAAGAAGGAAAGGAAAGGATCAATCATCCCACTGTCAACTCATGAAGCTTGGCTAGGAGAGATGCAGCCGTGAAGGAAGGAAAGAAGGAAGGAAGGAAAGAGAGAGAAAGGGAAGGAAGGAGGAGGGAGGGGAAGGCAAGCAGGCAGGCTAGAAGGCTATACGAGATGAGGAAAAGAATTTTTTTTTAAATTCCAAGGGTTTTTTGGCACTCAAAGTGCTTTTGGCTCTCCAACAGTGAAAAAGAAGTAAAATATCTTCCCTTGTGCCCCAGGTCACGAACCATGGGATTTGTTATGACATGACATGACAAATGACAGAGAGATGGCTTGAACGCAGAGACTCCGCAGCAAGGCTGACTGATTAGAAGCTTCCTCTCAAACGAGAGGCGGCAATCTCTTCTTTCGCCCTACCGACGAGTAAAAGTCCAGGGGGAAGCTGGATTCACTTAACCACCAGGGCTACCAACTTATCCGCTGCAGCGATTCACCACTTTTAACAACTGTGGCAAGACAGGTCGTAAAACGGGTCAAAGCTCACTTGAACAAATGTCTCAACTTTAACCACAGACACTTCGGGCTCCATTGTGGTCGTAAGAGCCGAGGATTACTTGTAAACGGAGTGACGGAGTTGGAAGGGACCTTGGAGGTCTTCTAGTCCAACCTCCTGCTTGAGCTGGAGATCTTATGCCCATGACGGCGAACCTATGGCACGCGTGACACAGGTGGCACGTGTAGCCATATCGGTGGGCACAGCGAGCTCAGTTCTGGCGGGACTGGGAGTCGGCAAACGGGCCGTTTCTGGCCTCCAGAGGGCCTCCGGGGGTGGGGGGTGGGGAAGGCCAGTTTTGCCCTCCCCAGGCTCCTAGAAAGGCTCTGGAGCCTGGGGAGAGAGAAAAAATGGGCCTACCGGGCCATCGCATACCAGGAGCAGGGGGGAAACGGGGTGTGTGTGTGTCACACGTGCATGCACGGGGGCGGGGCGCATAGAATTATGGGTGTGGGCACGCGTGCACACTACCCCTCCTCCCCCCCTCCTGGCATACGATTGCAAAAAGGTTAGCCATCCCTGTCTTATGCTATCCGTAACAGTGGCCAATTCGGTTCTCTTCAGTGAGCCAGCCACAAAGCCCTTTCCCAGGCTGGGCTGAAAAGTCCCGTTTCCCACTCACACACACACACACACACACACACACACTCACCATCCGATGTAGCACTGGCAAAGGTTCTCGTGGGAAGTGGCCTGCTTAATGAGCAGCTCCACCTGGGTGGCCACGTCCAGGGTTTCGTCGTGGGAGAAATCTCGGCCTTGGCAAGGAAGAACAAGTGGGGGGTGAGGTTAGAGGACATGGCGCTTTCTCGGCAAGACAGGGATTGTAACCAACACAAAGACTAACCAATAGAACTATTTCATCAAGGTTTTCTGGACGAAGGATTTTTCGCGCTTGCTGGATGTGAGGGCTTAGAATTCAACCTTTGCCATCAAGTCCTGACTGGCTCCCTCATTTTCTCTTCTGATCTTTACATCACCTAAGTGCAACTATTTCTGCCTTCTCTCAGCGGAGCTGGCAGCAGACTCAGACAGTGAGGAGGTTGGGGAGGAACGTGGGCCAGTCCTGGAGTCTGGGGAAGGCTCTGATGAGGGCTCTGCGTCGGAGGCAGAGAGGGGGCCAGGGCCGTCTGATAGTTGTCAGCTGCCTTCGGAGTCGGGCATCAGTGAGGCAGACGAACAGCTGGAGCCTGTTCCCAGTGTGCGCATGCGCAGAGTTGCCAGACGAAGGGAACAGCTAAAGAACAAGGGTCGACTCAGGAGTAAAGCCACAGGTAGAAGATGAATGGCCCCTCCCGGAGGGAATAAAAGAGGAGCGAAAGGGGAGTGGAGTTTGCAGGAGACAATTCATTCGCCTAATTGGTTTGTGACTCTCCGAGACTCCTGGCCAAGTTTTGAAGATATCGGCCTGGCAGTTCTCCAAGCCAGATAAGGTCTGTGACTTGTAAATTCTCCCTTGAAAGACTTTGCTGAGTGTGAATGAGAGGAATTCACAGTAACTTAATAAATATGGGATTTTTGTCGGGATAAGGAGTCTTCTTCGTGGTTTGGGAACACCTAGGTCACAACACTCTGCTCCACTTTTCACTATTATCCCCCTGGACGATAGGTAAAGATTTCAAATTCTTTGTGACAGGGCGGGTCCTGTATACAAGCCGATGCACAGGTTGGTTACTCACCTGTGAGTTTATCCCGGACTCTGTTGATAATCTGAATGGCTTTCTTGTTTAGGGCTTCTGGTTTCACAAGGCCATCCCCAACTAAAAAGAAAGAAAAAAAGTAAGCCATTGTTAAATTGTATTTGTAGTTACCATCTGTAGTTACCATATTTTTTGGAGTATAAGACGCACCTTAGTTTTTGGGGAGGAAAATAAGAAAAAAGTTGATTTTTTGGGTGGATCGGCCTCCCGGAATACCCCAATCAGCTGTTCCCAGCATTGAATTTTAGCAACAGGTTCCTTGGTTGTGAGCTCTGTGCCTTGCTTTTTTTTCTGCCACTGAAATTTCTGAAACACTGTTTCAGACAAAACTTTCTTTTCTGCCTCTGAAAGCCTCCAAAACAACTTCAGAAAAAAAAGCCTCTGAAGCTCTGTTTGGAGGCTTTTTTTTCTGAAGCTTCATTTGGAGGCTTCTTTTCTGAAGCTCCGTTTGGAGGCTTCGTTTCTGAAGCTTCGTTTCTGATGCTTTTTTTCAGCCCTCTGAAACCTCCGTTTGAGAAGCTGAGCGGGGCTACATTCGGAGTATAAGACGCACCCAGATTTTCACCCTCTTTTTTGGGGGGAAAAAGGTGCGTCTTATACTCTGAAAAATACGGTACTTATTTACATCCTGACTAGACTCCTTAAAAGTCATTTTCTGGATTCTGATTAAAGGGGGAAATGATCAGTGGTGGGTTTCACATTTTGTGCTACTGGTTCACCGGGTGCCCACACCTTCTGCGCCTGCACCGTGTTCCACGCATGTGCTTTGCACGCACGCATGTCTTCTGCGCATGCGCCCGGCCTCAAAACCGTGTCTAAATAGGACAGCATAGAGCCGGGGTGGGTGGGAAGGCCCAACCATGATCTATGCTACCAATTTTCCCGAAACGGCTGAATACCACCTCTGGAAATGATCCTATCCATAACAGGCTCCTCGGTCCAGTTCTGAACACCCCAACCTTGTATATTAACGAAGCAAAGAGGAACCAGATAATTTTTTTTGAAAGACAAGATTGGGGGTCCTTGAGGCTTTTGAATTGTAGGCCAAAGGGGATGGGGAGGGAGTTTTGTGATTGTAACCACAACAACATTGTTTCTTCTCACAACTTCAGTTTACCTCACAGGAACTGCAACAGTAAATTGAGGACAGAATAAGATACTTTTATATGCAAAGATGGAATGAGGAACCTGCCACCATGAAACGTTGTGACGGCCCTTCGTGCAGAACAACTTTATAAAGGGGTAATCGAGCCGCTTATGAATGTGATCACTCATCTTATTATTAAAAGTTTTGTGTTGTACATTTTGAAGCAGAACATTCATTTTAGAGGCATCAAGCTGTAAAAAAAAAAATGTCTGGAGCCCGAAGAGGAAAAAAATAGGCCCTCTGACTTACTGAAGGAATGGATAGATTCAGGCACTGTTGTTCCAGCTTTCTTGTGGGCCGTTTCACCCAGTTCCACGCTGTCCAACATTTCTTTAAAAAGGAGGAAAGCGGTTAGATTAAGACAAAATATTCTGCTCCTGACTTTCTCCTGGATTCAAGCAGGCAAAGAGATATAGGCTGCTTGGGAGAGAGAGAGAGAGAGAACTTAAGTACCATGTTTTCCCCAAAATAAGACCCTATCTTATATTTTTTTTGGACCCTGAAATAAGTGCTTGGCCTTATTTTTGGGGAGGTCTTATTATTTTGGGGCGCGTGGAGCAAGATGGGGCCCCTCTTGCCGTCTTACCTGATTTCCAGCTCTGCGTTTAAATATTTTCAGGGAGGGCTTATTTTAGCGCATGTGCTCCAAAGCCCGATTGGGCTTATTATCAGGGGATGTCTTATTTTCGGGGAAACAGGGTATTTAGTCACTGTGTTCCAAGATGGTAAAAGACAGGGGGAATTTAGGGTATTTAGGGGGACGTGGTGGTTCAGTGGCTAAGATGCTGAGCTTGTCGATCGAAAGGTCGGCAGTTCAGCGGTTCGAATCCTGAGCCCTGCATAATGGGGTGAGCTCCCGTGACTTGTCCCAGCTTCTGCCAACCTAGCAGTTCGAAAGCCCGTAAAAAAATGCAAGTAGAAAAAATAGGGACCCCCTTTGGTGGGAAGGGAACAGTGTTCTGTGTGCCTTTGGCATTGAGTCATGCCGGCCACATGACCACGGAGATGTCTTCGGACAGCGCTGGCTCTTTGGCTTTGAAACAGAGATGAGCACCGCCCCCTAGAGTTGGGAACGACTAGCACATATGTGTGAGGGGAACCTTTACCTTTCTAGGGGGAATAATGAGATGTGGTCTAACCCCCTGAGAAAGCCTTCATGGGGCTCCAAGGGCCTGCCCTCCCTTCCCCTTCCAACGGAGAGGAAAAGGTCAAGGGGTCAAAAGAAGAGCTTTGCAAAGAAATGTTGGCTCGTTCGTTCATGCTTCCCTCTTGCCAAAGCTTAATCCAAATCAGAGAAAGGAGAGGTAACTCAAATATTGTGCCCATTCAACGCAACGTAGAGAAAAACAGAGGACACGATGGTCCCTGCTCACCGACAGACTGGCCAGCAGAGTACGAATCTGTCCGGGTCCGAGAGCGCTTATTACCTTTGGTGTTTGCTGCAAAGAAAAAAAGAAACTGGGGTCATTCCAGGTTTCCTTCCCCCACGCCCCCCATGACAGGAGCATGGAAAAACAACATCTCTTCTTGTAAGACTCAACTACTGTGTTTCCCAGAAAATAAGACCTTGTCTTATATTTTTTGAACCCCCGAAATAAGCGCTTGGCCTTATTTTCGGGGAGGTCTTATTATTTTGGGGCGTGTGGAGCAAGACGGGGCTCCCCTTGCCATCTTACCTGATTTCCAGCTCTGTCTCCCTAACCCTAACCAGAGGAAATGGTGGGTACCGGCTGCGCATGAAGTTAAATATTTTCAGGGTTTATTTTCGGGGAGGGTTTATTTTCAGGGAAGGATTTACTTTCGGGGAGGGTTTACTTTCAGGGGAGCTCTTATTTTTGGGGAAACACGGTAGTTCTGAAGTGGAGGACTTATGTAAATCCTAAGAAGCTTTTGTTTCTTTTACCTAACCACCCCACGTACAGGTAGTCCTCGACTTATAACAGTCCAGTTCGTGACCATTCAGAGTTACGACGACACTGAAAACAGCAACTTAGGACCATTTTTCACACTTGTGACCTTATGGTCACCTGATTCACATTCGGATGCTTGACAACTGACTCGCATTTATGACGCTTGCAGTGTCGTGGGGTCATGTGATGCCCTTTTACGACCGTCAGACAAGCAAAGTCAATGGGGGAAGCCAGATTCCCTGAACAACCGTGCGACTAATTTTGACAACTGCCATGATTCACTTAACAATTTGTAGCAAGAAAGGTTGTAAAATGGGGCCAAACTCACTTAGCAAATTTCTCACCTAGCGACATCAACTTTGGGCTCAATTGTGGGCATACGTTGAGGACTACCTGTCATTAAACAACAACCTAAATTAGGCATTGTTAAGAGGACGGCTGTGTTAGTTCTATGCTAGCCAAAACCAGGGATCGGGTAACCCCCTTTTCCAATGAACAGAATTGATTAGAAAGCAGAAGTTTCCCTAAGCTACGGCTCAGACGGGCACCTGACAAGTGAGCTACAACTCACAAAAACGTATGCTTTTTTAAAAAATGGGTGAGTCAGGTAACTTGCAGTCAGACTCTTGATTTTTAGACTAATCTGTATTCTAGGCCAGTGATGACGAACCTTTTTGGCACCAAGTGCCCAAACTGGAACACGTGTGCATGTGTGTGCATGTGCACGCACTGGAGCGCTGGAAACCCAAAGATGAGCTGACCGCCACCTCATCTTTGGGTTTCCCGCACGAGAATGCGCGCTGGCCAGCTGGTCGTCGTGCACGCCGGATCACCGGAAACCCAAAAACCAGCTGGCTGGCGTGCACATGCCTGTTTTTTGGGCTGTTTCCAGGCCGTTTTTCGGCCTGAAAAACTGCCCCAAAAGTGGCTTTTTGGCCAGTTTTAAATGTTTTCCGGCACTCTGGCGTCTATGAAGACCGGCTGGCTGGCATGCATGTGCATGCTGGAAACCAAAAGAGCAGCTGGTGACGGCACGCATGCCCACAGAGTAGGATCTGCGTGCCACCTCTGGCATACGTGCCATTGGTTCGCCATCACGGTTCTAGGCTGATTTGGGGGCTACCGCCTGGGAGAGAAAAGCGGTTCAGGTGTGCTGGGTCCTCCAGCCACAATCTTTTCACTTCCGGCCAACCTACTGTCCATCAGCCTCCAGTTGAGCAAGGGGTCGTATACGAAGGCTTCCAATACGGCCATGACGCTGTCTTTGTGCTCTCGTAAGACTTCCATCACGGTGTGGCAGGTGATCCGGTAGTTTCCATCTAAGCCAGTGACCTAGGTGGGGAAAGGGGGAAAAAAAAGGGGGGGGGGCGGGAGGAAATGTCAGTGGAGATTCTCAAGTCATCCAGGGACTGGTTGTCCCAAAGGTGCTTTTTTTTCCAAGAGGCAACTGGACTTTCTGGGTTTTTTTTCTTTGAAGATTTTTCACTTCTCATCCAAGAAATGGAAACTTCGGAGCAGAAGAAGCTTCTTAGGTGAGAAGCGAAACGTCTTCAAAGAAAATCCAGTTGCCTCTTGAAAAAACACCTTTGGGAAAAGGAGGGTGGGTGGGAAGAGTCAGCAAAGGGGTCTGACTCACAAAACCTCCAAGACATAGAATCTATCAGAGTTTCTTGCCAAAATCAAATCCAGAAGCACACACGGATCACTGATTCGGCTGAATTCAATAATTTCTTTATATACATAATAACAGGTGAGGTATTTACAATACCAATAGTTGATTCTTCAACGTGGTAGAAGTTACAGGCAGAACACAAGGCAGGAGAGAACAGTTAGTTTCATTTCAGCAGAGCAGACAAGTTCACACTCTGGTTTCAGTTTCGTTTCTCTGCCCAGACTCAGAAGCTGCAGAATAAGAATACGCCCTGGTTCCAGTCTATCTCAGCTCCCAATTGGCTGATTTAGTTGCTATGCCTATTCCTTGGCTGACCTTGTTACCATGTCTCTGCCATTTCATGAATAATCTGACAGAATTCAAGGTGTGGAAGGCCAGGAAGGCTCTGTTGGCATCCTGGTGGGCTTTTCAAAAGCTGTGCGGGGCCTAGTTTGATGTAGGTGGGACGTCCCTCTTCTGACGGGCCAAACTTGAGAAACCAATCCGGTACGTAAATAGGACTTCTGGTCCGTTACTAACCAGAAATAATGGTGGTGTTAAGTCCAAGGCAACAGCTTCCTGGAGGGAGTGTCCAGAATACCTTATGATGATGTGTGTGGGTGGGGGGGGGGAAGGGGGGAAGCAATGCAATCCCATCAAAATAGTGGGGGATGGAGCACACTTTGAGCCTCCAGTTTCAAAAACATTTTTAGGATAGGATGGTTTCTGAAATGCCGGGTCAGTTCACAGGGAGCAGCAGCCAAGGAAGGGAAGGACGAGAAGTGTGGGGGAGGCAAAATAGTGCCTGGTTCTGTCCTAGGAAATAGTTTCAAATGATGTAGGACAGGGGTGTCAAACTTGATTTCATTGAGGGCAGCATTAGGGTTGTGTTTGACCCAATAGTGGATTTCAATTTTGGTTGATACTGGTTTGCTTGCGGGCGTGTGCGTGCTCACACGCGCGCACGACGCTTCTGCGCATATGCAGAGACATCCGGGCGGGTGGGCAGAGCTTCCTGCCACCACCTCTACTGGCTCGTCTGAACCGGGGCGAACTGGTAGCAACCCACCACTGGTTTCACCTCAGGGGGGCAGGGTGGGTGTGGCCAGCTCAACCTCATTCGTGTCGGGGTGCCTGTGGTGGCCCGAGCACTCTGCCAGCGAAAACGGGCTCCCGAGCTCCGTTTTCGGCTGCAATGGCCTCCTGCAACCCTCTGCCAACAAAAACGGAGGTCGGGAGAGCCATTTTTCGCTGGCAGAGGCACCGTGGGCCAGATCTAAGCACCCTGCAGGCTGGATTCGGCTCCCGGGCTTGAGTTTGACACCCCTGTTGTAGGATCTGGCTTACCTCCATGGCGTTGGTCAACATCCGGGTTAGCCTGAAAGGGATCTTCTCAGGGAATTTCTCTCGGGTCATCGCCACCTAAAATCCAGGCAAACAAATGAAGAGAGGCTTCCAAATAGGGAAAGGTGAGTGCTGAAAGGTATCAAAGCAGGGAAGGATTGTGGTTCGGGTTCCTGAGGCTTTAATTTAAGTTGCCCAAACTGATTTCAGGGCCATGGTAGTGGGGAGCAAAAGGACGGCAGAACGGTTGCTGGAAATGAGTATGTCTAGTTTAATGAAAAGAAGGACTATGGGTGACATGATAGCAGCATTACAATATCTCAGGGGCTGCCCCAAAGAAGAGGGAGTCAAGCTCTTCTCCAAAACACCAGACAAGAAGCAATGGGTGAAAACTAATCCAAGGAGAGAAGCAATTTAGAACTAAGGAGAAATTTCCTGACAGTGAGAACAATCAATCAATTGGTGGAACAACTTGCCTCCAGAAGTTGTGAATGCTCCAACACTGGAAGTTTTTAAGAAGAGGTTGGATAACCCTTTGTCTGAAGTGGTGTAGGGTTTCCTGCCTGAGCAGGGGGTTGGACTAGAGGACCTCCAAGGTCCCTTCCAACTCTGCTATTCTGTTCTGTTCTGCCTAATCTTCTATTCAATGCCTTTCCTGATCTTCATTCCTCTTTGGGGTCAGCTCCTATTTTCCCAAAGCAGAAAACCCTGAAGGACCCACGTTTAAGTTAACGCTAAAAGAGAGCGATCAGGTCTCTCTCTGTGTGTCTTGTTGCTGCGGCCCCGAGTGGATATGAAATAAGGAGTGATTTTTTTCTTTCTTTGTCTTTATCTTAACTGAGTGCTTCATTTTCTAAAAAGCAAATCCCACCACCTTACCTCGAAGCAATCTCCAAAGTCGATGTGCAGGATTTTGCCACTCAGTCGGTCCAGCATAAGGTTGGAGGGATGCCTGTTTGAAGGAACAACACTATTTACTGGACAATTGGTGGCAGGAACTCAGGATGTCGCATCCTATACTTAACCCTCCTCGCCCCCTGCCCCCCAAACTATTAAATAAAGCATAATTCTGCTCGGCTCAGTTCTTTGATTCCCTTTTCTTTCCAAACTTTAGTTCATATTTATCTATGGGCACTGCATAAAGGTAAAGGTTCCCCTCGCACATTTGTGATAGTCGTTCCTGACTCTAGGGGGCGGTGCTCATCTCCCTTTCAAAGCCGAAGAGCCAGCACTGTCCGAAGACGTCTCTGTGGTCATGTGGCCGGTGTAACTCAACGCCAAAGGAGCACGGAACGCTGTTACCTTCCCACCAAAGGGGGTCCCTATTTTTTCTACTTGCATTTTTTTTTTACGTGCTTTCGAACTGCTAGGTTGGCAGAAGCTGGGAGCTCACCCCGTTACACGGCGCTAGGGATTCGAACCGCTGAACTGCCAACCTTTCGATCGACAAGCTCAGCGTCTTAGCCACCACATCCCTTTTTATGTTTATAGATGTTTACTGGACCACAATCTTTCCTTGGAATGAAGCATCTTATCATACCTATGGAGATTCTCAGTCATCCAGGTCATGGTTGTCCCAAAGACAACCATTTTTTTCAAGAGGCAATTGGACTTTCTATTTTTTTTCTTTGAAGACATTTTGCTTCTCATCCAAGAAGCTTCTTCAGCTCTGACCGGATGGCAGGGGGGAACGGAAGGATTTATATTCCTTGCAGACAGCTGATCATCTGCATCCTTTTGGACGGTCATTGAGGCCACCTGGAGGTTTTATCTCTGTCCTCAGGGTCACCCCGTTACGCGGCACTAGGAATTCGAACCGCCGAACTGCCAACTTTTCAATTGACAAGCACGGCATCTTAGTCACTGAGCCACCACGTCCCTATGGGCACTGCATTACAATTCAGCAAATTGGCTTGCATCTCTCTTATTAATTATGCTTTATTGTCATCTGATGTCTATGAACAGAGCAGGGATTGTAAATGTAAATTTTAAGAGAGAGAAAATTTGTATATTCTCTCTTTTCGTTTTTGTTTGTTAATATTTTTAAATTCAATAAAGTTTGTTTTTAAATTGAAAAAAAAAAAAAGAACGGTCGGCAGTTTGGCGGTTCGAATCCCTAGCACAGGTCTCCTGTGTGAGCAGGGGGTTGGACTACATGACCTCCAAGGTCCCTTCCAATTCTGTTACATTTTTTTTTTTTTTTTTGAAATAGGTTTAGTTTCACTTGCCTGTCGCCAAGACCTAAAATGTAGCCAACCATCGACATCACAGCTAACGAACGAGTGTAATTCGTTCTTCGGTCAAACCACACCTAC
This sequence comes from Pituophis catenifer annectens, assembly GCF_029215685.1. Taxonomy (NCBI): domain Eukaryota; kingdom Metazoa; phylum Chordata; class Lepidosauria; order Squamata; family Colubridae; genus Pituophis; species Pituophis catenifer. The sequence continues at coordinate 6,939,155 of NW_027256898.1, read as the reverse complement.
GGAGAAAGAGGAAATCCAAAAGCGGGTGATTTATGCCCAATTGGGACGTATTTTCTTTGTTCTTTTAGAAAAGAACGTGGAACAGCAGCTCCTTCCGCTCTTAACACAAGATATTTGAAAATGGGATGTAACCACCGAGTGGGTCGTTTTATCCGTGTGACAATTTATCCATGTTTTTGTTCTGGTAGACTAAGAAACATTTTCAGGGTTCGTAAGAAGGACCAGGAACGGGCCTCAGCTGTACCTCTGAGCTGGGACTCTTCAGCCACAGAAGCTTGGCCAAGTCATCACCGGCTGTATTGTTGACCGCGTGTTCAAACACTTCCACCTTTTGCATTAGGGTGAGATGATCGTAATCAGGAGCCATCTAAGAATAATTAGATTAATGACATCCATTAGCCGTTGATGTTTTTTTTTTTCAGGGAGGAGAAAAAAAAAATTCAAACAGGTAGGAAAGAAACGCAGGAACCGTTCTGAGCACTGAGTGTGACCGCTGCTCCAGAGAGCAAAATGAACGGCATTATGTCTATGGAAATTCTCGGTCATTCAGGTCATGTTTTTTTTTTCAAGAGGCAACTGGATTTTCTGGTTTTTTTTCTTTCTTTCTTTTTTTTTTAATAAAAGTTTTTTTTAATTTTATAGACAAACAAACATACAATACATAATCAACCATTCAGTGAATCATCTGGGTGCATCTTTTGTGTCTTTTTCTTACTCCTCCAATATTTATCTTATCTCGATATTTTCATTACATTTATTGTAACATTGCTCCCACATTTCTTGTTTTCCTATTAATCCATTTATCTATCTTCTCTTCGCTCATCTTTTTGCAATATTTCCCTATATATAAATCTCTTCTCTAGCCAATAATAAAATTGCCCCCATATCTTATAATATTCCGATTCCTCTCTTTCTTTCATTTGTAAAGTCAATCTATTCATTTCTGCACAATCCAATATTTTCTTAATTACTTCTCCCTCTGTAGGGAATTTCTCTGCTCTCCATCTTTGTGCAAATACTATCCTCACTGCACTTATTACATGTGTAATCAAATATATATTTTCCTTACTAATTTTCTCTGGTAGGATACCCAATAGGAACAGCTCTGGTTTTAAATCGATATGTTGTTGTAGTATTTCTTCTAACCATGTTTTAATTTTGATCCAATAATTTCTCGCTTCTGGCCATGTCCACCACATATGATAATAAGATCCTGGTATCTGATGACATTTCCAACACTTAGCTGATTTATCTTGAAACGTTTTTGCCAATTTTTCAGGTGGCATATTCAGGTTTTTTTTTCTTTGAAGATGCTTCGCTTCTCATCCAAGAAGCTTCTTCAGCTCTGACTGGTTGGTGGGAAATGGAAGGATTCAGCAGTCCATCTTCATTTAAAAGACAAAAGCCACTCTTTTGAAGACTGAAAAGTCCACGTTTTGGATAGAGATTGGTTTGAAAGAACAGCCCTCTCTCAACAGAGGGGGGAGGATACAACATCCTCTATCTCCAGTCTACAACACGGTCCTCTCAGCAGTTCCAAGAAGGCTCCACACCCATTTGTACTACTCTAGTGACCCAGAGGACACAGATAAAGTGTGTCCAAGTGGCCTCAACAACTCTCTTAAAAAGGATGCAAATGACCAGCTGCCTGCAGGGAATATAAATCCTTCCATTATTCCCCATCATCCAGTCAAGAGCTGAAGAAGCTTCTTGGATGAGAAGCGAAACGTCTTCAAAGAAAAACCAGAAAGTCTTCAAAAAGCACCTTTGGGAGAACTGCATATGGCTACCAAGCCGTGTTTCCTCAGGGACAGAACACATGAACTGCAAAACTCTGAAGATTGAACAGGTGGCAGGAGCTCACCCTCAGCATGATGCGATGCTCAATGTTGAGCAGAATCTTCTTCTTCTCCCGGTAGTCTCGAATCAGAGCGTGCAGGGTGTCGCAGTGAGGCACCCAGCCTATAAGCCCGGAGTTGGTGGACAGAGGGATCACCGCGTAGCGCTGGATGCTAGAGGAGGAGAAAGGACGAGGAGAATACGTGTTGAAAAGGCTGGGATTTGTGCTCACGGACAAATGGGATTTAAAAAATGTGCTTGCAGACAGTACACGCTGTCCTAATGAATTTGCACAATCTGTTGGCTTAGCTGGAGCAGCCTGTAATCATGGCCGAATTGGGCGTCACACAAAGACTCTACTGTTATGGCCTGCCAGCAGCGGAGCTGGCGGCAGACTTGGACAGTGAGGAGGTTGGGGAGGAACATGGGCCAGTCCTGGAGTCTGGGGAAGGCTCGGATGAGGGCTCTGCGTCGGAGGCAGAGAGAGGGCCAGGGCCTCTGACAGTTATCAGCTGCCTTTGGAGTCAGACATCAGTGGGGCAGAAGAACAGCTGGAGCCTGTTCCCAGTGTGAGCTGCCAGGAGAAGGGAACAGCTAAAGAACAAGGGTCGACTCAGGAGTAAGGCCACAGGTGGAAGGTGAATGGCCCCTCCCATAGGGAATAAAGAGGAGTGAAAGGAGAGTGGAGTTTGCAGGAGACAATTAGTTCAATTCATTAGTGTGAAATTCTGTTCGTGACTCTCAGAGACTCCTTGCCAACTATTTTCTTGTACAGCATTGCGTTTGGAAAATATCGGCGTGGCAGCTCTCCAAGCCTGATAAGGTCTGTGGTTGTAAATTCACCCTGGCAGGACTGTTTGCCGGGACTTTGCTGGATGTGAATGAGAGGAATTCACATTAGCTTAATAAAAAGGGGTTTTGTTGGGACAAGGAGTCTGCTTCGTGCTTTTGGGAAGCCTAGGTCAAAACACCTGCTGGCATTGGCAACTTCATGCTACTTCCTCCCATTTCTTAAAATGGGATTACCCTGTTTCCCCCCAAATAAGACATCCCTGATAATAAGCCCAATCGGGCTTTTGAGCACATGGCAATAAGGCCAAGAACTTATTTCAGGGTTTAAAAAAATATAAAACAGGGTCTTATTTTCGGGGAAACACGGTACTAACTATTGCAGCATTCAAAAAAGCATCTAGTAAAGTTATGGCAACTCCACCAAAGGCCTCTTCTCTCTCTTACAACACCTCCATATTCTGCTTCTATATTCCACTTTATCGTTCCACCAAACTGATGCATTTGTAGTTTCTCCCTTGTGTGCCGAAGGAGACCTTGCCACCCATCCTTTCTAACAAGCCATTTATGCTGGCTGGGATGAAGGCAGAGGAGGCACCTGAGGTTTTTACGGAGGGACGTGGGATCGTTGGCGAGGAGAGTGTTCACAAGGCCAAAGAGCTGCATTACTCTTTCGTCCTGGCGAAGATCCTCGTGTCCTTTCAGAAGAAACACAAACTCGTGCCCGTTGCTTCCTGTAAAAGAGAGGAAAAGATCTCTTGAGGTGTGTGAAACTGATGACGCCAAGAAAGGACTTGTAATCCGAGGCAAATCAGAAGGTGTAGTATTATGTTGCTTTAGTGGCGCAGTGGTTAGAATGCAGTGGTTAGAATGCAGTACTGCAGGCTACCTCGGCTGACTGCCGGCTGCCAGCAGTTCAAGTCTCACCGGCTCAAGGTTGACTCAAACTTTCATCCTTCCAAGGTCAGTAAAATGAAGACCCAGATTGTTGGGGGCAAAAGGCTGACACTGTGAACCATTTAGAGAGGGCAGTAAAGCACTATGAAATGGTATATACTGCATTTTTCAGAGTATAAGATGCACCAGAGTATAAGATGCAGCTTAGTTTTGGGGGAGGAAAATGGGGGGGGGGATCTGCCTACCAGGTATTCATCTGGTTAGCGTCCTTAGGCTGGTCAGCTTCAGCATATTAGTTTGCTGGTTTTGAGCACGCGCATGCGCTTTTTATCCCGCTTGGGGATAAAAAACAGCTTCTAAAGAACAACTGATCTTTGGAGAGAAGCAATGAGAAAAGCAGGCAAAGCAATGAGATTGCTTCACTTGCTAGCGCCTCGTTAGGGCTGAAAAAAGCTTCTAAAGCACAGCTGAGAGTCGGAGGGAGCAGGCAAAGCACGGAAGATCGCTTTACTCTCTAGCGCCTCGTTAGGGCTGAAAAAAGCTTCTAAAGCATAGCTGAGAGTCAGAGGGAGCAGGCAAAGCACAGAAATTGCTTCACTCGCTAGCGCCTCGTTAGGGCTGAAAAAAAGCTTCTAAAGCACAGCTGAGAGTCAGAGGGAGCAGGCAAAGCACGGAGATCGCTTCACTCACTAGTGCCTTGTTAGGGCTGAAAAAAAGCTTCTAAAGCACAACTTGAGAGTCGGAGGGAGCAGGCAAAGCACGGAAGATCGCTTCACTTGCTACTGCTTCATTAGGGCTGGAAAAAAGCTTCAAAAAAGCTACATTCGGAGTATAAGATGCACCCAAATTTTCAGCCTCTTTGGGGGGGTGGAATGTGCCTTATACTCAGAAAAATACAGTTAAGTCTAAGTGCTCTTGCCATTGGTTAAGTTCCTACAGTCAAATACAGTCAAATAATAAGCGTGCACTGCCCTTGTTAAGGGAAAATATACTAGAATAAAACAAAATCCCGTAGGCCAAACATTCGCTGATCCTTCCCGAGCTTCTTCAATTGTCACTACACCCATTAATTTAACGCTTCTCCTTTCTTAGCCAGGATGCATTTCATTGCTGGACTGATTGGCCTCCTTAAAGGATCTGCCTCGTGAACTGGATAGCTACGAGAAATTGATTTGTTCTGCATCCTGAGAGGTACATGAATGGGATATGGCTGCCCAAGGAATCATTGCATCGGCTTGCCTCATCCGAACGCGATGTCTTTTTAATTGGATGCCGTTCTGCACGAGAGAACCCGGTAATTGATACATCTGGAATCGGGCAACTCGGTCGTAACCAAGAGAAGCCAAGCAAAGTCGGAGGCCTCCGAGAAGCCCCCAAAAGCTTCTTTGCTTGTCCAGAGCCAATTTCTCACCCATTAAGGTCAACTTCCTCGGCCTCTGTTTGGAGGTGATGACTTGCAGGGAGGGTGCGATGGACTGAATGCGGATGATCTGCTGATTCGGATCATATGTCCCCGGGACAGCCAGCTCCAAATCGCGGCACATCAGGAGTTTGGGGGAAACGTACTGGAGCTCCAAGGAAGTCAGCTGTTGTTGGCAAGAGGGGAAGCAAGCAAACGAAGCAGTTTAGGACACATTCTGAAGGACAGATGGGAACAAAAATCCCCACAGGGAATGAGGATCCTCCCTTCCCAAACCTGAGGCAGCTGCTTGGAGATGCGCCGGAAGACGTGGTAATACAGATCCCAAGCCTGGGTGAGATCCTTGACGTTTCCTGATTTCATATATTTCCGGCACCATTCCTGGGCCTCCATCAGATCTCTGCCGTAAGCCTGCGGGAAAGGAAAAGAGTTGCTCTGGGTTTATGGGCAGATCAAAGGCAGATTGTGTGGATCAGCCACCTGCAAATGCCTTCCCCTTTGGAAAATCAATTTAAAACAGCAATAATTTGGACTTTTCTCATTCCTGATCGTCAACCAGAGATATTGCTTGTGGCTTCTGGGTGACCATTAAGAGGCCCCTGATGTGGCATCTGGTAATTCATTATGCCAGATGGAGGCTGTTCCTTTAGGCCAGTATTCCTATAAGGTAAATGTAAAGGTTCCCCTCGCACATATGTGCTAGTCGTTCCTGACTCTAGGGGGCGGTGCTCATCTCCGTTTCAAAGCCGAAGAGCCAGCGCTGTCAGAAGACATCTCCGTAGTCATGTGGCTGGCATGGTAATGCTGTTACCTTCCCACCAATGATGGTCCCTATTTTTCTACTTGCATTTTTTACGTGCTTTCGAACTGCTAGGTTGGCAGCTGGGACAAGCAACGGGAGCTCACCCCGTTACGCGGCACTAGGGATTCGAACTGCTGAACTGCCGACCTTTCGATCGACAAGCTCAGTGTCTTAACCACTGAGCCACCACATCCCTTAGTATTCCTATATCTAGCTCAAATTCTTGGGGTTTCTTTTTTTATGGGCAGCCTTGGAACATGATTTCTTTCTCTCTTTCATTGCTACCTGATTGAAGGAGGTTTCCTTGAGAGTCTGAGGCCCACGCTCCATCATGGCATGCAGCGGCTCGAGCACTTCGAACATCCCCTTCACGTTCCTCTCCCCGAAATAAAGGCGAGATGCTTCCTCCAGCCCTTCGTGCCACATCTCGTGCCACAGGATGGCCACGCGGATCAGCTCCTCGCTCACCTGGTGGCAGAGAAGAGGAAGGCCCCCGGAGAGAGATTAAAGGGCAAAGGGAGAGGGAGGGGTGTGTGCTGGCATTCAACTGTGTGGGAGTCTCAGTCTCTTCACTGAAGCATCCCTATGTTCGGAAGCAGCTATAGCCACAACATCAGAGATCTAACCCAGACTGACTGCTACAGGGAGTCACACAATTGTTCTCAAGGGATGCATCAAGCTGCTTCTTACACAATTCCAGCATCTGTAACAAAAGGGATCCTTTGCCGCCTTTAGCAAGCTCCCTTTCCCATTTCTTCTCTTAACAACAGCAGAGAGTGTACACGGAGGCCAGGGAGCTTCAACAGATTGGCAGTTTCCCCAGATTTTGGGAAAGGATCTCATTTTCTGCCTAAGCTTGCTTTAAGTGGAGTTTAGGGAACCGGTATATAGTAGTTACGGTTCTGAGGAGGGGCAACAGCTTGAAAGAGATTATCCAAATAAGGATTATAAAAGTTAATAAGCCAGAGCAGAACCATATGTGCCATGAACAGACAGATTGGTGGAGAAACAGGGTTTCTTTAAATATAAAACTTTTTTAAAAATCCACTCTTTCAGAGCCCTGATCGAATTCTTTCAAACTGAGCGTACTATAAATATGTACACACACACACACACACAAAAGGCATCAGTGTTTGCAAAACTGAATAAAATAAAGGCAAAGCTGGTAATTGGGAGTGAACTGGGAAAGTTAAGTTAATTGAAATGATATAAATCGACGAAGATCAGAGTGGGGGTATAAAAGAACGAACCGGCTTCTTCCCTGTGGTTTCGCATGTGGTAAAAAAGGATGGCAGGGAGTTGTATATATTATCAGGGGTGGGCTTCAAAAATGTTAGCAATCTCTGCCTGATTGCTGGATGGGCGTGGCCATGGTGGGCGTGGCCTAGTCAGCCTCCTGTACCACGGCATGGGGAGGGCATTGTTGTCCTCCCCAGGCTCCGGAGGCCCTCTGGAACTTCCAGTAGGCCTGTTTTTCGCCCTCCCCGAGCCTCTGCGTGCGCCCTGCAGTTACCTGCATCCAAAATGGACCGCGTGGGGACTCCTGGGAGGGGTGGGGTGGGCGGGGCCAGTCAGGAGTGGGAGTTCTCCGAACTGCACAGAATCTTAGCTAGAGGTTCTCCCGAAGCCCTAGAAGCCCATCCCTGTATATTACCCACCATCACAGCTTGTTGGACGAGCGTGTTGCTGTGTTCGCACATATTTTTCAAGATCTTGTTAGCAGCATTGTGCCGAGCTGTTGTCGTCGACTTTGAGGCGACCGTCAATGGATAGATCAGAGCCTATCGGAGGGACCAAAACATAAGGAGCAATTCATCAAAGCTTTGATGATTTGGAGTCTGAGAGGTGTGTGTGTGTCTGTGTGTAGGGTGGTCTCACCTGGGGATGGTACCTTCCAATATCAGTGAGCAGCTGGTAAATGAGCCGTCCCACCAATGGCCGAGGTGTGTCAATTCTTGCGATCAGCTGTGGGATCACCTGATTTTTCAGGGGAAGCAAGAGGAGGAGAGATAAGGAGGGAGGAATTACTTGACCCCTTCTTAAAGCTGTATAAACAGGCAGCTGCCACTCAACAAATTCTACTATCCCCTGCAGGAGGCAGAGCTTCCTATTTTAAAATCCAGAGCTCCATGTCAGAACCAGGCTGTTAGCTGGAGAATGGCCCCTGCCCCACAAAAATGACCAAGAAGGAAAAATAATATTTTTTGCTGACATCACATGATGCCCATATGGAGGGGGGCATGCTGGCTGGAGGATTCTGGGAGTTGAAGTCCACCCACCTTGCCCAAGTTGAGAAACACTCACTTAAGAGTAAGAGAGTGTCAGAATATTCATGACCTGGAATAGGGCATGGTAACAAGGTCAGCCAATGAACAGGCATAGCAACTAAGTCAGCCAGTGAGGACTGTTTGGAAACTGAAACTGGGAGGAGCCTGGGTGTGGCTCTGTATTAAGCTCTGAGCTGTAAAGCTGCAAACTAGTCTGCTCTGCTGAATTGAAACTGAAACTCATCTCTGCTGTCTGTGTTTGCTTGTAACTACTACCAAGCTGGAAAATCTGCCGTTGGTATTGTATATTTATCTTCATGTGTTATATTGTATATAAAGAGAAGGTAGTGAATCCTGCTGAAGCAGTGCTTTCTGGATGCGATTCCTGCAACGAACTCTGACAGACAGGGGGGTCGTACTTTCAAACCAGCCCCCCTTACCTGGAGCCAGGTGTCTATCTGGATGGCCTTGACCCCTTCCACCAAGGCTTCATTGACTTCTGGCCAGTGACCATAATCAAACCACAATGTAAGAACCCTGGAGAAAAAAACAAACCGATTCCATGAGCTCTGAAGCAGCACAAGGGAGGGGAGGCACACGACTTTGCTCCTGGGTTTAACCCTCCCGCTAACGCCACCCCGAAACCTGATGATGATTAAAGGTTTCGAATCAAAAGGCACCTGAGCGTATCCTGCAGGTTGTTTCCCCGGGACAAAGAGATGGATCGGAAGAAGCCCTGAACTGCCGGCACGGTGTACATGAGGAGGGTTTTGGACAAGTCCTGTCACGGGAAGAGAGAAGGAGGGATGAGTATCCTCACAAGTAAAGGGGAGTCGAGGATTTCTTGGAGAAGGAGGAGGCTCTGACTCGGTGGGAGCAGCCTGACCTCAGCGACCTTCTTCTGCACGGGTGAAGGGGCGGGGCTGTTGTCAGCGCTCTCGGCCTCGCTTTCGCTGTTGCTGCCTTCCGTGTTGGCGCTGGTGACGCTGGTCCCGCTGGCGTGACGCAGCTTCTTCTTCTCGTCCCGGGCCTGATTCTGGAGTTTGTAGTGCAGGACCGCTTCGAAGTTCATCACTGCCCAGGCATGCCAAGCCTGGAAAGAGAAAGAGGCACCGCTGGTATGATTTGGCTCTCTCCGGTAAGGCAGTGACTGAGGCACCAGTTCAGTCCTTGAGTCATTTCTTCGCCTTTTAGGTTCCACAGCTCGTTCCCCCCAGAAACAAAACTTATATGGACTTATCTCCTCCCTTCTCTAAATTTTCTCTTTCGAGGACAATGATGCAATCTGGTTTCCCCTGATCAATCCCCCTTTTTCCCCACTTTGCTTTTCTCTCAAACTTACAGTTGTTCGCTTGAAAACTTAACTACGCAGACCACACCTGCTTTCTTAAATGTTGTGTATGCTTAGCCGGGATCTGTTCTGTCCCCAACCACACGCGCACACACCAACAGACGTTCAAGAGTTAAAGACCAAACCAGCCGGCAGAATCTTTTTCCTTATGATAACGGAACTTGGCAACAACCTAGTGGCTGCCTGCCAAGAGTTTATTATTTACGAAGAGGAGAGATAACTTCTGCCCACTCCTGGTACATCAAAAGAAACAGCTCAATAATTACGGAGTCAATCAAGTCCAGAGATAATCCAGCAAAGTTTATAGCAAAAAGTCCGGCAATGCAGAATGGCGTGGAAGCTTTTAGCTTTGTTTGTCACAAGGTTTGACTGGCCACCACGCTCCCTTTTATATCCTGTGGGGTGTGGTCCAGTGACTCAGCCTAATCTCGGGCACGCCTTTTCTTCTGTTGCGCGCGCTTATCTCTACGACGCTGGCGTGGATCCAGCCAAGACTCATTACCCTCATCGCTGTCCATCTGTGGCTGCATGGACGTGCTTGGCCCCGGCCCTATCTCTTGCCCTTCGGCGGACACCGAAGGCATTGCCAGAGAGGAGGGTCCTGGAGAGGGAGGCCTTGCCAACTCCTCTCCTTCACTCTTGGGAGTCCTCTCCTGCCGATGACACAGGCTCAGGTAACGTAGCCACAACAGGATCCAATCTGGGTCGGTCATTGGGATCAGAGGTTTCGTCTGTCTTCTGAGCTTTCATAGTGCTGGAGCCCATCTTCAGGGAGCCACAGTGGCGCAATGGTTAGAGTGCAGTACTGCAGGCTACTTCTGCTGCCTGCCAGCTGCCTGCAATTTGGCAGTTCAAACCTCACCAGGCTCAAGGTGGTCTCAGCCTTCCATCCTTCCACATTCAGTAAAATGAGGGCCCAGATTATTGGGGGCAAAAGGCTGACTCTGTAAACCGCTTAGAGAGGGCTGTAAAGTGGTATATAAGTCTAAGGGCTATTGCTATTAACTTCTCTTTAGCTCGGAAGACATAACCTCTGGTCCTGGTGACCGACCCAGATTGGATCCTGCAACTTTATCCTGGGACACGTATATTCACCTTCGCTGTTTACGTAGGGCGTGTCCAATTTTTCAACCTTCAATTTCCAAATATTAGGGGTGTTCAAAAGTTGTGACACATCTTGGGGATTGTAAAGATATTTTGGTTACTTTAATATAATTTAGACGGGCTTGGTTAAGTAATGACATTAAGTATCATCACTTTTTAACGTTTTGTTCTGTTTCACTTCGCCAACTGGTAGTCATCGAAAGTCAGTTCCAGCCGCACCGTTAGCAATCCAAATGAAAATAGGGATGTCGTTTCTTCATTTCAGAACCTTCCTCTCGCTCCAAAGGCTGCTCAGCCCTTGACTGACTTCCTTTAGCAATGCCATTGCTTTCCCTCCAGAGTTTCAGACCAGAGTGAGTCCTTCTTCGTGAGGAAACCTGGTTCCTGGTTTCTTACACCAGCAGCACAAATGCCAGCACCAAAGCCACTAAGGGACCTGCCTGACCTGACCTCTCCCTTGACTTTTTTTTTTTTTAATTTGATTTATATGCCGCCCTTCTCCAGAGACTCAGGGCGGCTTACAATGCGCTAAGCAATAGCCTTCCTACTTTTGTATATTTATACAAAGTCAGCTTATTGCCCCCACAAACTGGGTCCTCAATTTACCTACCTTAGAAAGGATGGAAGGCTGAGTCAACCTTGAGCCTGGTAAGATTCGAACCTGCAGTAATTGCAGGCAGCTGGTCTTAATAACAAGGTGCTTTAAACCACTGTACTACCAAGGCTCCTAGACTTAAAAGGTAAAGGTTCCCCTCGCACATATGTGATAGTCGTTCCTGACTCTAGGGGGCAGTGCTCATCTCCATTTCAAAGCCGAAGAGCCAGCGCTGTCCAAAGACGTCTCCGTGGTCATGTGGCCGGCATGACTCAACGCCAAAGGCGCACGGAAAACGCTGTTGCCTTCCCACCAAAGATGGTCCCTATTTTTCTACTTGCATTTTTTTTTACGTGCTTTCAAACTGCTAGGTTGGCAGAAGCTGTACAAGTCACAGGAGCTCACCCCGTTCCACGGCACTAGGGATTCGAACCACTGAACTGCCGACCGTTCGATCGACGAGCTCAGCATCTTAGCCACTGAGCCACCGCGTCCCTCTCCCTTGACTTACTTTGTACCAGTTGCGGTCATGCTCCGTAGAGGCGCTGTAGTACTGAAGGACCTTGGGAATGGTGCTCTCGTTGATGCCCTGCAGATTCAGCTGCCACTCTCCCAGTTTCAGGAAACACCTGAGAATAGGACAAAGAAATCTGGGTTAGCAACAGCAGCAGCAGCAGGAGGAGGAGGAGGAGGAGGAGGAGGAGCAGGAGCAGGAGGCTATTCACTAAGTCAAATCCGACTCTAAGGTAGGTGAAATGAGGACCCAGTTTGTGGGGGCAATAAGCTGACTTTGTATAAATATACAAAAGTATGAAGGCTATTGCTTAACGCATCGTAAGCCGCCCTGAGTCTCCGGAGAAGGGCGGTATATAAATAATAAAAAAAAAAAATAAGACTCTTCCCCTTCGATCAGGGGTCTCTGTCAGTGCATATAGTTCATGACTGGGAAGACATGGTAACAAGGTTAGCCAGTGTATAGGCAAGATCAGCCAATGGGAGCTGTTTTGGAAACTGAAACTGGAAGGAGCCTGGGCATGGCTTAGGCTTAGTTTAACTTCCCTGTATAGGAGGTTCTCTTTGTCTGTATTAAGCTCTGTGCTGAGACACAGTCTGGGCTTGTCTGCTCTGCTGAATTGAAACTAAGAACTATTCTCTCCTCTGCCTGTAATTTCTACCACTTTGGAAGAATCAGCTATTGGTATTGTACATTTATCTTCATGTGTTATATGTATATAAAGAAGTTAATGAATCCAGCTGAACCAGTTATCTGTGTGTGCTTTCTGGATTTGATTATTTCTGCAACAAACTCTTGACAGTCCCCAACTCCCCAGTCTGTAGACCAGCCTTAGGCCGCCGCATGCCAGAAACCGGTCCATGCAAACAAGCAAAGCTCTATCTGCAGGATGGAGACACCACACAAAACCACACACCCCTCCGGTCTGCGGAAAAACCTCTCTCCACGGAACCAGTCCCTGGTGCCCCCAAAAATCGGGGGCTGTTGCGTTAGGGCTGTTGCCGCTCCTGGGTTCGGCAAGGCAGTCGCTCACCGGGCCATGAGCTTGTGAAGCTCCTGTCGGTGCTGCTGATCCTCGGTGGCGATGGCATGCTGAGCTTGCTGCTGCATCATCTGCACAAAATGCTGCATGTGCTGAAAGGCTTCGATCTGCAAGACAGGAAGCGAAGCGGAGGGGTTGCGAGGCGTCACCGGTGGGTTGCTAAGGAAACTGCCTCTCTCCCTCCCTCCCCCTTAGGGACCACGTGGGGCATCTTCTCCTCTACTCTGACAAGCCATTTGCCCAACGTGCCGTTCTAAATACAGGTGGTGCAAAAATTTGTTTAGTGACCATTTGAAGTCACGACGGTCCTGGAAAAAAAGTGACTTATGACTGTTTTTCACATTTATGACCATTGCAGCATCCTCGTGATCAAAATTCAAGTGTTTGACAACTGACTCATATTTATGACAGTTGCGGTGTCCTGGGGTTGTGTGATCACTTTTTTGCAACCTTCCAACAATGGGGAAGCCGGATTCACTTAACAACCCTTGTTAAGGGTCTTGGTAGTACAGTGGTCTAAAGCACCCCATTATTAAGACCAGCTGCCTGCAATTACTGCAGGTTCGAATCTCCCCAGGCTCAAGGTTGACTCAGCCTTCCATCCTTTCTAAGGTGGGTAAATTGAGGACCCAGTTTGTGGGGGCAATAAGCTGACTTTGTATAAATATACAAAAGGATGTAGGCTATTGCTTAGCACATTGTAAGCTGCCCTGAGTCTCCGGAGAAGGGCGGCATATAAATCAAATTTAAAAAATAAATAAATAATAAAAAAATAATTTAAAAAAAACCTGTGGCTGACTGAACAGCTGCAGTGATTCACGTAAGCATTGTGGCAAGAACGGTCATAAAATGGGGCAGACCTCAATTAAAAAAAATATCTCGCTCAGCAACCGAAATTTTGGGCTCAATGGTAGTTGTAAAGAGAGGACTAGCTGCATTTCGCACTGGACATTAAGTTCTGCAAGGAATTGTAGTGCGTAACGAAGTTTGTGCATAAAAGTCTCCTTTCTTCAGCATCCAGATCCAGTAGGAAACAGACACGACGCTAGAAAGGGAGTGGAGAAGACATATTCTCTTCAAAATTGTGGAGGGGGAAAGGCGGCAAAGAAGGAAAGGAATCTTTGGCTTGGTTTTATCTGACAGCACTGCAACGACTCTATGACAGAGAGAGTTCTGCAAGAAAGGGAAGCCATCCTTAAGAGAGTAGCCCTGCCCTACCTTGCGGGCGCTTTTCCACATGTGCTTCATGTATGCGTAGGTCACTTGAGGATGAAGAGTGGGCAAGGGATGGTCCAGCTGTCGGGATGGGTCGACCCCCAGGAGCAACACCAAGGTTTTTTGGGCTAAAGCCTTCGTCGAGGAACAAAAGGAGAGACAAGTAAACGCAGAGCTCACATCCTGGCCTTTTCCTCAGCGGGCTGGCTGGGGAATTCTGGGAGTTGAAGTCCACCCTTCTGAAAAGCTACGGAGGGAGGTCTGAGCAACTGCTCAGGCTGAAGGAAGCGGAGGCCAGAGTTACTCACCAGCCTGCCGCTCTTGCCACACAAGCTGGCGTACTTGAGCCACATTCTCATGTCCTCGTGGGGGTTGACCACCAGCGATCGGACCATGAGAATCCGCTGCCAGTCCTCCACGATCCGCTGGCAACCCTAGGGAGAAAGGGATTTTCTCAATAGCCTTCTCTCTTTTGGCACGCCCGGTTTCTTGGAATGGAAAGGGGCATCGGGAAGGGCCCCGGATGTTGGGAAAAACCACCTACCCACAGCTCCAAGTAGTAAATAGAGAGCTGGCATCTCTACGGATCTGGGAAGGGCCTCCTTTCGGCATGTTCGCGTTTTGTGTGTGAAATTTGTATTTTCATGTCAGGAAAACTGGGTTTCCTTTGGGCACAATATTAAATGCATTCACGGCCGGAGATGTACAGATTCAACTGCATCTGATTTTTAACTATTTAAGCCATCTAGGAGGGAACCCAGAAGCTGTCTAGAGAGTTTTCTGTGCCTTCTTCAAATTGTTTTATTTTTCCCTAAAAACTGGGTTGGAATGAGCCGGGATCACTTGAGGCAACTTTCCCACTCATCTAAAATTAGGGGAAACGTGATGCTGCTTGAAGCTTTTTTTTTTTGAAACCGACTTTCCACTAAACAATCCAGAAGAATGTGATGAGTAAGAGTCAGAAGTATTTGTCCTTCCTTTGCCCTGTTTCCCCTCTTTTCGGGGGGATAAACAGCTCCGTCTGCAGACTTTCCCCTATCGGCTTTTCCTTCGCCGGTGGAATGTTCTCTGAGCTCTTTCAGACAGGAATGCAGCTCTGGAGGCGAAATGCTTCCCAGATGGCACAGGAAGCAAGAAGGCCGCGGCTGGCAGTGACACGTACTCAGGGCTTAGGCTGGGCGGACCAAGGAAGAGGCACAACAGACAGGAAGGAAGGAAGGAAGGAAGGAAGGAAGGAAGGAAGGAAGGAAGGAAGGAAGGAAGGAAGGAAGGAAGGGGATGGGAAGGGAAGGGAAGGGAAGGGAAGGGAAGGGAAGGGAAAGAAAGGGAGGTGAAGGGAAGGGAAGGAAGGAAGGGAAGAGAGGGAGGAAGGAGATGGGAATGGGGAGGGAGGGCAGGAAGGCAAGGGAGGAAGGAAGGAAGGAGATGGGGATGGGAAGAAAAGGGAGGGAAGGTGAAGGGAAGGGAAGGGAGGAAGGAAAGAAGATGCGGAGGGGAGGGGAGGGGAGGGGAAGTGAAGCGAAGGAAGGAAAGAAAGGGAAAGAGGGAGGAAGGAGATGGGAATGGGGAGGGAGGGAAGGAGGAAGGGAGGGAGGGAGGAGATGGGAATGGGGAGGGAAGGCAGGAAGGCAAGGGAGGAAGGGAGGGAGAAGGGAACTGGGAGGGAGGGAGGGAGGAAGGAAGGAAGACCAAGCTGGGATCCTGTACTCTGCTTGTGAGAAGGCTGGATGGGGAGAAAACCAAAGATAAAGACCTGGAAGTTCTGGATACAGGGGATAAAACCGGGCAGGCCAGCAGGCTGATTGGTGTCAATGGCAAAATGTCCTGCAGAATCCTAGTTTGGTAATTTTCCAATCAAAATATTAGATGTTAAGAACCCTTCAAAATAAAAAAAGCTTCTTAATCATTGACACGTTGGCTCCAGAAAGCGCTCCAGGGGAATGCTGGGAAGTTCTAGTCTAAATTCTGGAATATCAGACCTGCTTTTTCAGAGCTGTGGCTTCCAGGGTAGCCTTACCTGCAGTCTCTCCCACCAGATCTGGCGAAGGATCTCTCGCCGTTCCGGCACCAGCTTGTACTGGATGACTTCCTCCAGCTCGGACAACATCTGGCAGGAGACCATCGCCTGCAGAAAAAGGGGTTGACACCATCATCATCATCATCATCATCATCATCATCATCATCATCATCATCATCATCACTACTCCGGAATACAAGTAGTCCTCAACTTACACACAATTGTGTAATTGACCACAATTGAGCCCAAAATTATTTGTTGTTAAGCGAGACATGTGTTAAGTGAGCTTTGCCCCATTCTATGACTTTTTCTTGCCACATTCGTTAAGTGAATCGCTGCAGTTGTCAAATTAGACACAGACTTCAGAGGATCATTAGAACTGCAGAAGAAATAATGGCTACCAACCTGCCTTCCATGGGGGACCTGTATAGTGCACGAGTCAAAAAGAGGGCTGGGAAAATATCTACAGAGCCCTCACATCCTGGACATCAACTGTTTCAACTCCTACCCTCAAAACGACGCTATAGGGCACTGCACACCAGAACAACTAGACACAAGGACAGGTTTTTCCCCGAACGCCATCACTCTGCTCAACAAATAATTCCCTCAACACTGTCAAACTATTCACTAAGTCTGCACTACTATTAATCTTCTCATCGTTCCCATCACCCATCTCCTTCCACTTATGACTGTATGACTGTAACCTTATTGCTGGTATCCTTACGATTTATATTGATATTGTTTCCTAATTGCTTATTTGTACCCTATGACTATCATTAAGTGTTGTACCTTATGATTCTTGACGAACGTATCTTGTCTTTTATGTACACTGAGAGCTTATGCACCAAGACAAATTCCTTATGTGTCCAATCACACTTGGCCAATAAAAAATTCTATTCTATTCTATTCTATTCTATTCTATTCTATTCTATTCTATTCTATTCTATTCTATTCTATTCTATTCTATTCTATTCTATTCTATTCTATTCTATTCCATTCCATTCCATTCCATTCTTCATTCCATTCTATTCTTCATTCCATTATTCTATTCTATTCTATTCTATTCTATTCTATTCTATTCTATTCTATTCTATTCTATTCTATTCTATTCCATTCCATTCCATTCCATTCCATTCCATTCTTCATTCCATTATTCTATTCTATTCAATTCTATTCTATTCCATTCCATTCTTCATTCCATTCTATTCTTCATTCCATTATTCTATTCTATTCTATTCTATTCTATTCTATTCTATTCTATTCTATTCTATTCTATTCTATTCCATTCCATTCCATTCCATTCTTCATTCCATTATTCTATTCTATTCTATTCTATTCTATTCTATTCTATTCTATTCCATTCCATTCCATTCTTCATTCCATTCTATTCTTCATTCCATTATTCTATTCTATTCTATTCTATTCTATTCTATTCTATTCTATTCTATTCCATTCCATTCCATTCCATTCTTCATTCCATTCTATTCCATTCTTCATTCCATTATTCTATTCTATTCTATTCTATTCTATTCTATTCTATTCTATTCTATTCCATTCCATTCCATTCCATTCCATTCCATTCTTCATTCCATTATTCTATTCTATTCAATTCTATTCTATTCCATTCCATTCTTCATTCCATTCTATTCTTCATTCCATTATTCTATTCTATTCTATTCTATTCTATTCTATTCTATTCTATTCTATTCTATTCTATTCCATTCCATTCCATTCTTCATTCCATTATTCTATTCTATTCTATTCTATTCTATTCTATTCTATTCTATTCTATTCTATTCTATTCTATTCCATTCTTCATTCTATTCTATTCTATTCTATTCTATTCTATTCTATTCTATTCTATTCTATTCAACTCTACTCTACTCTACTCTACTCTACTCTACTCTACTCTACTCTACTCTCGTAACACGGTTGTTAAGTGAATCTGGATTTCCCCATTGATTTTGCTTATCAGAAAGTCGCAAACGGGGATCATGTGACTCCAGGGCACCGCAACCGTCATAAATGTGAGTCAGCTGCCAAGCATCCAAATGTAAATCAAGCGACCATGGGGATGCTGCAAAGAGTCGTAATTGTGAAAAATGGCCATAGGGCTGTTGTAACTTCGAACTTTCGCTATGCGAACTGTTGTAAGTCAAGGACTGCCTGTAGATCCCCCAAGGAAGGATTGCAATGCTGGGTGAGGAGATGAACTACTCACCCCGTAAGCTCGACTGTAACTCTCTCCTGCCATGGCTGTGAGCTCTGCATCCAGGAGATCTCGGGCTTTGTCGATGCACTGAGGGAGAAAAGATGAAGCAAAATGAACACCCCCGCCGAGGAAAAGCTCTCCGAACAGAATCAGGGGGGATAAAATAGCTTTTTGCTTTTTTTTTTCCCAGGAGGCTGAATCCTGATTTTTGTCTCCGGAATCCCAGCGTTTTGTTTGCTTTTCTCGTCATTAACTTTGTAGTTAATGAATGAGCTAAGCCAGTACAGTATATAAAAAGAGGTGCTAGATTAAAAAAAACCCAAGTCATGTAAAAGGAAAAGAAGAATAGAATAGGATAGGATAGGATAGGATAGGATAGGATAGGATAGGATAGGATAGGATAGAATAGAATAGAATAGAATAGAATCTTTACTGAGAACAGAATAGAATAGAATAGAATCTTTACTGAGAACAGAACAGAACAGAACAGAACAGAATAGAATAGAAAATATGGAATGGAATGGGATAGGGTAGGGTAGGGTAGGGTAGGGTAGGGTAGGGTAGGGTAGGGTAGGGTAGGGTAGGGTAGGGTAGGGTAGGATAGGATAGGATAGGATAGGATAGGATAAGATAGGATAGGATAGGATAGGATAATAGAATAGAATAGAATAGAATAGAATAGAATAGAATAGAATCTTTACTGAGAACAGAATAGAATAGAATAGAATCTTTACTGAGAACAGAACAGAACAGAACAGAACAGAATAGAATAGAAAATATGGAATGGAATGGGATAGGGTAGGGTAGGGTAGGGTAGGGTAGGGTAGGGTAGGATAGGATAGGATAGGATAGGATAGGATAGGATAGGATAGGATAAGATAGAATAGAATAGAATAGAATAGAATAGAATAGAATAGAATAGAATAGAATAGAATAGAATAGAATCTTTACTGAGAACAGAATAGAATAGAATAGAATCTTTACTGAGAACAGAACAGAACAGAACAGAACAGAATAGAATAGAAAATATGGAATGGAATGGGATAGGGTAGGGTAGGGTAGGGTAGGATAGGATAGGATAGGATAGGATAGGATAGGATAGGATAGGATAGGATTAGGATAGGATAGGATAGGATAGGATAGGATAGGATAACAGAGTTAGAAGGGACCTTGGAGGTCTTCTAGTCCAACCCCCTGCTTAGGCAAGAAACCCTCCACCACTTCAGACAAATGGTTATCCAATATCTTCTTAAAAACTTCCAGCGTTGGAGCATTCACAACTTCTGGAGGCAAGTTGTTCCACGGGTTAATTGTTCTGACTGTCAGGAAATTTCTCCTTAGTTCTAAGTTGCTTCTCTTCTTGATTAGTTTCCACCCGATGCTTCTTGTCCTGCCCTCAGGTGCTTTGGAGAATAGCTTGACCCCCTCTTCTTTGGGGCAGCCCCTGAGATATTGGGATTAAGGGATTTAAGATGAATTTATTGAACCAATATAAAGCCAGAGGGAACCTTAGAGGAGTTGGAGAAGCAAAGAAAGAAGAGTTACTCGGTGGTCCAGTGAAAACAGTTTTTGTGGCAGGGAAGCCAAAGATAAGACAGCTTTGGAGACAAGAGAGGGAAAGCAGGATATAACAAGACAGTTAATATCAGAGGGGGGGAAAAACATTTGAAATCCAAATAAGAAAGTACAAGAAACAGCAGCTCTGAATGCCACAACAAGACTGAAAGGAGAAGGAAAAGGTTTAGGCAAGCACAACCATCAGTGTGATCTAAAACTTCAAGACCTTATGAAGATACTTTTTGTGGCTCTTCCCTACCAGGCCTTGAGCTAGATAAGAGTGGTGGGCCGGGTAAGAAAAATATATGCCTGAGATGGTTTGATTTCACCCAGATGGTCCCCATCCTCTCTCTCTCTCTCTCTTTTTTTTTTTATTGTAGGTTTATTTTCAGTGATTTAAATCAGGCGGTCTTTACAAATCTGATGAATAAATATTCCAAGACAGTACGGCTCCGATCTTGGGAACGCTCTTGCCAGGCAAAAGGCCAACTTCTTAAAACCTCAGCTGGGCTCCCGTACTAAAGAAGTCGTCGTGTCCGTCCCACCACCACCCCCGCCACCGAAAGAATTTCCCCTGAAGGGACCCGGCTTCCTACTTGCAGGAGGACAAGCCACACGTTCTCTCTAGGGATTACGCAACCGAGCCTTTGGTGGTGGAATATGAACCGGTCGTCATCCAGCCCAAAGCTGCAATGCAGCTGCAGAACGGTGAATTACATAACCTTTGATGAAAAAGTGTCACGTCCAAGGAAATGTCCTTGGAGTGCCCGAGTGTGCTGTCCTGTTTGCGTTGCTAGCAGCTGAAGGATTTTGACGGAGTCACTTTGGAGCATCTTGATTTTTTTTTTCTTTGCCCTACTGACTGGTTGGGTACGCATGGCTGGGGGGGGTCATATGACTGGTAGAAGTGAGTGACATCGAGTTGGCCACGCCCACCCAGGTTTTGTGGCTCCCGGTGTTTTCTTTTGTGTGGGAAACGAGTCCAAATGGCTCTTTGAGTGTTTAAGGTTGCAGGCCCCTGGTGTAGTTTAATGAAAAGAAGGACTAGGGGAGACATGATAGCAATCTTCCAATCTCTCAGGGGCTGCCCCAAAGAAGAGGGAGTCAAGCTATTCTCCAAAGCACTTGAGGGCAGGACAAGAAGCAACGGATGGAAACTAATCAAGGAGAGAAGCAGTTTAGAACTAAGGAGGAATTTCCTGACAGTGAGAACAACTAATCAAACAGTGTCGACTGGCGGCCCCTAGGGGGAAAGCCTTCTCTGTGGGGGCACCTACTATCTGGAATGAGCTCCCCCCGGAGATACGGAGGATCCCGGATCTGCGCACCTTCCACCGCGCTGTGAAGACCTTTTTATTCCATCAGGCGGGCTTGGCCTAATCTCTTCCCTTTTTAAATATCTAAATTTTAATCTGTTTTTAAATTATTGGGGTGTTTTAATCTGTCTGGGCCAAAATGATTTAATTTGATTTTATCTGGTTTTTAAATTTTGTGTATCTATGTATTTTATTGTTGGCTGTTCACCGCCCTGAGTCCTTCGGGAGTAGGGCGGTATACAAATCAAATAAACTAACTAAACTAAACTAATCAGTGGCACAACTTGCCTTCAGAGGTTGTGAATGCTCCATCGCTGGAGGTTTTTAAGAAGAGATCGGACAACCATTTGTCTAAAATAGTGTAGGGTCTCCTGCTTGAGAATGGGGTTGGACTAGAGGACCTCCAAGGTCCCTTCCACCTCTGTTATTCTGTTAATCAGATGGATGGATGGATGGATGGATGGATGGATGGATGGATGGATGGATGGTCTGCCTCAGCAAAATACAAGAGAGCATTCAGATGCTAAGTGACAGATGAATACTGCAGTTGTCTAATGTTTCTTGAGTGCTATCAAGTTCAATGATCTGTATCTCTGGGTAAGTAGGCCATTATGATCTTGGTGGCTCATTATACTGGTATAAAGCAGGTGGCTAGTTAAAAAAAAGAAAACAATTGCAGGTTGCCAAGTACAGACACATGACAGGTTAGGATGGGGTTCAAAAGAAGGAAGGTCCCCGAATCCCAAACAGGGCTGGCAACCTTTAGGAAATACCTGTTGGGCCAGAGAGAAAAGGTCCTGATGGAGAGCCAGGACAGCCCGGTAGAAGGCGCCGTCATGGGTGTCCCTTGGGATCATGCAGGTGTACTCTTCCATGCTGTCCCACTGCCCTGAGGAAAGAAAGAAAGAAAGCAGCCCAGCTTGAGACAATGAGAGGATCTGGTTTGGCCAGAGCAAGAGGCCGGGTCAAAATCTCGCAGCTGTATTTATGTGTTGTGGCCCGCCAGCCGAGCTGGTGGCAGACTCAGACAGTGAGGAGGTTGGGGAGGAACATGGGCCAGTCCTGGAGTCTGGGGAAGGCTCTGCATCGGAGGCAGAGAGGGGGCCAGGGCCCTGTCTGACAGTTGTCAGCTGCCTTCGGAGTCGGACATCAGTGAGGCAGAGGAACAGCTGAAGCCTGTTCCCAGTGTGCGCATGTGCAGAGCTGCCAGACGAAGGGAACAGCTAAAGAACAAGGGTCGACTCAGGAGTAAGGCCACAGGTGGACGGTGAATGGCCCCTCCCATAGGGAATTAAGAGGAGCGAAAGGGGAGGGGAGTTTGCAGGAGACAATTAGTTCAATTCATTAGAGGGACGATCTGTTCCTGACTTCTTGCCAAGTATTGTCTGCTACAGAGTGGCGTTTGGAAGGTATCGGCCTGGCAGCTCTCCAAACCTAATAAAGGCCTGTAGTTGTGAAATCTCTTGAAAGACTGTTGGCCGGGACTTTGCGGGAAGAGGAATTCCCTTTAAACTAAACAAAAGGCGTTTCATTGGGACGAGGAGTCGGCTTCGTGCTTTTGGGAAGCCTAGGTCGGAAAATTACGCCGCATCCTAAGCTTGGTTCATGCCGACATTGGTTGGTTCAGACTTTTCACCTTCGCCTGCAAAATTTAGGATCTTGCAGCCACCACCGATTCTGGAAGGCTTTGCAAAATGGGGCCAAAATAGTATGTGACTACAGAGGGGTAGGGGCTGGGAATGACCATTTTATGCCAGCCGAACAGGGAACCTGGGATATTGTTTGATTTCATGGCTCGGGATCAGGGGTGAAATGCTCCTGGTCCGGACCGGATCGGGCGATCCAGTAGCGATTGTGGCAGGTGGTTCAGAGAACCAGTAGCGCAAGGCTCCGCCCACCCACTCAGGTGTCATTAGTTCCTGCTTCTAAAAAGTAAAAAAGAAAATGCTCTGATGATCACAGCTGTGGCGTGCGATCGTCAGCGCCTTTTTTTAACCTTTTTTTTAACCTTTTAAAAGCATTTTTTACAACCTATTTGCCCGAATAGGTTGTTAAAAAATGCTTTAAAAAGTTTTTTTAAAAAAGTTGGCCACGCCCACCCAGTCACATTAACCCCCACCACCACCAAGCCACGCCCACAGAATAGGTAGTAACAAATTTTTACATATCACCACTGCTCGGGATGGTGCAAGCAGAACATCTGAAGTCTGAGAGAGCCCCTTTGGCATAGTCAGATGTGGGACTGCCTCTGCAAGGCTCCCTTGGCCAAACCGGAACTCCCAGGGATTTCTCCCCCAAAGAGCAAAGGGTGGAGTAGACAGTCACCTAAACCCCAAGCGGCTGCCGCTGCCATCCTTGCCATTTTGGCTTGCGTTTCGTCGTTCACCAAGGTCCATTTCTCACAGCACTGCTGATGCAGCTGTCCCCTAGGGCCCAAGACACAAGAGCCGAGAGTTAGAAACCTGGCAGAAAACTCACTATCTGCCCATCATTTTAAGTTTATTATTCAATGTATATTTCGCCCATCTCGCTGTTCAAAGCGATTCTGGCGAGCTGAAATCAAACACGTTTTAAATGGGGGGGTGGAGGAGAGAAACTGCTATATTGTGTGAAATAAAAGAGCCCCTGGAAAGAGACTTTAAGGAGTGAAATGCTCTCGGTTTGGACCGGATCGCCCGATCCGGTAGTGATGGTGGTGGGTGGTTCAGAGAACCGGTAGCAAAAATCCTTTCACCCACCCATGCCTAGCTGAGCTGTGCGATCGTCAGAGGCTTTTTTTTTTATTTTTAAAAGCATAGGCTGAAAAAATGCTTTTAAAAGTTTTTTTTTAAAAAGCCTCTGATGATCGCGCGGCTCAGCTGGGATCGTCAGAGGCTCTTAAAAGCATTTTTTTCTACAACCTCTTCGGCTGAAGAGGTTGTAGAAAAAATGCTTTTAAAAGCCTCTGACAGTTCCAGCTAAATTGCCTGATCGTCAGAGGCTTTTTTTCTTTTAAAAGCCTCTGACGATCAGGCAACTCAGCTGGGATCATCAGAGGTTTTTAAAAGTATTTTTTTTACAATTTCTTCGGCCGGAGAGGTTGTAGAAAAAATGGTTTTAAAAGTTAAAAAAAAAAAAGTTGGCCATGCCCACCCAGTCACATTACCCCCACACACATACCAAGCCATACCCACAGAACCGGTAGTAACAAATTTTAGATTTCACCACTGAAATAATCCCCCTCCCCTCTTCTTTGTGGGTGCCCCTCAAATATTGGAACACCGCTATCATGTCCCCTCTAGTCCTTCTTTTCATTAAACTAGACATACCCAATTCCTGCAACCGTTCTTTATATATTTTAGCCTCCAGTCCCCTAATCATCTTTATTGCTCTTCTCTGCACTCTTTCTAGAGTCTCCACATCCTTTTTACATCGTGGCGACCAAAACTAGATGCAGGATTCCAAGTGTGGCCTTATCAGAAGTTCCCAAGGACAAAACACATCACTGGGTTTGTTTTGTTTTTTTACAATAATTTCCCCTTAATATACCTAATAAGAATCGGTCTGGTATTAGATCTATTAGTTGTTTAGTAATTTCCTTTTAGCCAATTTCTTATTTTTAATCAGTATTTCCTTGCATCTGGGCACAGCCACCACATGTGGCAAAATGTTCCTTGCCTCCTTTTACATTTCCAGCATTCCGCTGGTCTACTTGGGTATCTTTCATGGCTTAGGCCCGGGGTACTTGCAGGACCATCTTCAGCCGTTCTCCCACCATCCTGTCCGCTCTCACAGAGTCGGCCTCCTCAGGGTGCCGTCGGCCAAACAATTTTTTTTTATTTTTTTTTTAATTTGATTTATATGCCGCCCTTCTCCGGAGACTCAGGGCGGCTTACAATGCTTTAAGCAATAGCCTTCATTCTTTTGTATATTTTATACAAAGTCAGCTTATTGCCCCCACAAACTGGGTCCTCATTTCACCTACCTTAGAAAGGATGGAAGGCTGAGTCAACCTTGAGCCTTGGAGAGATTCGAACCAACAGAAATTGCAGGCAGCTGTGTTAATAACAGGGTGCACTAAACCCTTGTACTATCAAGGCTCCCAGGAGGAGGGCGTTCTCTGTGGGAGCCCTGACCCTCTGGAATGGATTGCCCACCGAGCTCAGGACAGCCCCCGACCTTCTTTCCTTCCGTCGCGAGCTGAAGACGTGGCTCTTCCGTCAACTCAACTGATCCGCTTGGGGGTACACTGTCATAATTTTAAACTGTTTTAATAGGGTTGCTGATTTTAATTTTATTTCATTGTGATTTGTATTGGAATTTGTCATTTTGTAAGCCGCCTTGAGTCCCCAGGGAGAAAGGCGGCATATAAATCGCAATAATAAATAATAAATAAATAAAATAAATAAATCTGACTGGGGGCAAATGCCAAAGATAAAACATTTTATATATATTTTTTTTTTCAATGCTGCAGACATTGTCATATCACTGGGCTCTTACCATTCCCCCAAAGCTTCCAGGCAGCGCATGCGGCCAAGCATCAGCTCCGGATCATCCTTGTTGGTGTCCATCTTTTTGTCATAGGCCACAAGGGCATCTTCCCACTCGTGCAGCTTCTCGTACCAGGTGGCCTGGATTTCCTGGAAGGAGGGGCCAGGAATTGGTGGGGGGGGGGGAGAAAACTCAGACATCCCCAACTGGCACACAGCAACCATTGGCAGTTGGGCAGCCCAACTATAATGAACCTGTTGAAAATCTTTCTGAAGCTAAAGTGGTGATGAAACATCGCAGAGAGATGGAGTCCCCGCCATTTTGTTTAGCTGCCATAAACGAAGTATTTCTCAACCTTAACAACTTTAGGCTTGGCAACTTTAGACTTAAGACTGGGTGGGCTTCAACATGGCTGGGGAATTCTGGGAGCTGACATCCAGGCAGCTTAAAATTGCTAAATTGCTAAGGCTGAGAAACACTGTTCTCATCTCAGAAAATTTTCCTTTTAAAAGTAGATTGTAATTCAGTAAGGCAGACTTTTCACAAAAGAAGTCCCAAATTCTCCCCTTTTGGAATGAAACAAACAAACAAACTTCCTACCTTCTTATCCTTTTTTAAGAAGGCAACTAAATTTTGGAAAAAGGGTAGCCAGACTGCCTCCAATATTTAGATGGAGCCCATCAGCACAACACATCTGTTAACGTTTTTGTGTACAATTAAGTACTACATTAAGGTAAAGGTAAAGGTTCCCCTCGCACATATGTGCTAGTTGTTCCTGACTCTAGTTGTTCCGTTTCAAAGCCAAAGAGCCAGCACTGTCCGAAGACGTCTCCGTGGTCATGTGGCCGGCATGACTCAACGCCAAAGGCCCACGGAACTCTGTTCCCTTCCCACCAAAGGGGGTCCCTATTTTTTCTACTTGCATTTTTTGCCTGCTTTCCAACTGCTAATTTGACAGAAGCTGGGACAAGGAACGGGAGCTCACCCCGTTACGCGGCGCTAGGGATTCGAACCGCCGAACTGCCGACCTTTCGATCGACAAGCTCAGCGTCTTAGCCACTGAGCCACCGCGTCCCTCAAGTACTACATTAGTAACGCACAAAATAAAATGATAAAGACTTTTGTCAACATGTTTACCATTTGTGAGTTTGAAAAAGCGCTGCCTGACTCCGCCTGTTTCTGCTAACTTTAAGGAATTTCACTTCTAATAAAAAGAATAAGAATACAAAAGCTTTTTCTTTTTTTTTCCCCCCCCTCCTTTTTTGACTCTCTGGCCCCCATGCGGGCTCTGGTCTTTTTGATTTAGCCCTTTGGCAGTTCCTGGTGTGACTGTTGCCAAGCGGTGGATTCCTTCCCAGCCTGCAGGCAGGATTAAGCACTACACGCTGTTCCTCCACGTGAGACAGGAGGCTCCCAAACGCTCAAAGCCGATGGGCAAAAACAAGAGGGATCACTTACCAGCTCCCCAAAATGCTTCATGGCGTATTCCAGCACCCCAGATGCGGCCTCCGGTTGCTGCAGTTTATTGTTTATGCTGCAAAGAGAAAAGAAAAGGGGGAAAAAAAGGCTCAGGAGCCGTTTCTGTTATAAAACTTATAAATACTTAAGGTCGGGGTGAAATCTACTTACCTTCCTTACCGGTTCGGAAGCGCACATGTTGTGCGTGCGTGACCTTCTGTGCATTCGCAAAACCTTCTGCATATGCACAGAAGGTAAAAAAACACATTACTTCCTGGTTAAAACCAGAAAGTAATGACATCCGGGCGGGCTACCGGATTGTGGAACCACCGGCCAAGATCGCTACCGGATCAGGCGATCCGGTCCGATCCGGGAGCATTTCACCCCTGCTTAAGATTGGGAAACATAGCTGCGTTTGCTGGATTCTTGTAATGTTTGGTTTTATTTAAAGGAACTCATTCCTCAACATATTCTCATGTTAAGAAACAATTATGGAAAGCAATGTATTTATTCAGCAACAGTGGAGCAAAGCAAAAAAGATGAAAATTAACAGCTGTTTTAGGGTATTCCTCACAGGTAAAATTGTAAAGGCATAGGGAAAAAACAATGATGCGTGAAAAGCCACCCTCTCCATTACCGGGGTGCCATCACTGAGAAGGCCCTGTCTGTCGTCCACTACAAAAACGCAAGCCACAAATGTGTGCGTCTCCTTAGTTAGATTTTTCTCAACAAAAGATTTAGAAGTTCAGCTTAATACTACAAAGGTAGTCCTCACCTTACAAGTTCATTTAGTGACCGTTCGAAGTTACAACAGAATTGAAAGAAGTGAGGTACAGCTGTTTTTCAAACAGCCGTTGCAGCATCCCCACAATCGTGGGATCAAAATTCAGACACTTGGCCATGGGTTCATATTTATGACGGTTGCAATATCCTGGGGGAGGGGGGGAGAGGGGAGGGCGTGTCATATGATTCCCTCTTGTGGACTTCTGACAAGCAAAGTCAACGGGGAAGCCGGATTCACTTAACAACCGGGTTACTAACTTAACAACTGTGGCAAGAAATGTCGTACATAAAAGCGGGGAGGGGGGAGAAATCAGCTTAAGAGCTGTCTTGTTTAGCAAGAGAAAATTTGGGCTCAGTTGTAGTCGTAAGTCGAGGACTACCTGTTTTGAGCGAGTGCGTGTTTCAGCTGCAACTATACACCCTCCTAAATTAAGCACCTGTCCTGCAAGTAAACAGCAGACAGCAGGTTAAAAAAAAAATGACATCATTGTCCCTCGTTCCCACCTACTCTACTTTTTCCTCTTTCTGACCCCATCAAGTTCCTCTTTGCCTGAAGGATCTCGTCACTCATATTTGAAGGTAATAATAGAACGGAACGGAACAGAATTCTTTATTGGCCAAGTATGATTGGACACACAAGGAATTTGTCTTTGGTGCATAGGCTCTTAGTGTTCATGAAAAGACAAGATATATTGTCTTTTTTTTGTCTAATCCATCCAGTGTTCAGCTCGGAGGAGCCAAGATTTTCTCTCTTGTGTTTTGCTAGCCAGGTTCTGCTATTAGCAGCGCCCGGATCTACAAACTCAAGATGATGAGACTTCGCAGAGAAGGGGCCAGCATGAAGATGACAAGAACTCAGTTATCCACTCCCCATTCGAAAGACGGGGTGTTTTTTTTTTTTTTTTTGTAGTTCCTCAGCTGTCTTTTAGTGACTTGTTATTGATGAAACGGCAAGTTGTGTTTGTTCTGCCTGAAATATGGCTATGGGCAATAAACCCCAATGGTTCCTTGGGAGTGAGTAAAGATGCTTTCCTTCTTGAGAAGGGGAATCAACAACCTTCTATAAAAATGACGAATGGCTATCATGTTGAGCTCGACAGCTAGGAGCATCTCAAGCTCTTGCCTGTTGGGCGATTCATTACCTCCTCTGACAAATAGGCCATTATCCTTCCTTCTCCCCCCCCCCCCCTCAAGATCCTTTTCTCTACAATTGTTGCTGCTCCCTGCCCCGGGCTGGCTGGCTGGCTGGCTGGCTGTCAGAGCGTGATTTTTCATTTTGTAACTTGTCAAAAGGGAGAAGGAGAGGAAATGCTTTATATACTTCAGACTTGACTGAGCTTAAGTAATTTTACTCTCAAATTCCAGGGAAAGTAGGGGGAGGGAGAGGGAAGAGAGAGAGAGAGACAGAGACAGAGAGAGAAAAAGCAAGATGTTGCCATTTCTACATGTAGGATATGAGAAAAATTCAAAAATAAAATAGTATGTAAGTATATAGATTAGAAACGCATGTAAGTGAAGATTCGATTTTGCTCGGGCAGGGGGTTGGACTGGATGACCTGCAGGGTCCCTTCCAGCTACTCTGTTAAATTTAAAGGCTCTGTTAAAGAGCCTTGGTGGCGCAGCAGACTAAAGTGCTGTTAAATAGCACCAGCTGCCTGCAATTACTGCAAGTTCAAATCTCACCAGGCTCAAGGTTGACTCAGCCTTCCATCCTTCCGAGGTAGGTAAAATGAGGACCCGGATTGTGGGGGCAATAAGCTGACTTTGTATAAAAAAAGAACACCGCTTAGGAGGGGCCGAAAGCCCTACTAAGCAGGTCTATACAAAAGTATGAAGGCTATTGCTTAACGCATTGTAAGCTGCCTTGAGTCTCCGGAGAAGGGCGGCATATAAATCGAACCAATAAATAAATAAATAAATTTGTTAGACGTTATTCTGCTTTAAGATAGTTGGAGAGAAGACATGCTGAAAGCATACCAATATGTAACAATGCTGTGTTAGAATAGATCTTCTTCGGTTGGAGGCCTGTTAGAAAGAGGCCCACTCTTGAATGCCAAGGCAATAGAGATAAGAAAGAGCCATGCTTGCAAAAAAAATTTATGGGTAGTTATAAGGAGGTGTTGATGAACATGTAATTAGAGAAAAGAGATGATGTTCTCTCTAAAAGGCGCTTCGGATTAGCCATGATCAGTCATTAAAGGGGGTGGGAGGGGGTGTCGGGATAGGAAACTATAAAATGTAATGCTTTTGAAACTTTAGATGTGGTTTCCGGGCTCAAACTCCTTGTTGAGATCTGCTGGGATATACCCACCCTATTTTGCAAAATTGTTGTTATTATTTTCCTTTAATAAAGTCTCTTTGTTTTCATCGACCCATGCTTGCTGGTTGAATTCATTTCCAACATACACCATCCTTTTTTTTTTGGTGCTCTCTAGATTGGTCGACGTTGCGTGGAAACGACTGTTATTTTCGTAATGCTCTTGCTTTGCGAAAGACGGGCAGATGTTGAGGAAGCCCATCCGGCTCAGGTGTGCGATTTATACCTTTTGAGCTACGCGCTCGTAGGCGGGTTTTTTTTTCCCCCCAAGTGAACGCATCGAACAATATTAGTCTTTTTTCTTCCAATCTTGGTGTTTGTATCCATCAAGAGCGAGACACCCCCACAAAGGAACCTCATAAGTGCTCAATAAGATTGCCAGAGATGCGATCAACGGAAAGCGGGACGTCACAAACTACTGCCAAACCGTGACATTTGCTGGACTTCTTTCATTTTGACAGGACATAAAATCCTGTTATGGTCTTCAACATGCCAGAGATTAATCGTTGGGAAGGCAGCAATCCAACAGGGCATTTTTTTTTCTTCCTGGAAACAATTGTGGTTTCCTTCCCCCCGCCAATCCTTTTCTCCCACCTGAAAAAATAACCCAACTGAAAAGGCGCGTTTCAAGCTCAGGATCCCTTCGTATAATTAAAAACAAAATATTCCATCCTGTTCTGTTTCTTTAGTTTCGCCCACGATGGGCAGAATGAAATGGGAGAGCTGCAAGGGGTGGGGATAGCCAGGAGCCACAAATATTTAAAATGGGTGTAAGGAGGAGACACACAGACGCACAAGATACGGCCTCTTTTAGCAAGCACGGACAAGAGACTTGTTAAGAGGCAGCGCTGCAGAACCAGAGTTCTGATTCGGAGAAAAACTCTGTTCCAGTGCAATTCCAATATATGGGGGGGGGGGGGGAAACCCTGAATTGACAAGAGAGAGGCTTGGAATTTTTTTAGGCGTTATTGGGAACTAGAGAAGAGAGGGAGGAGAGAGAGAGAGAGAGAGAGAGAGAGAGAGAGAGAGAGAGAGAGAGAGAGAGAGACTGCACGCCACGATCATGCAATCCACCTTCAGCCCCCAACTGGCTTGCTTATGTGCCCTAACCCTCTCCTTCGCGATATATCCAGCGAGGCTGCAGACCCTCCCCAAAAAGACCGCGACGAGCAAGAACGGCAAGGACCCCGGATGTTGTGAAGAACTAAAAAAGCTGAAGGTCCAAGTGGCCAACCTCTCCTCCTTGTTAGAGGAGATGAGCAAGAAGCAGGATGACGTCCTGGGGCACGCCGTCACGCAGGTGATGGCCCTGGAAGGGAGCGTCAAGCTGATGGACGCCCGCCTCAACGACGTGGAAGGGAAGTACTCGGAGATGAATTCCCAACTCGGCATCGTGCAGCTTCAGGCAGCTCAGACGGTTACCCAAACGTCCACAGGTAAGGAGAGGCTCCCCCCAGCCTTCCCTGAAGGGATCGCTTGCTAATGCAGAAAGAGCAGCCATCGTCACCCATCAGAGCTAAACTCCCAGGAATATATAAAATATAACTGGGACGAAGGGAAGGGGAAGAACTAAGAGATTTAGGTGAATCTTGTTGTGGCCCTCCTGGCAGCAGAGTCGGACAGTGAGGAGGTTGGGGAGGAACATGGGCCAGTCCTGGGGGCTGGGGAAAGCTCGGACGAGGGCTCTGCGTCGGAGGCAGAGAGGGAGATAGCCACTGATTTTGCTTGTCAGAAGGTCGCAAAAGGCAATCCCATGACCTTGGGACATAACAACGGTCATAAATATGAACCAGTTGCCAAACATCTGAATTTTGATCCCATGATCATGCAGATGCTGGAAAGGTCGTTAAGTGTGAAAAACACTGTCCTCAATACGGTGAGGTTCGGCCTCAGCCTGGACTGTCAGCACTTCAAGTTGCATTTACTCTAGTGCTGACATAAGAAGGAGAAGCGAAGGCATCTAGAAAGGGACGTTTGACTTTTCACCTACTTGTTTTCCCTGGAGATAATATCCCCTAGGAGATGGGATGGGAGGGGGGAAATTCCTTTGAGCTGGAGCGGTAGATTAGGGGTAGAATGACTTGGAAAATGGCCAATGAGTGCAGGGGAGTGGGAAAACGGAAAGGGAGGGTTTGGGGTCTGGAAATCAGTGTTGGCTTCGAGGAGTCGGAGGTAGAATGTCGTGCTTAATAAATGGGAATTTTTCTTCAAAGACTTTGTAATGCAATTTATTTGAGACAACCTCGAAACCTGACATGGACATTCTCTCCACGCTTCCGAATCACTTTATTCGTTGCCCTGTCCCGAAGAACAATGATAAGAAGGGCCTCATGGAGACCGCCATCCAACATCTGTTGGATATTCAGACCATCGAGGCGGTCCTGGAGAGCCAAAGAGGACAGGGGTTTTACTCCATTCCGTTCCAAAGGCTTCGGGGTGGAGGGTGGGGAGCAATTCTGAATCTAAAAAAATTGAATCTATATCTGGTCTACAAAAGGTTCAAAATGAACTCCCTCCAATCCATCCTGGAGGGGGTTCAGGAGGGCGACTTCCTGGCATCTATCGATCTAACGGAGGCTTACCTCCATGGGCCAATCCTCCCGGCACATTGCCCGTTTCTACGTTTTTGCTACAAAGGGGGAATCACTATGGCAATGAAAAACAGTGAAAAAGTCACTTTTTTCAGTGCTGTTGTAACTGAATGGTCACTAAACGGACTGTTGTTAAGTCGAGGAGGACTACCTGTATTCCCAGCTGGGTTTTGCTTTCATTTGCTGAAATCACAAAACACAGTAAAGTCGACGGGATAGTTGCACGTAGCAACCATATGTCGTTATCAAATTTCTGGAGGCAAAGAAGGACGCGGTGGGCCACAGGTTTTCCTGACAGGTGGGAATAATTCAACCTACGGCGCTTTTATTTTCTCGTTCAGATGCCGTGTACGACTGCTCGTCCCTTTATCAGAGAAATTACAGATCTTCTGGGGTCTACAAACTTCTCCCTGATGAGTTTCTGGGAAGTCCAGAATTGCAGGTAAGACGTTACAACATGCCGTGGGAAGAGAGGAAAAGCAGGAAGCTATATAAGGTTTAGCATTCCTATAGACCAGGGGTCAGCAACCCGCAGCTCTGGAGCTGCATGTGGCTCTTTCATCTCTCTCCTGTGGCTCCCTGTTGCTGGTCGGCTCCACAATTGATAGGGCTTTCGATTAGGACAGGTAGAGGAAAAAGGATGCCGCGCTAGGAGGAGACTCTATGGTGGAGGAATGGACTTCCAGTCGGCAGAGGAAAAAGGACGCAGTGCTAGGAGGAGACT
This sequence comes from Pituophis catenifer annectens, assembly GCF_029215685.1. Classification (NCBI taxonomy): domain Eukaryota; kingdom Metazoa; phylum Chordata; class Lepidosauria; order Squamata; family Colubridae; genus Pituophis; species Pituophis catenifer. Next base: position 6,905,875 of record NW_027256898.1, on the reverse strand, counting down.
ATGATGGGGGAACCGGACTTCCGATCGGCTCCAGAATTGAACGGGGGCTTCCGGTTAGGACTTTTGTGGCTCTTTGAGTGTTTAAGGTTGCCGACCCTCTATAGACATAAAAACCTATGCCTATCTTAAGAGGATTCCCAGTTGTGTACAAACAGCAACGACTCTACAGGATGGAATTAGGCTTCGGCCACTTTGATTTGCTATTTGCACCTTTCCAAAATGAGATGCAACTTTTCGGTGCCTTCCCATTCCAGGCAAAGCCACAGTGGCGCAGTGAGTGCAGTACTGCAGGCTACTTCTGCTGTCTGCCGGCTGCCTACAATTTGGCAATTCAAATCTCACCAGGCTCAAGGTTGACTCAGCCTTCCATCCTTCCAAGGTGGGTAAAATGAGGACCCAGATTGTTGAGAACAATAGGCTGACTCTATAAACTGCTTTTGCTATTTGCTCCACAAGAAAGGTAGATGAGTTGCTAGAACATGGGTCGGCAACCTGCAGCTCCGGAGCCGCATGTGGCTCTTTCACCCCTCTGCTGCGGCTCCCTGTCACTCAAAATATGCGTCAAAACCGCCAATGTGCGACACACACCAGCATGTGATTTACTGAACTTTTCAAGCCCCAATAGGCCAACCGTGGATAAATCCAAGAAAAGAAAAGTTTCAGAAGAAAACAGAATGTTTAATTCAACTACGTATGCTAGTTTTGTGGCCGCTCAAGAAATAGTCAGGCACGGGAAGGGTTTTGTGACTCCCGGTGTTTTCTTTTCTGTGGGAAACAGGTCCAAATGGCTCTTTTGAGTATTTAAGGTTGTAGGCCCCTGTGCTAGAACATATGCTTGAAACACGAAGTTACGCTGATATTCACTGTCTCGGTAAATTACCACCAGGCCGGAGTGGTCCTCAACCTTTCCGAATGTCTGAAATCGCTCTTCTTTTCGTTTTCCCAGGTATACTGTGACATGGAGACAGATGGAGGAGGCTGGACTGTCATCCAAAGGCGGAAAATTGGCTTGATCTCTTTCAGCCAAAATTGGAAGCAGTACAAGGAAGGGTTTGGAAATCTGCAGGGAGATTTCTGGCTGGGAAACGAACACATCCACCGGCTTTCCAAGAGGCCGTCCACGTTGCGTGTGGAGCTGGAGGCAAGTACAAGAGCTTCACCTGTCCGGCTGACCTTTCACAAACCACTCGGTTAAGAGGCTGTGGGATGTTGCAGCGTTCAAGAGAAAAGGAACTTGAAAGCAATGAGAAGCACTTAGTGTCAATGTACTGTAGAAGACCTGGGGTAGCTGTGAAGGGTTGCCAACGGTGGTCTAATAATGCCAGTTTAATCATGGCATGTGTCACTTCAAACTCGAGCAGTGTAGACCATGATTAGGCTGCGTAACTATTTTCCTAGGGCAGTGTTGTGGTCCGCCTGCGGAGCTGACAGCAGAGTCGGACAGTGAGGAGGCTGGGGAGGAACAGGGGCCAGTCCTGGAGTCTGGGGAAGGCTCTGATGAGGGCTCTGTGTTGGAGGCAGAGATGGGGCCAGGGTCATCTTGGAGTGATGCACGGACTGCGGAGCCTCCAGAGTCGGACATCAGAGAGGCAGATGAACAGGGGGAGCCTGTTCCTTAGCGCACGCATGTGCAGAGCTGCCAGAAGGCAAGAACAGTTAAAACAAAAGGGACGACTCTGGAGTAAGGCTTGGAGATGATTGGCCCTTCCCATGAGGCTTAAAAGAGGAGCAAAGGCACGTGGGCCCTTTGCAGGAAAGCAACGTTGTTAATTCTATTCCCAGTCGGCATCTCTGTTTGATTCTGGACTCCGTGTGGCTTTGCCAAGTAGGTCTTTGGCAGCGTGTCAAGGGAGATAAAGGTGGGTCATTATCCCGAAGGACTTCTCCCGAAGGACTTTTTGCAACTAAATGGGACCCAGCTGTGAATGAACGTAATTCACAGCTGTTGCAATAAAAGAGGTTTTTGGGACTACTTGTGTGTTTTAATGACTCAGGAAGCCTAGATCACAACAGGCAGCCCTGGCTAACTGGAGGCACTGAAGTTGTGAATGCTCCAACACTGGGAGTTTTTAAGATGTTGGATAACCATTTGTCTGAAGTGGTGTAGGGTTTCCTGCCTAAGCAGGGGGTTGGACTAGAAGACCTCCAAGGTCCCTTCCAACTTTGTTACTCCTATTCTATTCTATTCTATTCTATTCTATTCTATTCTATTCTATTCTATTCTATTCTATTCTATTCATTTCCTCTCCTCGGAGCTTGGTGAAACACCAATATTTCAGGTAAATATTTCCCTGAATCAAGCATAAATAAGGCAGAATGGGACAATTCGCCACAGCCAAATTGCCACGGCCAACTCGCCATGGGACACATTGCCACGTTCAACTCAGAGTGGGCCAACTCGCTGCGGGACAATTTCACAATTCAGTTTAATTATTTTAAATAAATTAAACTAGATTTTGATTTTTGTCATTCACATTCCATTCTGTCCCTTCTTCTTTTGCATCCTTTCTTTAATGATTCTATTCCACCTTCCATCCTTCCGAGGTGGGTAAAATCAGGACCCAGATTGTTGGGGTCAAGAGGCTGACTCTGTAAACCGCTTAGAGAGGGCTGTAAAGCACTGTGAAGCACTATATAAGTCTTAACTGCTATTCCTCCCTTCCTTCCTTCCTTCCTTCCTTCCTTCCTTCCTTCCTTCCTTCCTTCCTTCCTTCCTTCCCTCCCTCCCTCCCTCCCTCCCTCCCTCCCAGTGGTTAGAATGCAATATTGCAGGTTAATTCTGCCCACTGTCAGCAGTTCGATCCTGGCTCAAGGTTGACTCAGCCTTCCATCCTTCCGAGGTGGGTAAAATGAGGACCCAGATTGTTGAGGGCAATAGGCTGACTCTGTAAATCGCTTAGAGTGCTGTAAAGCACTGTGAAGCGGTATATAAATCTAAATGCTATTGCTATTTCTTTGTTATTAGTGTAACTTTTGTCCATGGCAGGTTCTCCACAGTGAGTTGGCCGTGGCGAGTTGGCCGTGACGAATTGTCACCGACGGTAAATAGGGGGTGTCTCCTTTTTATTTTCTTCTTGCCCTGCAGGACTGGGATGGCAACAGCGTTTTTGCTCAATACAGTCGTTTTGCGGTGGGCAACGAGTTGAGCAGCTACCGCCTCTTCCTCGCCAACTTCAGTGGCAGCGCGCCCCGCGACTCCATGCGGTACCATAACAACACGGCCTTCAGCACCATGGACAAAGACAACGACAAGTGCGTCGATCACTGTGCGGAGTTACGCAAAGGTCAGCCGTGTGCAGTGGTGGGCTTCAAATAATTTAATAACCACTTCTCCGCCCTAATGACTGGCCGGGTAGGCATGGCCAGGGGATGTGACAGGCAGCCCTCGGCCTCCTGCATCGCCCTGGGAGCAAAAATGGGCCGTGGGGGGGTGCACGCCCCCCCGTGTCCCATTTTGGGCCTGGTAGGCCTCCCTGCACTTACCTGGGAGTCAAAATGGGGTGCATAGGGACTCCTGGAAGGGGTGGGGCGGGACCAGCCAGCAATTTAACTACCAGTTCGCCCGAACCAGCTGAATCCCACCATTGGCCGTGTGCCAAAAACTCCTCCTCTTCCTGTTATCAATGTTCGTTAAACAGGACCACCATCCACCTTTGTATTTAAAGAACACTCCCCAAATTCTTCGTAGGAAAATCCGTCCGTCCCTTAGCCCAATTCCACCTGGTTCTTCCGGTTGACTACTCTTGCCCAGATTCCAGAAGGGCAACTCTTCCTAAGTGTTGATTGCTCTGTTCTTTGAATTTCCCCATTTCTCTTGTAAGCACAAGTAGTCCTTGACGTATGACCACAACAATTGAGCCCAAAATTTCTGTTCCTAAGAGAGACATTTGTTACATGAGTTTTGCCCCATTTTACCATTTTTCTTGCCACCGTTGTTAAGTGAATCAGTGCCGTTCTTAAATCAGTAGCACAGCTGTTAAGTGTATCTGGACTCCCCTCTTGACTTTGTTCGTCAGAAGGGGGATCACACGACCCCACGACACTGCAACCATCATAAATGTAAGTTGCCAAGCGTCTCGATTTTGATCATATGATCATGGGGATGCTGCAACGGTGTGTGAAAAACAGTCGTAAGTCACTTTTTTCAGTGATGATGTAAGTTTCAACAGTCACTCAATGGACTGTTGTAAGTCGAGGACTATCTGTAGAGCGTTTTGAGTAGTCTTTCTGCTCCATCACACTCCATCAGCTATTTAGCAGTGGCCAAAAAAAAAAATACCTTCGCCACGTGGGATGAGTTAAATTGGTGTCATTTTCAATACAGGGAGTCCTCGAAGTACGACCACAATTGAGTCCACCATTTATGTTGCTAAACGAGACATTTATAAAGTGAGTTTACAACTTTTCTTGCCCAAGTTGTTAGCAGTTGTTAAATTAGTCACACAGCAAAAAGAGGAATCAGGTGACGCCGGGACACTGTAACCGTCATAAATATGAAGCGGTTGCCGAGCTTCTGAATTTTGATCACATGACCACGGGGATGCTGCAATGGTCACAAGTGTGGAAAGTGTGCCATAAATCACTTTTTTCAGTGCCATTATAATTTCGAACGGTTCCTAAATGAACTGTTGTTACGTCGAGGATGACTTGTAGTAAACGTTCAGACACCGGCAATGGCCATTTCCCCGATGCTTTGCAATTTGTTGACCCTCGGCCAGGTGCCAGTGCAGAGATCTGTTGACGATGAGGACCTTTTCAGAAAGATCACTATTTTGTTGTTAGTTGCGAAGTCGTGTCCGACCCATTGCGACCCCATGGACAACGTTCCTCCAGGCCTTCCTGTCCTCTACCATCCTCCGGAGTCCATTGGTGACTCCATCTAGCCACCTCGTTCTCTGCCGTCCCCTTCTTCTTTTGCCCTCCATCGTTCCCAGCATTCGGCTCTTCTCCAGGGAGTCCTTCCTTCTCATTAGGTGGCCAAAGTGTTTGAGTTTCCTCTTCAGGATCTTGGCCTTCTAAAGAGCAGTCAGGGTTGATCTCCTCTGGGACTGACCGGTTGGATGGCCTTGCAGTCCAAGGGACTCGCAGGAGTCTTCTCCAGCACCAGAGTTCAAAGGCCTCCATTCTTTGGCACTCAACTTTCCTTGTGGTCCAATTTTCACAGCCAGACATTGCAACTGGGAACACCATAGCCTTGACTATACGCACTTTTGTTGGCAGGGTGATGTCTCTGCTGTTTAGTAAGCTGTCTAGATTTGCCATAGCTTTCCTCCCCAGGAGCAAGCATCTTTTAATTTCTTGGCTGCAGTCCCCATCTGCGGCGATCTTGAAGCCCAGGAAAATAAAATCTGTCACTACCTCCATTTCTTCCCCATCGATTTGCCAGGAATTGAGAGGACCAGATGCCATGATCTTAGTTTTCTTAATGTTGAGTTTCAAGCCAACTTTTGCACTCTCCTCCTTCACCCGCATCAAGAGGCTCTTTAGTTCCTCTCCACTTTCTGCCATCTGCATATCTGAGGTTGTTAAGATTTCTCCCGGCAATCTTATATCGGCATTTTAAAAGTTTTATTTCATAAACCCCTCGTCTTCCTCTTTCTCAACAGGGGGCTACTGGTACAACTGTTGCACAGATTCCAACCTGAACGGGGTTTACTATCGTAAGGATGAACATAACAAGAGCACTGATGGCATCACCTGGTACAGCTGGCGTGGGAAACTCTATTCGCTGAAGAGGGTCGAGATGAAGATCCGGTCAACGGACTTCAAGGCCTAGAGGGACCCAACTGAGTCGAGTAAAGAGATGGCCTCACCTCTAAAGGAGGGGGCACCGGAGGGGTGGGTGGGAGATAGGAAGGGGGAAGCACCGTCATTGACGTCAAGAATGAGCTTACATATGGGGAATGCCCTTCATCGGTAGCAAGGCAGGTGCTCGCCTCTTTCAGCCTCAACCTGAACGTCTCTGGATTTTTCTGACGACAATGTTCTCTATCAGGATACTCACCTATTCCCCTGAATTAACGTAGATTTGCCTTTGTTTATTTCCCTGGTGGACTGGAATCTCGGGGAGGACTGGGGGGGGAAGAAGCTACGCCAGAGTTTTGCCAAACTTATTGCATAGTGGATTGCTCCACTTATGGAAATCGGATGCTTAGGATATATATATATATATATTTTTTGCAGTTGTAAATCAAAATAGTGCACGATCCAAACACCTCTTTCCCATCCAATAGTATAATAAAATTCTCTTGATTTTAAAACTGAAGTTTGAGGCCAAGTATATAGTCCTCAGGACAAAAATGTTTCCAGTCAAGGAGAATTTCTGGAAATGTCAACCAACACGGTGTGTGTGTGTGTGTGTCTAATCTGGTGTCAACGCTGTGAAGAATCTGAGGTTGCAAAAGGGTCATTTGGTTACTGGCAGAGGAGAGCTATAAATCTTTGCCACTCTTTCAGGGACAAAGAGACATTGAGACTGTCCTCCAGCCCCCCCAAAAAAGACCCCTGGATAATATCAGGTGGATATTTGGTTTTCGGCTCTGTCTACTTACTATGCATAGGGAAGGACAGAAGTTAGCATGAATATTTTTTCACACGATGTTGTTTCCTGTTTAAAAAAAAAAAGAAATCTCCACTTTCTTCCTTTAGACCAGTGTTGGCGAACTTTTTCGATTTCAAGTGCCGAAAGGGGAGCCTGCGGCGTGCGCGTGCAGGGGACTACTGGAAACCGGAAGAACAGCTCCCTGGCGTGCACGCGCGCAGGAGCGCTGGAAACCGGAAGAGCAGTTCCCCAGCGCGCGCTGGGAAGCTGAGCTTCCAGTTACCGGTGTCTGCATGTGCGTCAGTCACCTGGACTTCCAGGTTCTAGCACGCATGTGCACGTGAAGACTAGCTGGAGAGCATGCGCGTGCCGGAAACCGGAAGCTCAGCTTCCCGGCATGCACATGCGCGCCAGGGAGCTGCTCTTCTTGGTTTCTGGTGCTCCTGCGGATGTGAAGACCAGCTGGCTGGCATGTGTACGCCGGAACCTGGAAGAGCAATGAGCGACGGCTGGTGTGGCCGGAGAGTGGTTCTGTATGCCACTTCCGGCACGTGTGTGCCATAGTTCCGCCATCATGGCTCTAGACAAATTTCCCCAAGCGAGAACCAGATGCAGGGGTTGCCAAGCCTAGGGGTGCCTCCAATCCTTGCTCTGGAATTGTCCGTGGTCAAAGGACTTCCAGAGAAGCATAGAGCTGCCTCCTCTGTCACACGGGCTTACCAACCGAGAGAGCAAAGGGGAAACAGCCTACCTGATAAGAGCCTCAAGGATGGCTGGCGTAGGCCCCTTCTGAAACTCCAGCTCTTTGTAGTGTAGCGCCTTGGCATAGGCTCGGCACTTGGCAGCCCGTTCTCCCAATAAGACGATGCCGTTATCGTCTCCCAATGGCAGCGGACCCTGCATGGAGGAAGCCAGGCAAAAGCATCAGGGCTGGGATGGAGCGCAAGCCTCCGGGGCAATCTAGAGCAGGGGTCCCCAACCTGTGACTGCCCCGGAGTAGCTGGCCAATGCACGCACATGTCTGTACGCGCACAGCTCCGCTTCAGTGTCGCCACAAGCATCATGAGCGCTCACCACCCCACTTGCACAAGCCACGGATGTGCGCGTGTGCAAGCACACTCACATGTGCCTGTCCCTCCCACGAAACCATCCCCTCCGCCCCCCGGACCGCCAACTCGGAAAGGTTGGGGAACTCAGATCTAGAGAACATTATGTAAGCAATTAAATGCAAGCTTATTCATGAGCCCTGGAGGCGCAGTGGTTATTATTATTATTATTATTAGTGTTATGGCATTGTTCAGTAGCCAGGAGACCACAATGCTACTGCAGAGTCGTAGTTTGGCTTGCCAAGGTACCAACCCTATTATAGGAAATGCTTGCCTGCTTCTTAAGGTGCGGCACAGGAGGGCGAGCTGGCTTTGCACCAGAGAGAAAGACAAGCAGCTGTTCCGGCAGTATCACCAAGCCCCCCCCCCCCCTTTCCTGGGGCTGCCTTGCAAACAGGCACCGCAACCGGGAAGGTTCAGAGCCACCCCAGGATCTGACTGCCTGCATAGAGCACCAGCTCGTCTCCCCACCGAAGTGGTACCTATCTATCTACTTGCATCGAACATGCTTTCGAATGTTTGGGTGGACAGTCGCTGAGGCAAGTGACAGGAGCTCACCCTGCCAGTCAGTGCTAGAGCTCGAACCGCTGGAGTCGAGACCATCTGCAGCATCATTAAGCCATTTGAACCACCGCGCCACTTGGTGTCGTGGTTAGAATGGCAATATTGCAGCCTCACTCTGCCCACCGCCCACAGTTCAATCCTGAGCCGCTCAAGGTTGACTCAGCTTTCCATCCTTCCGAGGTCGGTCAAACGAGGCCCCAGATTGTTGGGGCCAAGATGCTGACTCTGTAAACCGCTTAGGGAGGGCTGTAAAGCACCGCAAAGCGGTATATAAGTCTAAGCGCTATTGCTATTTCTGCACAATCAGCAAAGTCACCTGCCTCTTCATGAGATCAGAGCAAACTTGTTATAAAGAAAGTCAAAAAACTTCCACCCCCAACGTGCTTTACCTTGTCGCTGTGCTCCATGAACTCAGCCAAATTGAGCAGGGTCTGGGTGACCTCAGCAATATCCTGAGACGTCAGCGCCAGCTCGATGCTACGGATCAGCTCATCCTGCTGGTCTTCGTTCAGCTCAGACCAGCATGAAACAAAGGCCGCGTTAAACAGATCTCTGAAGTGGGGGGGGGAGCAAAAGGGGGATACAGAGAATGGAACAGTAAGTCTGCCAACATTGAACATACCACTTCACTGATCCAAACTGAACCCAGACCCACATCTCATTAAGAGTCCATAACTGCACAGGGGAGAATATAGAAACAATTGTCAAACATGGGAACTGACCAGCAACCAGAAAATCTTCATTCTCAAACTACCCCTTAATATTCTTTCAGCGTTCAAACAACTTTTTTTCTGTCCAATTTGCTATCCTCAGTGAACGTTTTACTGATGTACGTCACCTACTCCCTCTTGCTTTCAAGCACTGATTCATAACTCACTATTCTTCATTCCATTTTTCCCATCAAGCACAAATACTTACTCTTGGATATGTTAACCTTCAAATGCACAGCATGCAAACGATTTAACCTTTGCTGCAAAACATTTAGCTTCTCAACCAAACACCCAGGACCATCGGACTCCAAAAGTTCACATCCCAATTGTCTAGAGCAGGGGTCGCCAACCTTAAAACACTCAAGAGAGCCATTTGGACCCGTTTCCCACAGAAAAGAAAACATCGGGAGCCACAAAACTCTTCCCGTGCCTGACTATTTCCTGAGCGACCACAAAACTAGGATATATAGTTGAATTAAAGATTCTGTTTTCTTCTGAAACTTTTCTTTTCTTGGATTTATCCATGATTGGCCTACCGGGGATCGAAAAGCTTAACAAATTGCGCGTCGGTGGGTGTCGCACATTGGCAGTTGTGACACATATTTTGAGCGATAGGGATCCGCAGCAGAGGGATGAAAGAGCCACATGTGGCTCCAGAGCCGCAGGTTGCTGATCCCTGGTCTAGCGAGATTTCTTAGTCATCCAGGTCATGGTTTTCCCAAAGATGCTTTTACTCCAAGAGGCAACTGGACTTTCTTGTGGAATGCAGGTGAAGAGGGAAGTCACAGCAATGACCTGGCGGTAACAATATGTTCGGCTGGAGCGTCGTCGGCTTTGATCGCAGCAGTCACGAACACGAGGCCGATAGCGGCGTTCTCCCGCCACCCACACAGCTGACTGGCAGATCTCCGAAGCCCAGCTGATTGGCGGTCGGAGACCAGACGGAGACTGGAAGCGCAGGCACCAGATGGTGGACTGCTGATGAGAAACCAAATGCTGATGCCAGATGCTACTAGGTGGGACGGGGCGTGGTCTTGCCTATATATATAGAGAGAGAGCACTGGGAGGCAGTTGCTCCCAGCGCTGACTTTGCAACTGTCAAAACTCATTTGTGCCTGGCCTCAGGTTTGAATAAACAAGTACCATGTCAGGTTCCGATGTCATCTCAAATAAATTGCATTCCCAAACAATTAATCTTTGCTGAAATCTTCCATTTATTGAGTATGACAATCTGGCCCCGACTTCGTCGTAGCCAATATTAACCCTCTGACCCCAAACCCTTCCCTTTCCATTCCCCAATTCTCAGCGTCTCATTGGCCATCTTCCAAGTCAGTCTCCCCAGCTCCTGACTTCAACCCACAGGAATGTCCCCCCTCCCATCCCATCTCCTAGGGGATATTATCTACAGAGAAAATAAGTAGGTGAAAAGTCAAGCCTCGTCTTCTCTTTATGGCAGCATTAGAATGCTGACATACCAACCATTTCCAGAGCTTGTTCATTTCTGGCGTTCGTAAGGCCTGGGGACTGGACACCTGAGAGTTGTAAGTGACAGAATTGATGCCGCTGACAACTGATCTGAGTGGAGTTCCTTCTTTGTGGATTTTGGGGAGTCCACAAGGAAGTCCAGTTGACTCTTGAAAAAAAAAACACTTTTGGGATTCGCACCCCAAACCAAAACACTTCTCCTATCACACACACACTTCCCTTAAACATTTTTTTTTTACACTTGCATTAAACAACCAAGTGGACACTTCTTGGTCTTCTCCCTGGATTGATGTTGAATTTCTACCTGGCCATGGGGTTGTAGGCCTGAGCCAAGGCCCAGCACGAGCGCAGTGAGGGCGATGAGGAGTCTTTCAACAGTTCCAGGCTCAGCCGCCTCAACCATTCCAACCAATCATCCTTGGAAACTCTTCGGGCTGCACCCCAGGCCTAGAATAGAAAGGGCTCTTCTATGGGTTGCTGCAATCAGCTACTCGTCAGGGCCAGAGAAACTGACAGCATGGGGGGGCCACGGGACCCCAACTCCTGAAAGCCCCCCCCCCCCCAAATCATGTTGCTGAAATTCAGTGAAAAATGTCTGGCGTTTTAATGGGCCGCTTTGTGATGGCACGAAGAGTTGGAAGATGGTCACACAACCGTACGTATGGGTATCTCAAGCTCACCCACTTGAAGGTGTATGGACTTCAATTCCCAGAATTCCCCAGCCAGTTCTCAGCCCTATCCAGCCAAGCATTCTGGCTCTCATATTGAATAACTGGATGAATTTGAATTTCACAAGCTTGCACTGATTTATTTATTTATTTATTTTATTAAATTTCTATACCGCCCTTCTCCCGAAAGACTCAGGGCGGTGAACAGCCACAAGATAAAACACGTAAATACAAAAATTTAAAATAGATTAAAAATGAATTAAATAATTTGGCTGAATTTAAAATACCCCATAATTTAAAACAAATTAAAATTTCTATTTAAAAGGGGAGAAGATTTAGGCCAGGCCAGCTTGATGAAATAAAAAAGTCTTAAGCGCGCGACGGAAGGTGCGCAGATCCAGGATCCTCCATATCTCCGGGGGGAGCTCATTCCAGATCGTAGGTGCCCCCACAGAGAAGGCTCTCCCCCTAGGGGCCGCCAGTCGACATTGTTTGGCCAACGGCACCCGGAGGACCCCCTCTCTATGGGAGCATACTGGCCAGTGGGAGGCTATTGGTGGGAACTGAGAGCTCATTTGATGCTGCTTCCCGACCATTTAAAGTTTTAATGCTGCCTGAGGTTTAAAAGATGGTCATAACTTTCTATACTTTATTGATAGCCTTATCCTCCATGAAACTGTCTACATAGGGACAGCCATCCCCATTTCTCCAGTTGCCTGGAAGCTTCGTTTTTTAAAGTTCTTCGAACGTGGGAAAACCAGTCTGACAAATGCTGCCTCCGTTTTGAAAGTGACATGAAGTCTGCTAGATCAGGGGTATCAAACTCAAGGCCCACGGGTCGAATCCAGCCAACAGGGTGGTTAGATCTGGCCCACAGGGCTGCCCTGGAAACAGCAAAGGACCGTCCCGCAATGCCTCTGCCAGTGAAAACGGAGTCCGAGAGGGCCATGCGCATCTTCCTGGGCCCCCTTTTTGGCTGCCATGACCTCCTACAGCCTTTTGCCAGCAAAAACCATGATGAGCCTGGATAGCTCAACAGACAGAGCACTGTAATTTAACACCAGCTGTCTGCAATTAAAGTAAGATCGAATCTCGCCAGGCTCAAGGTCGACTCAGCCTTCCATCCTTTCTAAGGTAGGTAAATTGAGGACCCAGTTTGTGGGGGCAATAAGCTGACTTTGTATAAATATACAAAAGTATGAAGGCTATTGCTTAACGCATTGTAAGCCGCCCTGAGTCTCCGGAGAAGGGCAGCATATAAATCAAATTTAAAAAATGAAATAATAATAATAAAAAAAACACCAGCTCCATTTTGGCTGGCAGAGGGCTGTAGGAGGCCATGGCAGCCGAAAACGGGGCTTGGGGGGAGGGATTTGTGGGGCCACCTGGGCTCCGTTTTCGCTGGCAGAGGGCTAGCGAAACAAACTAAAACAAAAGGAGAAATGTTTCCCCTTTTGCTTTTGAGCATGCAAGAAGGGACAGGAAAGGAGAAAGGGAACGAGGAAAGGCAAAGAAAAAGAAGGGAAGACGGGAAGAGAGCAAGGAAGGAAAAATAAAGTGGGGAAGAAAAGGAAGAAAAGGAAGGAAGGAAGGAAGGAAGGGAAGGAAGATTATAATGAGAGTGAGGGAAGTCCTGCCTTAGCACTTGGCCATCACAGGTGCCATTGACAGGAGTGATGTCAAGCTGGCCACACTCACCCCAGCCTCCCAAGGTCAATCACAACCCTGATGCAACCCTCAATGAAATCGAGTTCGACACCCCTTGTGCTAGATCATCACAAGCTGGTCCAGGAAAACGTTGATGCCACAAAGCATCAGAAACTCCTGTTGCTGAAAACTGCTGCTAATGTGGAGAAGCGTGTCCCTGCCCAGCGCATCCCCAATGTTTACCTTCTGTAAGTTGATGGTGCTGACGTGCAGCTTCTTCATGGGCCCCGTTTCGACCGGGCCGCTGACGAGGGGCTCTCCTTGGCTGCTCCTCTGCATGCGGTGCTGATATATCAGGGGGTCATCTTCTTCGTCAGCGAGAGTGTAGCCCTAAGGCAGAGCAGAGCAGCTGTTCATCGGAACCAAACCTAGCTTTATATTTGGGTATAGCACTGCTGTGGTTTGTACTTGCGGCCAAATAGAAGAGTCCAGAGTGAAACATTGGCATCTATGTGTCTCATCGTTTCAACTTGTCATTAGAGGAAGAGGGGGGGAGGTGTCAGTTAAAGTAAAGGTTCCCCTCGCACATACGTGCTAGTCGTTCCTGACTCTAGGGGGCGGTGCTCATCTCCGTTTCAAAGTCGAAGAGCCAGCGCTGTCCGAAGATGCCTCCGTGGTCATGTGGCCGGCATGACTCAACGCCAAAGGCACACGGAACGCCGTTCCCTTCCCACCAACGGTGGTCCCTATTTTTCTACTTGCATTTTTTATGTGCTTTCTAACTGCCAGGTTGGCAGAAGCTGGGACAAGGAATGGAACCTCACCCCGTTAACGCGGCACTAGGGATTCGAACCGCTGAACTGCTGACCTTTCGATCGACAAGCTCAGCGTCTTAGCCACTGAGCCACCGCGTCCCATTTAGGTGTCTGTTAGAGGAGGCTTAACTAGAGAAAACAAAACTGTCATGCCACTGTAGTTTGTGAGAAACTGGAAGCTTTCAAGGACAATTTCGCAGGTGTGCAAGTGAGACAGATAGTTCTCATAACAACGGGAACTTTACTTGGTCTACATGGAAACCTGGAGTGGGGGAGGTGTCGGGCTGGGGAAAACATTGATTAATAAGAAACTATGTACTGGGGCCTGAGAAACTCAGTGTTAGTTTTACTTCAGCCTTCTCAGGTTATGTATTCAATAAACCAGTAAAGTTTTTCAGAAAAGAAAATGATCCTGGACTTTTATTTGCATTATCAAGCTGGATGTTGACTGGAAGGATGTGATTTTTTCCCCCCTTTCTCATAGGTAAAGGTAAAGGTTCCCCTCGCACATGCGTGCTAGTCGTTCCCGACTCTAGGAGGCAGTGCTCATCTCCATTTCAAAGCCAAAGAGCCAGCGCTGTCCGAAGACGTCTCCGTGGTCATGTGGCCGGCATGACTCAACACCAAAGGCGCACGGAACGCTGTTCCCTTCCCACCAAAGGTGGTCCCTATTTTTCTACTTGCTTTTTTTTTTACATGCTTTCGAACTGCTAGGTTGGCAGAAGCTGGGACAAGTCACGGGAGCTCACCCCGTTACGCAGCTCTAGGGATTTGAACCGCTGAACTGCCGACCTTTCAATCGACAAGCTCAGCATCTGAGCCACTGCGCCACCACATCCCATCCCCTTTCTCAAATATATATATATATACATTTGAACCTATGAATTAAAAAGAACAAAATAAAAATAAATAAATAAACAAATTATATATATATATATATATATATATATATATATATACATGTATATAAAAATGAAGGAACATTATGGAATTAAAGTGAAAGCTCAGAGTAGGAGCACAGATGAGAGACAGGTGTCCTTCAAATGAACAGCTTTTATCCTGCCATCTCATTCGGCTTCTTGAGGAGTCACTGACCTTCACAATCCTGCAGATGAGGACGTCGTATCGTTGGTGGTTTATTCTGTGACGCACCAATACTTTGTTCACCATTGGGATAAAAATCTGATACTGCAGGGGTGAGAGGAAGAAGAGTTAGCAGGGGTTAAAAAACAACGGAAGAGAACAGCAACTCTGAACCAACACCATGAGTGACATTTTTAAAAAATTAAATCTGCACAGGGATGCAGTCCTGAGAGCCAACAAATCACGTCTGATACATTCTTTCGGAAACAGCTTGAGGAAAATCATTAAAATTTTTAAATAATTAGATGGTTACATTTAACGGAGTTTTTCTTTCAGTTGTGGAATCTTTTACAGCTCCTTGTCATTGTGTTCATTTTTAGGCCAAAGCAACCTTCTAAATTTTCAAGCGCCACTGATCCGTTTAAAGAGGTAAGTTTCATTATTTTGCAATTAAAAAACCCCTGGAGGAAATAGCCAACATTTCATTTAAACCTATACGATCTAATGTCTCATTATAAAAGTTCAGGCTTACAGTGTCACTTCCCTGACCACCTAAGGAACTATTTACAGAATACAGAATAACAGAATTGGAAGGGACCTTGGAGGTCTTCTAGTCTATCTCCCTGCGCAGGCAGGAAACCTTATAAACTTGTTAATGGCTAAACTTTTCCGGACCGAGGGCCCAAAGCACGCATGCGCCCCAACCCCAAAATGCAATGCGTGTGCAGCTTCCTCGCATGCACCCCGCCCCCTCATGCGCCCCCTGCTAGCCCCACACATGTGCGGCCTCCCCACATGCATCCCGATCCCCGTGCATGTGCGGCAGAGACCCGAAGACGAGCTGGCTGGTGAGAGGCACATATGCATGCACAGTACACCTGAACTGGGGCGATGGCTTGCATGCTCACAGAGAGGGAGCTGTGTGCCACCTCTGGCACGCGTGCCATAGGTTCACCGTCACGGCCCTATACCATTCCAGACAAATGGCTTTCCAACATCTCCTTAAAAGCTTCCAGTGTTGGAGCAGCCACAAGTTCTGGTGGCAAGTTGTTCCACTGATTGATTATTCTCACTGTCAGGAAATTTCTCCTTAGTTCTAAGTTGCTTCTCTCCTTGATTAGTTTCCATCTGTTGCTTCTTGTCCTGCCTTCAGGTGCTTTGGAGAATAGCTTGGCTCCCTCTTCTTTGGGGCAGCCCCTCAAATATTGGAAGATTGCTATCATGTCTCCCCTAGTCCTTCTCTTCATTAAACTAGACATAACCCAGTTCCTGCAACTGTTCTTTGTATGTTTCAAAGGAAAAGATTTAAATTCCTGTTCAAAACATTCCTGTTTCAGCAGGCCGGCCTGGCCTAACTTTCCCTTTATATTGCTTTTGATTTTATTTTAAACTGGGATGTCTTGAATTATCTAGGACCAGAGTGTTTAGTATATTTTAATTGTTTTTTTTTTTTAACGTTTGTATTACATGTATTTTTATCGTTCGCTGTTCCCCGCCCTGATTCCCTCAGGAATAGGGCAGTATATAAATTTAATAAATAAATAAATAAATAAATAAATAAATAAATAAATAAATAAATAAATAAATAAATAAATAAATTCAGCGAAGTCAGGATCTCTCTCCTTAGGAAAAAAATGCTTTTTTTTTTTTTTTTTACCTTTTTCCCCAGCTGGAAGACCAGGGAGGAGAGTGTGTCCATGGCAGTCGTGCGAAGCTCTGGGCTCTGGTCGAGCGTTCGCACGATGGGATGGATAATCCGCGAAGCGTAATCCGTGAAATCAAGGGATTCCGTTAATCGGTCCACAGTTTCCAAAGCAGCTCTGGAAGAAAACAAAGCACAGCAATTACAAACGCACACTGGACCCTGATAAACGGGGGACAAGTTTGGATGTCCTTGCGAGAAAATTTTTAAGTATCTGGATAGTGCTGGCAAGCATCTTTTGTTAAAAGCCTGTAAAAGGGCGAAGATGCATATGTGGACAACATCCATCCTTACTTGCGAGCAGACAGGGGGGCATCGGGGGCATCAAAAAGCTTCACAATGGGAGGCAGCAGTAAGTGCAGGTAATCGTCCAGATTGGCTCCAAACAACTGGATGGCATTCAGCAGCTGGAAAGAGACGGGAAAGCAAACTCGATAAGAACCAAGGGCAAGGTTCAAAACAGCCACTCTGGGTTTAAGCACCGGCATATGTTCTAATCCTAATTTATTTATTTAAGTGAGTATATAGCAATTGGGACACACACACACTTCCATGTTTTTAGTGTCAGCACTTCAACCTGCATTTACTCTAGTGCTGGCATAAGAAGGAGAAGCGGAGGCGTCTGGAAAGGGACATTTGACTTTTCACCTACTTATTTTCCCTGGAGATAATATCCCCTAGGAGATGGGATGGGAGGGGGGAAATTCCTTTGAGCTGGAGCAGTAGATTAGGGGTAGAGTGACTTGGAAGATGGCCAATGAGTGCAGGGGAGTGGGGAACGGAAAGGGAGGGTTTTGGGGCTGGACGTCAAGTGTTGGCTTCGATTGGAGTCGGGTTAGAATGTCGTGCTTAATAAATAGGAGTTTTTCTTCAAAGACTTTGTTTGAAATGCAATTTATTTGAGACGACCTCGAAACTTGACATTTAGCAGAACTGAAACAAATGACGTTAGGGTCAAGGGTGTCAAAACTCAAATTTTATTGAGGGCCGCCTCAGGGCTGTGGTTGATCTCAGGTGGCCGGGTGGGTGGACGTGGCCATCTTAACACCACTCCCCAAACTGCTGGCATGTTTCCTCTTCGTATTGGGTAAATCAGGGTAGCCCCTAGGCCGGATCTGACCACATCACAGGCCACATCTGGCCCACGGGCCTTGAGTTTGAATTAGGTCTTCCTGGGAACAAAAGACACATATCCAGGGGTGGGCTGCTGGGGGTTCGCAGAGGTTCGGGAGAAACTCTAGCTAAGATTCTGTGCAGTTCAGAGAACCCCCCCCCCAAATCCCACTCCTGGCTGGCCCCGCCCCGCCAACCCTGCCCCACCCATTGACTCCCCACACGGCCCATTTTGGATGCAGGTAAGTGCAGGGCAAAAAACAGGCCTACTGGAAGTTCGGGAAGGCAGGAAACGGGCCAGTTTCTGGCCTCCAGAGGGCCTCTGGAGCCTGGGGAGGCCATTTTCACCCTTCCGGAGGCTCGAGGAAAGCCTCTGGAGCCCAGGAAGGGGAAAAGGGCCCCCTCCCCCCGCCGTGGTACAGGAGGCCGACTAGGCCACGCCCACCATGGCCACACCCACCCCAGAGAACCCCTTGCTAAAATTTTTGAAGCCCACTCCTGCACGTATCCAAGACAATTAACTTATCCAGGCCTGCAGCAGGCCAGGATTCTGAGGGCTGATCCGTCGTTTAAATCAGATCAGGGTGTGGGATGCAACCACCCGTGTCCCCCCCTGCTCACCTTGGTGGAAACGTTGCGGGTGCTGCTGCTGTCGTGCATGAAGACACGAAGCATGTGCGGGATGAGCTGGGGAAGGTAGAGCTTGAATTCCCCACCGAGGGCCACCACGATCTGCTCGATGAGGAGGATAATCGTGCTCTGGATGGAGTTATTTACTACCCAGAAATCCTGGACGGGGGAGGAAAAGGTGGAAAGGGAGCAATGTTAGGACAGAAAGCCTGAAAAAAGAACTGACTCAGAATTACAGTCATTACAGGTTAAAGCGGTTCGAAGGTTAACGCCAGCATCAGAAGCTTCAGTTCCATCTCGGAAAGCTGGAGATTTTTCTTTTATGTTCAAAATCTTACGGTGGACCAAGACAAATCTCTGCAGACATCTGAGACTGGATTTCCCCACCCACCCACCCACCCCACAGATGAGAACAAAAATTTCTCTTTGATAGCAGCTTCCACTTTTTTTATTTTTTAAACTTCTACACCGCCTTAAAATGCCTCCCCTCTCCTGCCTTTCCTGGACACCCTTCTTGAATACATTTTCCAGCAAGGCGGGTATGAATGTGTCCAAAAGCTGGAATTTTGTTTTCTCAACAGAAGAGCCAGGGAAATATCGCAAATCAGCTGAGCAAATTTTGTTCTTGATTCCGTATTTATGAACTAACCCCAACATATGCATTGTGCCACTGCCTTTTTCATTTGGCCTTTCATTAAGGAAATTCATACCACAGATGCAAGGGTGGGGCTGCTGGGGGTTCGTAGAGGTTCGGGAGAACCTCTAGCTAAGATTCTGTGCAGTTCGGAGAACCCCCAAATCCCACTCCTGGCTGGCCCCGCCTACCACCTCCCAGGAGTCCCCACACAGCCTCTGGAAGGGTGAAAAACGGGCCTACCAAAAGTTCGGGAAGGCCGTAAATGGGCCCATTTCCGGCCTCCAGAGGGCCTCCGGAGCCTGGGGAGGCAGTTTTTACCCTCCCAGAGGCTCAAGAAAAGCCTCCGGAGCCCAGGGAGGGCAAAAAGGCCCCCCTGTCGTGGTGCAGGAGGTCAACTAGGCCACGCCCACCATGGCCACGCCCATTTAGAGAACCCCTTGCTAAAAAATTTTGAAGCCCACCCCTGGGCCGCAGAAGTCAGAGATCTCCCTCTTTTAAAACATTTCCTCTGAGTTGAATTTTTCGTGTAAATATTCAAGGCTGGCACTCACTCTCATGAGGGTAACAATTTCATCCATGTAAGGTCGGATGTGGCTTCTCACAAAGGACACCAGCATTCCCAGCTGTTGGAAAAGGAACTAGAAAGGGAGAGAGAGCAAAACGGCAGGTGCGCTTTGAGGGGGCTTTCAAACCTCACCCCGCCTCCCCTTCATGTCTTCCTTATGCTTTTGGTGTTATGATGTCTCCACGAGCACACGTTTAATTTCAGCGGCTCACAACCACAGCTTTCCCGATGCTGCTGTGTGCTTGTGTGGAATATCAGGGAGAAGCACTCTGGAGCATTTAGGCAAGCGCAGAAGTTTCAGGCATGCAAAATAGAAACACCAGAAAGCAAAAGAGCCCCCAAAGTTTCCCAACTCTGCCCCTTTTTTTTTTTAATTTGATTTATATGCCACCCTTCTCCAGAGACTCAGGGCGGCTTACAATGCGTTAAGCAATAGCCTTCATACTTTTGTATATTTTTATACAAAGTCAGCTTATTGCCCCCACAAACTGGGTCCTCAATTTACCTACCTTAGAAAGGATGGAAGGCTGAGTCGACCTTGAGCCTGGGGAGATTCGAACATGCAATAATTGCAGACAGCTGAATGTTAATAACAGGCTTTTTAGTCTGTTGAGCTATCCAGGCTCCTTTCTCAATTCCTTCAAACACACACACACACAACTTTTTCCTGTCATCCATGAACTTTTCCTCTCGGTGTGCCCAGAGGAAAAGTGACAGCAGGAAACCCGAGGCAGTTTGCAAAAAAAAAAAAGAGAGGCGGTTAAAGTTTCAGGCTGAGAATCCAGTGCTCAAGAGAGAGGTTTTATGGGACTGGTGCAAATCAGGATCCACTTGATCATCCACCTTGACAACGCAAAAGAGAGGAGAGAGAGAGAGAGAGAGAGAAAAGGACCAGTTTGGGGGAAATTAGTGAGAGAGTGCTGTGAAAAAGAAGTAGCAAAAAAGGTGCCCAGAGCACTTAATTTCTTTGATTAGGAATTTGAGGAGCTTTGTAGCCAACTCAGGAAGTGCCTTTTTGGGGCACTTAAATGCCAAGCGTACCCACCTCGGCTCTTCTCCCCAGCACACTATCACCATCTTCTTTTACCTGCAAATTTTTAAAGACAGTAGGCAAAGTGCATCAAAAAAGGCAGGCCCAGGTCTGGTCACGCAACAAAGGTCGGATTACCAAAATGTGGGTTTTGGCAGCCACTCGGCGGTTTCATTCTGGGAGAAAGGTGGGTCTACAAAAACTTCTTTAGAATGGCTGCCACCCAGGGCACAGCTTGTGCTCTGTAGGGATCCCATGATTCCCAGCTATGACGTTATTCAGGGCTCCAGGAAATGCTGAAGCTGAGTCCAGATGGATTCTGATTGGACTTCCTTCCTTCTTTCTCCTCTTCCCTTCCTCCTTTCCTCTCTATTGCCTTCCTTTCTCCCTCTTCCTTCTCTTCTTCCTTCCTTGCCTCCCTTCCTTTTCCTTCTGTCTCTTCTTCCCTCCCTCCCTCTTCCTTCTGTCTCTTCTTCCCTCCTTCCCTCTTCCTTCTGTCTCTTCCCTCCTTCCCTCTTCCTTGTCTCCTTTTCCTTCCCTCCTTCCCTCTTCCTTCTGTCTCTTCCCTCCTTCCCTCTTCCTTGTCTCCTTTTCCTTCCCTCCTTCCCTCTTCCTTCTCTCTTCTTCCCTCCCTCCCTCTTCCTTGTCTCTTCCCTCCGTCCCTCCTTCCCTCTTCCTTCTGTCTCTTCTTCCCTCCTTGCCTCTTCCTTCTGTCTCTTCCCTCCTTCCCTCTTCCTTGTCTCCTTTTCCTTCCCTCCTTCCCTCTTCCTTCTCTCTTCTTCCCTCCCTCCCTCTTCCTTGTCTCTTCCCTCCGTCCCTCCTTCCCTCTTCCTTCTGTCTCTTCTTCCCTCCTTCCCTCTTCCTTCTGTCTCTTCCCTCCTTCCCTCTTCCTTGTCTCCTTTTCCTTCCCTCCTTCCCTCTTCCTTCTGTCTCTTCCCTCCTTCCCTCTTCCTTGTCTCCTTTTCCTTCCCTCCTTCCCTCTTCCTTCTCTCTTCTTCCCTCCCTCCCTCTTCCTTGTCTCTTCCCTCCGTCCCTCCTTCCCTCTTCCTTCTGTCTCTTCTTCCATCCTTCCCTCTTCCTTCTGTCTCTTCCCTCCTTCCCTCTTCCTTGTCTCCTTTTCCTTCCCTCCTTCCCTCTTCCTTCTCTCTTCTTCCCTCCCTCCCTCTTCCTTGTCTCTTCCCTCCGTCCGTCCTTCCCTCTTCCTTCTGTCTCTTCTTCCCTCCTTCCCTCTTCCTTCTGTCTCTTCCCTCCCTCCCTCTTCCTTCTGTTTCTTCTTCCCTCCTCCTTCTGTCTCCTTTTCCTTCCCTCCGTCCCTTTTTTTTTCTTTGTTTTTTTCCCCCCTTTCTTTCCCTGGGCTGCATTCTGCCTCTTGCAGTTACAGTCAAGGTTTGATCAAAGAGATAAACCGAGACCTGGGTTTTTTCAGTATCAACCTAGTGGCTGGCCAGGAACGGGGGTGTTCTCTCTCTCTGCCCCACAGATCTCCACCTGCAGTTACAATAAACTCACTGTTGGACAGTGTTTCTCAACACTGGGCTATTTGAAGATGTGTGGACGTCAGCTCCCAAGGGATTCTGGGAGTTGAAGTCCACACATCTTCAAATGACCGACGATGAGAAGCACAACAGAACTTTGCAGATGATGATGGCTTCTTGGGAGAGTTACATCAAGGTCTCCTTTGACCATGGCCTAGGGCAACCCAGAATGTGTGAGCCTTAGGCAAAATAAGATACTTAAAGGGTAGCAAATTAACAATGGTGGGCCAGGAGCTGGGAGAACTTTAGCCGGTAGGGATGGGCCACATTCTCCTCTTGTGAAGAGGACAATGTGAAACACTTGAGTTGTTATAGAGAACAACAACTGGGCTGAAGCACATCAGGAACAGCTGGACTGAGCTGAACAGGTTTCATTTCTCTCGGCAGGTGAATGATTCCACTGGGGAGTATTTGCCATTAAAAAGGAAGTCACAGAGCAGCCAACTTTAGGATGGAGAAGAGAAGAACGTTGGCATCGTGCCATGTTCCAACGGGAACAAACAAACAAACAAAAACACCCCCAGGGAATGGAAACGTTCACTCACTTCTTCAGCCCGCTGGCAGCACAGATAACTCAGCCAGCCTCTGTCCCTTCCCTTCTCAAAAGAGCCACATTTTCATATATATATGTTTGAAGCGATTTTTGCTTTCTGGGGACAGGAGAAAGAGGAGCCACTCCTCGCAGGGGCGCACTCACCTCCCGGATGGCCCCGTCGCAAACCCGAATGACGTTGAGGAAAGTGGGCATCACTTGAGGAAGGAACTGCACACACTTGAGCCCGAGGGATTTGAAAATGAAAGTGATGGCTTGGACCACCATGGTGTGGTGATGGGACAAGGACTGGTCCCGGAAGATCCTCATGAGCGCCACCATGGAGACGGCGGGATAGAACTCGTCCAGCGGGAGGTTTCCCATGTTAACCAGCATCTCACTGGTGCTGTAGTCAGCTGGAAAAGAGAGACCCTCCATTCAACGTCTGCAGAGTAGGTGACCAACATCCAAAGCAAGCTGAAACTGGACTGTGTGTAATGACTTTATGGATCTGAGATGCAAGAACCTTAAAGAAGGATGGAGCTAATCGTCAAATGCACGGGAAGCCCTGAATGGTCTTTTGCTTTTGAATTTAGATTCCGATAATCCAATTTTAGCCATGCAATGGTTTTGTTTCCAGGCATCCCGTGCCACACGAAAAGCCAGGGTGGCACGGCGGTTAGAATGGCAGTATTGCAGGCTAACTCTGCCCACTGCGAGGAGTTCGATCCTGCCCAGCTCAAGGTTGACTCAGCCTTCCGTCCTTCCGAGGTGGGTCAAATGAGGACCCAGATTGTTGGGGGCAAAAGGCTGATTCTGTAAACCGCTTAGAAAGGGCTGTAAAACACTGTGAAGCGGTATATAAGTCTAAGTGCTATTGCTATCTCCCTCCCTTCCTTCCTTCCTTCCTTCCTTCCTTCCTTCCTTCCTTCCTTCTTTCCTTTCCTTCCTCCTTTCCTTTCCTTTCCTTTCCTTTCCTTTCCTTTCCTTTCCTTTCCTTTCCTTTCCTTTCCTTCTTTCCTTTCCTTTCTTCCTTCCTTCCTTCCTTCCTTCCTTCCTTCCTTCCTCCCCTCCCACTGGTTAGAATGCAGCATTGCAGGCTAACTCTGCCCACTGCAAGGAGTTCGACCCTGACCGGCTCAAGGTCCTTCCGAGGTCGGTAAAATGAGGACCCAGATTGTTGGGGGCAAGAGGCTGACTCTGTAAACCTCTTAGAGAGAGCTGTAAAGCATTGTAAAGTGGTATATAAGTCCAAGTGCTATTGCTATTGCTACCCAAGCTCAGAGCTACTTTCTGTTTTTTTTAAAACAGTGAACTACTAAATAACATGACTTTTTTTTTTTTTTTTTTTGACAAGAGGCTGACTCAGAACGTTCGTTCCTCAGTTCACTTACAAGAATCTTGGCTCGATTTGGATTCCGAGAGGCTCACAGCCGAAGCATCCCTGGATTGATCTATCATACCAATGTTCACCTTATGTTTGTATGGATCCAGAGCTCCGAGGAGGCCAAGGACGCGAATAGCCTAACAGTGAAAATGGGGATAAAAAAAAAAATAAAATAAAACAACAACGTTAAGGGGAAGGTTTGATTTGGCGTAATCGGTTTCCTTGGGCACGCTTTCTCCTGAGAAAGGATCTTGCAGGCGTGAAAAGATGGATAAAGCAAATTCATCTTCATTTGACACACTCCAGGGAGCTTTCCAAAGCTCGTCTCTCCCCCCCCTCCCCGCTCTCAGCCTGCCAAGCGGAGAGAGCAAAGAGGCCTACCTCTCTTCGGGTACCCTGGTTCTGCTCGGTTTTCAAGAAATTCAGCAGCACCTCAAGGAGAGTTGGATACTTCCTGTAGGGTTCCACCACGTAGCCCGTGCTGGCTACCAGCTGTCCCAGGGTCCATAAAGCCACCTGGGAAAGATCCACCACGGAAGAAAACAGAATTACAGCCCCCATCTAAATAGTTTGACAACTGTTCGGCTGCAGTGACTAAAGGGGCTAGGAGAGAAGTAAAAACAGCAGGTCAGCTTCTCTAGCACAGCGGTCACCAACTGATGGTCCGCGAGAAAATTATTAAAATTATTTGCATTTCTTATATTGCGCTAAATCAGGGGTCCTCAAACTATGGCCCCTGGGACAGATACGCACAATGCTAAGTTTGTGTTGCTGCAGAGAGTCTCCCCCTTTGGGGTCTTTTTGTGTGGGTCGGAGGGGGGCAGAAATTCCGACTTGGGGTCTACTTCAGCCTCCTGGTGTGGGGCTTTGGGCGAAGGCTGGAGGGAAGTGCCACTGGTGGCGAAGAGCCGGAGGGCCTCGTTCCAGTGGGACTGCATCATGGCCTGGAACTGGCTGACCATCTCAGCCTGCTGAGCTTCCGGGCGCCGGTACCTGGCCTTGCACTCCCGCAGGTCTTCCCTCTGCTTGGAAAGCCTATGCTCCTAGTCCTCAATGAGGTGCTTCTGCTGAGCCTCCTTCTTGGTCAGATCCAATTTGAGCTGTTTTGCCAACTCTTTCTCGTGGTGGCTGCTTAGCTCCAACAACTGCTTCCTGGTGGGGCCCTAAGGAGCCTGGGCGGTGAGGCAAGGAGTGGCTGGGAAGGGAGGGGCAAGTAGAGGCCAGCGAGCCGCCCCTTGACGTGAGTGACATCGAGTTGGCCACGCCCACCCAGTCACATGACCACCTAGTCACGCCCACCCAGCCGGTCATTAGGCAGATCGTATTAGTGGTCTTTGGGATTTAAAATTATGAATTTAGTGGTCCCTGAGGTCCGAAAGGTTGGTGATCCCTGCTCTAGCAGACACCGATTTTATTTCTACACAAAAGTGGTTTAATTAAAAAAAACAAAAAGTGAACAACGCACAAACAGAACCGATTTAAGAACTTTCACAACAGGTGAACAGAGATGGTATAGGTCTTCTACTTGAACAGGAAGATGGACTAGAAGACCTCCAAAGGTCCCTTCTGTTGTGGTCTGCCATTAGCCCGCGGAGTTGGCAGCAGAGTCGGACAGTGAGGAGGCTGGGGAGGAAGATGGGCCAGTCCTGGAGTCTGGGGAAGGCCTGGACGAGGGTTCTGCGTCGGAGGCAGAGATGGGGCCAGGGTCACCTTGGAGTGATGCACGGACTCCGGAGCCTCCAGAGTCGGACATCAGGGAGGCAGAGGAACAGGAGGAGCCTGTTCCCAGTGCGCGCATGCGCAGAGCTGCCAGAAGGCAAGAACAGTTAAAACTAAAGGGACAACTCGGGAGTAAGGCCTGGAGATGATAAGGCTTAAAAGAGGAGCAAAGGCACGTGGGCCCTTTGCAGGAAAGCAACATTGTTAACTCTGTTCCCAGTCGGCATCTCTATTTGATTCTGGACTCCGTGTGGCTTTGCCAAGTAGGTCTTTGGCTGCGTGTCAAGGGAGATAAAGGTGGGTGATTATCCCGAAGGACTTCTCCTGAAGAACTTTTTGCAACTAATTGGGACCCAGCTGTGAATGAACGTAATTCACAGCTATTGCAATAAAAGAGGTTTTTGGGACTACTCGTGTGCTTTAATGACTCAGGAAGCCTAGGTCACAACACCTTCCAACTCAGTTATTCAGCCCAGGAGGAGAGAATAGGCCTTGAACTCCCCTTCAATCTCAAGGGGGCTCATAAGCAGAGCAGATTATCCCTGACGTAAAAAGTGTGTGTGTGAGAGGGGGGACAATTTCTCAGGTTCAAGGAGGTGGACCAGGTCATCACCTCCACGGTGTCAGCATTCCAGCACTGACATATTGAAAGGAGAGGAGAAGCTTGAACTTTTGCCTACTTAATTCCTTTGAAGATTCTGTTTCCTCGGAGATGGGAGGAGGGGGGGACATTCCTGTGATCTGACGGAGGTGGGATGAGGAGAGTGGCTTGGAAGATAGCCAAAGAGACGCAGAGATTTGGGGATCGGAAAGGGAGGGATTGGGGGGCAAAGGTCAGTGCTGACCGCGAAAGAGCCAGGGACAGATCACTATGCTCAATAAAGAGAAAATTTCCTCAAAGATCGGCAGTTTGGAAATTCATTTATTTTGAGATAGTAACGAAACATGACACGCAGGCCACTCACCTGTCTTTTGGCAAGCAAGGAGGAGTCCTGGAGCATGTCCATGATGATGATGAAAAGCTCATCCACCCACTTTCGCATCTCCAGCCCACTCACCTATTTGGAGAGGAAAAAATCCATCTATGAAAAATAGCAAAGTCCGGAATGCAAAGGGCAGAATGATGGTGAATGATGCCGCGGTGGGAAAGAAGGGACTCTCACTCTTTTTTGAGCGGCTGCTGAAAGACGACCAGCACAACTTACCTGGGCCAGTTCACCGATGGTAGCCAAGACATTATTGATCACACCGGGGTTTGGATCAGGATCTGGGTCTTTTAGCTTCACAATCAATGCCTGTCGAATGGCACAGAAAACAAGGCAAAAATGACATGAAAAAAGGATTACATAAATTACAGGTACTCCTTAAGACCGCCATGGAGGCCAAAAGTTCTGTCGTTCAGTGTGACATTTGTTAAGTGAGTTTTGCTCCAGCTTACGTCCTTTCTTGCCTCAGTTGTTGAATGAATCATTGCAGCTGATAAGTTAGTAACCTGGTTGTTAAGCAAATCTGGCTTCCCCGTTGACTTTCCTGTCGGGAGGTCGCAAAAGGGGATCATGTGACCCCGGGACACTGCAACCGTCATAAATATGAGTCAGTTGCCAAGCATCTGAATTTTGATCACGTACCATGAGGATGCCGCAAACGGTTTTAAGTGTGAAAAACGGTCATACGCAAAGGGGGGGGATTCAGCCGGTTCACTGAACCGGGAGAACCAGATGTAAATTTTAATCTGGTTCGCTGAACCAGTTGTTCCAAGGACTGGCTGACCCCGCCCACCCCACCCCGCCCATCCCAGGAGTCTCCGCACAGCCTGTTTTGGATGCCAGGTAAGTGCAGGGCATGCACAGAGGCCCTGGGAGGGCGAAAAAACGGGCCTACCAGTAGTCCGGAAACGGGCCTACCAAAAGTCTAGAAATGGTGCCCGGAGGAGGCCATTTTCACCCTCCTGGAGGCTCCAGAAAAGCCTCTGGAGCCTGGGGAGGGCGAAAAGCGGGCCTACCGGAAGTACCAGAAGTCTTGAAACAAGCCCATTTCCGGCCTCCGGAGGGCACGCGAATCGAATCGGTTGTTACATCCGGTGAATCCCACCACTGGTCCTAAGTCACATTTTTCAGTGCCGTTGGTAAACTTTGAACGGTCACTAAAATGAACTGTTGGAAGTCGAGAGCTACTTGTACACATTTCTTTCTCATCCTATTGAGGAAAGGACATTTTAAGCTCTCCCCTCGGTAGGAGAGAGAAGGGATGCAATCATTAAATCCATCTTTAATGGCGGAGGAGAGCCACTGGAGGCTGATGACTCTGGAGGGCAAAGGGAAGGACGTTGCAGTAACGAAGGGATCTATTTGGGGATTCAGGAAGTCACCCCCATGCTCCACGGCCGCCTTACCTTGAGGATGGGTTCCATATAGGGGCGAATGAGCCGGGGGGCATTGGATACCAAGTGTCCCAACATCCTGGCACTCTGCTCTTTGATTCTGCCCACGCCACTGTGCTCCAGTTCGGTCAGTATCTGGAAGGGAGAAGGGGATGGGTTCCAGGTTAATAGCAAGAGAAGGGAGAAAAAAAAATTCAGCTCAGAAGTGAAAGGCCGATTTGTGTGAATTTGATGTCCTTATTCCTCAAAGGGCCAAAAAATATTCCTCTGAATTTTCTACACCTGTTACTTATCACTACTGATGTACCCGCATTAGCAGTAGCCCTGAGACTTATATATGGGGACATGGTGGCTCAGTGGCTAAGACACTGAGCTTGTCGATCGAAAGGTCGGCAGTTCAGCAGTTCGAATCTCTAATGCCGCGTAACAGGGTGAGCTCCCGTGACTTGTCCCAGCTTCTGCCAACCTAGCAGTTCGAAAGAACGTTAAAAAAATCCAAGTAGAAAAATAGGGACCACCTTTGGTGGGAAGGGAACAGCGTTCCGTGCGCCTTTGGCATTGAGTCATGCCGGCCACATGACCACGGAGACGTCTTCGGACAGCGCTGGCTCTCCGGCTTTGAAACAGGGACAAGCACCGCCCCCTAGAGTCGGGAACGACTAGCACATATGTGCGAGGGAAACCTGTACCTTTAGACTTATATACCACTTTACAGTGCTTGGCAGCCCTCTCTAAGCGGTTTACAGAATCAGCCTATCGCCCCCAACAATCTGGGTCCTCGTTTTACTGACCTTGGAAGGACAGAAGGCTGAGTCAACCTTGGGCCAGTGAGGATCGAACTCCTGGCAGTGGGCAGAGTCAGCTGCAATACTGCATTTCTAACCACTACGCCACCAAGAATCCACTCAGAATTGCCTCCCATTTTCTATAATTTCTGCTTCGGGGCAGAAAGAATCTCCAAGGGAGATGGAAATATGAAATAAAATATGAAATATGAAATAAAAAAGGGAGAATTTCTGAAATCCTATAAACGTTGGAGCTGTTAGCCCGTTTACAAAGACAAAAAATAAAAACCAAAACGGTCCCATCCACCTCCGAGCTACAATTAAGTGACATTTGGGGGCATTGCCAGGGCGGAGAGGGTTTGGCTCAATACTTCAACCAATACCATTACCTGAATTAGCATTTTCCGGAGGAATGGCATGACAAATGCCGGATTCATGCTGCTCAGCCGGCCCACGGTGCAGATGGCCAGCTCACGGATTTCAAACACCTGGTCGTTCAGAGCAACGAAAAGCGCTTGCAAGTTCTCCGCCTGCGCCAGGTGGGCATCAAAGCGCTCGTCCAAGGATGCCAGCACGCAGTACCGTATGTCGGGGTCTGGAGAGGGCAGATTCGTAAGCGGATGCTTGGAAATAAAGGACAACTCAAGCAGGGAGCAATATGATCAAGTCCACTGAACCTTGGCTTGATCCAGTGCCATCTGCATGGACTGCAGGTAGTCCTTGATTTACGGCTACAATGGAAGCCAACATTTCTGCTGCTAAGCAAGACAAGAGTTTTGCCCCATTTTACAACCAAGTGAATCTGGCTTCCCCGTTGAGTTGGGATTGTCAGAAGGTCGCAAAAGGGAATTCACGTGACCCCGGGACTCTGCAACCATCATAAATACGAGTCAGTTGCCAAGCGTTTTGAATTTTGATCACGTGACCAATGGGGTGCTGTAAATGTGACCATAAGTGACTTTTTCCAGTGCTGTGGTTACTTCAAATGGTCACTCAACAAACGGTTGTAAATTGAGGACTACCTATATCAAGTATTTCTCATCATCTGCCGCTAAGTTATCTTCATTGCAGATAGCAAGAAATAAATGTTTCGACCAGGGGTGGAATTCTAATTTTTTTTACTACCGGTTCTGTGGGCGTGGCTTGGTGGGCATGGTGTGGCTTGGTGGGCGTGGCAGGGGAAGGATATTGCAAAATCTCCATTCCCACCCCACTTTGGGGGCCAGCCAGAGGTGGCATTTGCCGGTTCTCCGAACTGCTCAAAATTTCCGTTACCGGTTCTCCAGAACCTGCTGGATTTCACCCCTAGTTTGGACCCCTATTATGCAAATTCTCCTAGAAAAGCATCCCCTTCCCCAGGAAGATACCACCGAGCGATTATATCCTGTGCCCAGAAACTCCCCCTCCCCCTTTCCCTGGTTCCTGATGCTTACCGGGGTCTGTGATCCCAACCACCAAGAGTTTGCTGAGGACGTCGGCCACCACCTGGACCGCGGTCTGGCTGACCACATGGGCGTGGCCGCTGATCAGGTGAATGGAAGGCGTGAGTAAGCGGGAACATGTACGGGCTGCTTCCATGCGCACCTCCTTGTGCTCGCTGTTGAGGAAGTGATCCGCGCAGTGCCGGACGAACTGAGTCAACGAATGCCCTAAGGAAAGCGGGCAAAGGGATACGGGGAGGTTTGTCCAGCTCTCTTACCCTGATGTTGGATGTCTGCTTGCCTCTTTCTCCTGCGTGCTTACCTTCAAACTCGAAGCTGCCCAGGGTGCGGAGGGCGAGAGTGATGCTGGCCACGTCGTTGGCCTCGGGAATGTTGGTGAGGCTGGGAGAAGCCAGCTGGTGGGCAAGCCCTTTTGGCATGCCCGGGTGACGCAGCGGGCGATGCATCAGCACAAGGGAAAGCATCTTCAGTAACCCGTCCTGGATTTCTTTCTTCAGCTGTGGGATCTGGCGACTCAGGTCATACAGGACAGCTGTCAGGGCAGGGCTGAGGACAAGATACAGAGGCCATTGATAAACTGTTAGTTAGGGCTTGCGATCCTTGCCGGACCCTTACCTAGATATTGTATTACCGTATTTTTCAGAGTATAAGACGCTCCGGAGGATAAGACGCACCTTAGTTTTTAGGGAGAAAAATAAGAAAAAAAAAAATCTGCCTCTGCCTACCAGCATCCATCTGGCTAGCGTCCTGTTAGTGTGTGAGAGAGTTGAGGGCTGTTTGGAAACTGAAACAGTATTTGCTGTGTGAGCAACAAGGAAGGAGACAGCAAGGAGCCTGGGCGTGGCTTAGCTCTGCAGCTGAGTCTGTGCTAAAGCTGGAAACTAGTCTGCTGCTCAAAACTGAAACTGAAACTCCTCTCCTCTGCTTGTGTTTTGCTTGGAAAACCTGCTTTTTGTATTGTATATTTTACTTTATGCGTTATATTATATGTAAAGAGAAGTTATTGAATCCTGCTGAAACAGTTACTTGTGTGTGCTTTCTGGATGCGACTGCTGCCTCAAACTCTGAGTCCTTGCAGCAAATAGCAAACAGCCAGGTCAGGTTCAGCACATTATTGCAGCCTGATTCAGCACGAGCAGCTGAGTGGCGGGTGGATCGGCCTCCTGGAATACCCCCAATCAGCTGTTCCAGGCTGCAGGGATTGCCACAGACCATCTCAACCTCTGTGCCTCGCGTTTTTGGCTATATTCGGTGTATAAGACGCATCCAAATTTTCACCCTCTTTTAGGGGGCGGGGGTGGGGGTGAAGTGCGTCTTATACTCCGAAAAATACAGTACTTTGTGGTTTGGATGTATTAACGTTTCAGATAGGAAGGCTGTGCAGAGAGTGGTGAGGACAGCAGAAAAGATTATTGGATGTTCATTTCTTTCTGTTCGGATCATGGCATATAAGCGATGCTTGACCAGGGTATTGTCACAGACACTACACATCCTCTCCGTGACTGGTTTTCCTTGTTACCTTCTGGGAGGATCCAAAGCAGAACATCCAGATTCTATCATAGCTTTGTACCTTAAAGTATCAACCTTGTTAACTCTCAAGACTCTTTTTTCACTATGTGTTCAAAATGGACTCTGTGTGTGGAGTCAGCCGCTCACCCCCAACAATCTGGGTCCTCATTTTACCAACTCAGAAAGATGGAAGGATGAGTCAACCTTGAGCCGCTGAGAATCGAATTGCCGAAATGCTGGCAGCATTTTAACCACTGCACCACTACTTCTCCTATACATATATGTGTATGCATGTATGTGTATATGCGGGCATCAGAATTTCATTTTTAATGTGGGCCAGCGTGTTCACGGAAAAAGTGACAATAAAGATCATCTTATTATTTCAGCAGGGGGGTACACGCAGTGGATTTTGGCCCAACCAATTCCCAGGCTTCGAATCTCAAGTGCTTTCTAGGCACTAAAAGCTGCTGTTAGCAGCTGCTCACACCTTACAATGTTTGTTACACAACTGAACATGAGGCTGCTTTCAGCTATCATGAAAGTATAACAATGTCTGGTGATTCAGAGAGATAAATGCAGGCCCAAAGCCGAAGACAAGGAGGCTGCTGGAGTGAATGCAAGACCTACCTCAGCCCCACAGCCAACATGGGCTCCAGAAGTTCCTTGATGTCTTGCTGAATAGAGGGACCCATTGCTCGTGCCAGCATGCTGATGCAGGTAAAAACAGTGGCATCCACCTGCACGGATTTCTGTCTCCTAAGGAGGCATGGATTACATTACTTTAAGCAAGCCAAACCTTTCATACACAATGGCAACTTAGCCATATAGCAATTCTCGCCCCACCTAACAGGAAGTTTTTTTTTTTTTTAATTTGATTTTATATGTCGCCCTTCTCCGGAGACTCAGGGCGGCTTACAATGCGCTAAGCAATAGCAATAGCCTTCATCCTTCTGTATATTTTTATACAAAGTCAGCTTATTGCCCCCACAACTGGGTCCTCAATTTACCTACCTTAGAAAGGATGGAAGGCTGAGTCAACCTTGAGCCTGGCGAGATTCGAACCTGCAGTAATTGCAGGCAGCTGGTCTTAATAACAGGGTGCTTTAAACCACTGTACTACCAAGGCTCCAAGTTTAGAGGTGACAGACGTGGGAAAATAGCTGCGACTGTAACCTCATGAGCTTCAACATCCAAAGACCTGATGTAGGAAGTAGCTTTTTGGGGCAATGGGCTCAGGGCTGGAGAGAGCCTTAAAGCTCTTACGGAATCTTTTTTTGATGGCTTTCAACTCCGTCCAAAATGAAGAGTGAACATCCATTTGTGTTAATTAACCATCAACGCTCAAGAAGCGTTCGGAATTGTTTCAACGGTCAGAGGGCTGTCATTCCCACTAAAACGGCGATGCATAATCCTGAAAAATCTCGCAATGTCTGGAAACCCTCACTTACTTGTGGGTGAAGTCCTTCAACGGAAGGGCACCTTTGATAATTTCAAGAACCTTGGGCAGGTAAACCTGGAACTCTGACCGCACGGCCACAGAGAGCAAACCCAGGGCTTGGAAAGCAGCCGTTCGCTCCTTTTCCTTCTTCACGCAGCTCAAGACGTGGCTCATGGTATCAGGAAGATAGTGGTCAGCTGGTCACCCAACAGCAACAGGAAGAGTAAAAATCACACGCTTTCATTAAGAAAACACGGTTGGCTAATTCAGAGGATTCAGACATGTTCAAAAGAAAATGCAGAGTACCAACATGATAATTAGTGATGAACGGGACACAGTTCACATGTGCCCAAGACAAGAGGTCATTCCTTTTAAGATTGTAAGAATCTGGAGAAGGATGTGTTCTAATGGCTTCCTGAATTAAACTAATCAGAAATAGCAATAGCTCTTAAACTTATATACCGCTTCACAGTGCTTTGCAGCCCTCTCTAAGCGGTTTACAGAGTCAGCATCTTGCCCCCTAACAATCTGGGTCCTCATAATTTTACCGATCTGGGAAGGATGGAAGGCTGAGTCAACCTTGAGCCAGTGAGGATTGAACTCCTGGTTGTGGGCAGAATTAGCCTGCAATACTGTATTCTAACCCCTGGGCCATCACGGCTCTTGGGTGCTGGCACAGTGGACCCTCAAATTCTTTCAACTGCTTAGTGACCTGCCATCCAGTTGAACGTACCTCATTTCCCCCTATGCCAGGGGTCAGCAACCTGCGGCTCTGGAGCCACATGTGGCTCTTTCATCCCTCTGCTGCGGCTCCCTGTTGCAGGTTGGCTCCACAATTGATAGGGCTTTCAGTTAGGACAGGAAGAGGAAAAAGGACGCTGCGCTAGGAGGAGACTCTATGGTGGGGGAACTGGACTTCCGGTCGGCTCCAGAATTGAATGGGGAGCTTCCAGTTAGGACTTTTGTGGCTCTTTTGAGTGTTTAAGGTTGCCGACCCCTGCCCTATGCTCTACATCAAGGGGTGTCCAACCTTGGCAGCTTTAAGGCTTGTGGACTTCAACCCCCAGAATTCTTCAGCCAGCTTTGCTTTGCTGGCTGAGGAATTCTGGGAATTGAAGTCCACAAGGCTTAAAGTTGCCAAAGTCGGAGACCCCTGCTCTACACAGAGGGGGAAAAAAAACCCCCAATCTAGAGTAGATTAGAACATTTTGTTCTATACTTCTGTATATCCTCCACAGAAAAGAAACAATACGCAAAAAGAAACGAAATATTTCTGGCGTCTCATTCCCAAGCACCAACCTCAATCCCTGCTCTTTACCTGTGAAAGCGGAAGGGCGGAAAGCAGCTAGCCGCGGCAATAAGCTGAGGACAGTCATTTGAATCAAAGTATTCTTGCTGCTTCGGCACTTCAAGACCCAATAGCACACCTTTAAAAGTGAAAGAGGTTCCGTTAATAGCTGAGGCAGCACCAGTGGAGGGTTTCAAATTTTTTTTTACTACCGCTTCTGTGGGCGTGGCTTGGTGGGCGTGGCAGGGGAAGGATGCAGCAAAATCCCCATTCCCACCCCACTCCAGGGGAAGGTTACTGCAAAATCCCCATTTCCTCCCGATCAGCTGGGACTCGGGAGGCAGAGAATAGATGGGGGCGGGGCCAGTCAGAATTTTTACTACCAGTTCTCCGAACTATTCAAAATTTCCACTACCGGTTCTCCAGAACTGGTCAGAACCTGCTGAAACCCACCTCTGGGCAGTGCCCCCAAAACAACAAGGAAACCACTTCAAATCTCAGCTGGGGGACAGACAGGAAAGCTTGGAAGCCGGGAGGGAGACCAAAGGAGAAAGCTTTCCCAAGCATTTTCTCTTTTAAAATAACAAAGACTGGCAAAGATGTTCCCAAATAATACCTCAACCTGTTGGAAGTGCAAGAAAACTCATGGAACATATTATACCGTCTGTCAGGTATGTCTCCTTTCACAACTCAAGAAAGGAAAAAACCCCGACTCCATTTTCATAGAGAAAGGTACTTTTACTGAGTATGAACTGAACGCAACCCCAAAAAAAGCAAGGGCTGAGGCAATAGGCGTGAAAATCACATATAGAAAGCATCCCCAAAACCCTCCCTCCAAGGGTCCAGTCAGGATTATCCAATCCACATCCCCCCAAGGAGTCATGTGGGGTGCAGCTTCAGATGGCTCCATCCTTCTGGTATGCCAGTACGGTTGACCTCAGCACGCTTCCCAGCTGCAGAGAAAACACTGAGAAAAACTTTCTCCAATTCACTCCCTGTTAGGAGACATCTCCACCAGCTCGCTTTCCCCCTCCCAAATACCCAGACAGCTCTCTCTTCCTTGCCCATTACAATGGCAGCCGAAGCAAGCAAGCAATATAGAAGCGGAGGCTGACACCATCTATGGTGGACGTGCCCGGCAGCAAAAAAATTTTTGGGACAAATATAAAGAAATGGGGAGAAAAAATAGTAGACCAATCGAAAGAAAGAAAGCCGGAAACATTCTTATTAGGAATATTCACAAGAACGTACGCCAAAGAAATAAAATATTGGATTCGGCACATCGTCACAGCCGCACGAATAACATAGGCACAAAATTGGAAACAGGGAAAAACGCCAACAGAGGAAGAAGCGATAGAAAAGGTTTTAGAATGTGCCGAATAAATATTTATTCGGCGCATTATTTAAATATTTTCGGGGAGGGCTTATTTTCAGGGGGAAGCTTATGCACTCAAAAACCCGATTGGGCTTATTATCAGGGGATGTCTTATTTTCGGGAAAACAGGGTATATTATATCTAATCCTATAACTATTGTATTTTACTTTACTTTTATTTTTTAACTGTTTGTATAAGATTTTAATGATGATATGTGTTTGCACCTTTTGCTTTGATATGGCCTATAGCAGGGATGGCTAACCTTTCTGCCATGCGTGCCAGGAAGGGGGGGAGCGGGGGAGGTTCGTGTGTGTGTATGCCCACACACATAATTCTATGCACCCTACCCCGCGCATGCGACCCCCCCCTCCCCCCCACTCCTACCACACGATGGCACGGTAGGCCCGTTTTTCTTTCTGACCTGGCTCCAGATCCTCTCTATGCATCTGGGGAGGGTGAAAACAGCCTTCCCCACCCCTCTGAGGCTGAAACAGCCCATTTCCCAACTTCTGGTTGGGCAGGAAGTGACTTTTTTGCTGTCCCCGGCCTCCAGAGACTCCGACACATGCGCACCGGAGCTGAGCTGGCGTGCCAGGCGACATGGCTCTGTGTGCCGCCTGTGGCACGTGTGCCATAGGTTCACCATCATGGGCCTATAGGCTAATCAATAAAGCTAACTAACTAACTAACTTGCAATTGGGAAGGGGAAAAATTTACCTGGTCAAACTTCTCCTCCATTAACTCTCGGCAGCATCGGCTCTCTACCAAGGTTGACTTGGCTGGGACCGGCAACGCCCCAAATCCCAGGATTCCCGAGTGGGGGCTGTAGCCCAGCAGTCCGATCAAGGGGTTGCACTGTTGAGGCTGTACCGACTGGAAGCTGGAGAAGGGGGTGACATGACGGGGCTTAGTGCCGAAGCCCAAAAGATCCTTGCAGTATTTGTCATGCACCAGCTGCTGCTGGGTGATTTCTTCCATCTCTTCCCTGAGACGCTAAATGGAAAGAGGAAGCAGAGAATTAAGATGTGGGGGGTCGGGGGGGGGAATGAGCTGTAGGTCAGGCTGGTGCCTCAGGATTGGAAGTAGAGAAGGGCAGCCTTTGTTGCGGTCCACCAGCAGCCTGTGGAGCTGGCAGTGGAGTCGGACAGTGAGGAGGCTGGGGAGGACAATGGGCCAGCCCTGGAGTCTGGGGAAGGCCCGGACGAGGGCTCTGCGTCAGAGGCAGAGATGGGGCCAGGGCCATCTGGGAGCGATGCGCAGACTCCGGAATCTCCAGAGGTGAATAGCAGAGAGGCAGAGGAACAGGAGGAGCCTGTTCCTAGTGCATGCATGCGAAGAGCTGCCAGAAGGCAAGAGCAGCTAAAGCAAAAAGGACGACTTGGGAGTAAGGCCAGGAGATGATTGGCCCCTCCCAGAAGGCTTAAAAGAGCAGCAATGGCTCTTGGGCTCTTTGTAGGAAAGCAACGTTGCTACATTTGTTTCTTGTTGGCTTCTGGTTTCTGAACTTCGTGGGGCTTTGCCAAGAAAAGCCTTTGGCAGGGTGCCAAAGAAGACAAAGGTTTGTGATAAGGCGGAAGGACTTTTTCTGAAGGACTTGTTTTGGAATTAATTTGGACTAAGCTGAGAATGAAGTAATTCTCAGCTGTTTTAATAAAATATGTTTGTTTAGGACTGATTTGTGTCTGGTAATAAGTACTTGGGCCTAGGTCACAACAGCTTTATGGAATCAAAGCAACTGCTTATCACATCCACTTGTAGCCTTTAATGGCAGCAGCTGTTCAATTGTTCCAATTCTGTTGGGCAAAAATTTATTTTAGCATATAGGAACAATGATGGCGTAGAAGCACATGTCTTTCTGCAGTTCATGGGATTCTACTCTGAAAAACTCAGTCCAGCTGGTCCCATTCACCGGGCTGTCCAAGTCACTATTTATTTGAAGGTTTTTAATCCACACTGAAGGACAGGGATGTTTTACAGCGATATGCCCCCCACCTCAATTGAGGGGCTCACCTCTCCTTCCATGCTGCTAATCCGCACCAGTTCGTTGAGGATCAGTAATGCCCCGTGAATTCGGTCGTCCCGGTTCACACCCTTTTCTTTCGCCACAGATTCATCAAAACCCTTCTCAGCTTCCTCATAGGTTTGCTGAAACAACACAGACTAATTGCTTAGAATGGAATATTAACCTCTCAAAATAGTTGTGCTTGATGGGATCTATGATAATCCCACATATCTTCAAAAGCCTCAAAATCAGATTCTAATCCTTCCCACTATTTCAACCGACCTAATGGGTTTATGGCTTCGGAAAGAAAACCCCAAATGCCCCTTTCCTTACTCGGTACCACTGCGGCTTCTGCATCTCTTTGAACTCGCGTTGAGTGGTCAAGATAAGACAAGCTCGTAAAGCTGAAACGGCTCCTTCCCGGATGGCCTGCTTCGGATCCCACACAGCGACAAAGATGTTGTCAAAAAATGGCTGAACTTGCTGGAAGAAGAACGTGGGAACACTGATGGCCAACTCCCGCAAAACCAAGACCTGAGTAAAAAAAAAAAGGGATTACCAATAATAGCAGCTTTATACATCAGTATTAAAGGTAAAGGTTCCCCTTGCACATATGTGCTAGTCGTTCCCGACTCTAGGGGGCGGTGCTCATCTCCGTTTCAAAGCCGAAGAGCCAGTGCTGTCCTAAGACGCCTCCGTGGTCATGTGGCCGGCATAACTCAACGCCAAAGGCGCACAGAACGCTGTTACCTTCCCACCAAAGGTGGTCCCTATTTTTCTCCTTGCGTTTTTTACATGCTTTCGAACTGCTAGGTTGGCAGAAGCTGGGACAAGGAACGGGAGCTCACCCCGTTACGCGGCGCCAGGGATTCGAACCACTGAATTGCCGACCTTTCGATCGAGAAACTGTGTCTTAGCCACTGAGCCACCACGTCCCACATACATCAGCATTACAATTAGTTATATATAAAAGCATTAACAATGAGTCAACATTTTAAAAAACATCCATTTGTGACTTCACGATGGATGTGGGAGGAATTAAAAGGAATAAAGTCAGTGTATTTCTCAGAAATAAGCCACCGAGTGCCAGAATCTCATAGGCAGCTTGAATCATAGCTATTCTTACCGCTGCATGCCTCCGTCCTTCGTTCCTGTCTGCGCCCAGCCACTCCAGAGCCCGCTTCACTTCAAATTCCACATATTCTGCGGTGAAGGTATCACCGGCCATAGCAAGACGTCCAATGGCTTTGGAGGCCATCTCCATGACAACAGGGTCATTTGATGGAAGAAGGTTCCTTAGGTAGTTGGCGAACCTGCCAATGCGTGTGGCATTGCCTCCCTCCACACCAATGAGACTTGCTGAGGAAGAGAAAAAACACCAGCAAATACTTAAAAGTGTCAGAGCTGCTAAAGGACTAATAGGGGCAATTCACTGGATACAGGTAGTCCTCAACTTACGACCACAATTGAGCCCAGACTTTATGTTGCTAAGCGAGAAGTTTGTTAAGTGAGTTTTGTCCCATTTTACGAGTTTTCTTGCCACATTTTGTTAAGTGAATCCACCGCAGTTGTTAAATTAGTAACACGGTTGTTAAGTGAATCTGGTTTCCCCATTGACTTTGTTTGTCAGAAGCTCACAAAAGATGGTCACATGATCCCGGGGACACTAC
The DNA here is from genome assembly GCF_029215685.1 of Pituophis catenifer annectens. Classification (NCBI taxonomy): domain Eukaryota; kingdom Metazoa; phylum Chordata; class Lepidosauria; order Squamata; family Colubridae; genus Pituophis; species Pituophis catenifer. Next base: position 6,866,517 of record NW_027256898.1, on the reverse strand, counting down.
AACTGTCATAAATATGAACCAATTGTCAAGCATTCGAAAGTAAGTCATGGGGATGATACAACGGTCATAACTGTGAAAAAATGGTCCTGTCACTTTTTTCAATGCCGTTGTAATTTTTGAACGGTCACTAAAGGAACTGTTGTAAGTCGAGGGCTACCTGTATTCCTGCTACATTTGGGGGACACTTCACAAACAAGGGGCACAGATCTCTCCACCAATATTCTCTAGGCAATCTATCTGGCTATTGAGTGATGCGGTGGCCTAGAGGTGGAGCTCTTGCCTCACAATCAGGAGGCTGTGAGTTCGATCCTAGGTAGAGGCTGATATTTCTCTCTCTGGGCACAATGAGAATATATATCTGCTGAACAAAACTCCGCATTGGTCACAGGAAGGGCATCCAGCCAGTAAACACTCAGCTCCATTCAGTTGCCCAGGCTCCACCCTGATGCAAGGGATTACAGGGGTCTTTAAAAGAAGATGAATCTATCTGGCTACTCACCTATAGCCAAAATGCCTCCTTTCCTTTCATTTGCATCTGAACTCGAGACCAACTCAAAGATGTGATGATTCAGCTGATCGTAAAAACGTGTGGATTCTTCTTGGCTCATCTGTGCAGCAGGAGAAAAAAAAGAGGGTGCGAATTACCCAAAACCTTTTTATCAGACCTTAATGGAAAAGAATGAAACGAAACACGTAAGAAATATGTCTGATCTTTAACTCAAGGAGAGAGAGAGGGAAAAAAAGTTCTGGTTTGCTTCCCTTGAAGAAAGCAAAGTTCAGAGCAGAAAATGAGCTTCAAGGTCCAGCCGTAGATCACTTCCCCGTCCCATAGTCACACTATAAAGGGTCTAATAAAGGAGAATATTTGTAGCTCGGTGGAGTCCTCGGTGCTTTCTGAGCTTGGCTGTTTTCTTGCAGATGTTTCATTACAGGAAGGAAGGAAGGAAGGAAGGAAGGAAGGAAGGAAGGAAGGAAGGGTATTTGTAGCTCAGGGTTGACATGAGTAGTCCTTGGTGCTCTCCGAGACTGAAGGACAGGAATTTCTTACATTTCATTCTAGGTAACATCATCAGTGCTAGTACGGAAGGAAGGAAGGAAGGAAGGAAGGAAGGAAGGAAGGAAGGAAGGAAGGAAGGGTATTTGTAGCTCAGGGTTGACATTTATTTATTTTATTTATTTTTATTTTATTCAATTTGTATACCGCCCTTCTCCTAGTGGACTCAGGGCGGTGCACAGCCAGAACTAAAACACATACCAATACAAAATTTAAAATTTTTAAAAGAATTACATGACTTTGGCCCAGAATTTAAAACATTGAAAACTAAAACCCACTGACAATTTAAAAAGCTAAAAAACTAAAAAAAAAAAGGGGGGGGTTCACGCCAGCCCTGCTTGATGGAAAAGAAAAGTTTTTAGGGCACGGCGAAAGACCCGGAGATCCGATATCCTTTGTATCTCCGGGGGCAAATCGTTCCAGAGGGCAGGAGCTGCCACAGAGAAGGCCCTCCCCCTGGGGGGGTCGCCAGCCGACACTGCCTGGCTGATGGCCCCCTGAGGAGTCCCTCTCTGTGGGAGCGTACTGGTCGGTGGGAGGTTATCGGCGGCAGAAGGCGGTCCCGCAAATACCCAGGTCCTATGACATGAGTAGTCCTTGGTGCTCTCTGAGCTGTGGTTTTCTTATGTTTCATTAGCCAATCTACGTAACATCATCAGTGCTAGTATGGAAGGAAGGAATGAAGGAAGAAAGGAAAGAAGGGAGGAAGGAAGGGTATTTGTAGCTCAGGGCTGACATGAGGAATCCTTGGTGCTCTCTGAGCTGTGGTTTTCTTATGTTTCATTAGCCAATCTACGTAACATCATCAGTGCTAGTATGGAAGGAAGGAATGAAGGAAGAAAGGAAAGAAGGGAGGAAGGAAGGGTATTTGTAGCTCAGGGCTGACATGAGGAGTCCTTGGTGCTCTCTTGAGCCTGGTGGTTTTCTTACAGACGTTTCATGACCCAATCTAGGTAACATCATCAGTGCTATGAAGGGTCTTCCCAACTTGAGTCTTTGGAGAAAGGCGGCATACAAGTTGAACAAAATAAATAAACTCACCTCTCGAAGTTCCATGGTGACATAATGCTGCAAATCCTTTGCCGCCTTCGCCCGGGTCTCTTCATTACGGCTCTTGAGGCCACCAGCAAATTGCTGGAGGATAATGACCGTCCCAGACATGGTAGCATTGAGTCTTCCTGGTTTTGACGTCGGGGGAAGGAGGAGACACAGCCAAATCTTATCCGGAAGCAACCTAGGAAGGAGAAAAGAGAAGAGAAACATTCAAATCAACCCATCTCCTCTACAGCACAGGTAGCCCTCGATTTATGACCACAGTTGAGCCCAAAAATTTATGTTGCTAAGCAAGACAGTGGTTCAGCGAGTTGTGCCTCCATTTTACACCCTTCCATGCCACAGTTGTTAAGTGAATCTCTGCAGTGGGTTAAATTAGAAGCCACGCTTGTTAAGTGAATCTGGCTTCCCCATTGATTTTGCTTGTCAGAAGGTCGCAAAGGGGTGTGTGGGGGGGTGTCCCGTGACCCTGGGACACAGCAACGGTCATAAATACGAATCGGTTGCCAAGCATCTAAATTTTGATCACGGGAGATGCCGCAAAGGATGTAAACTGTGAAAAAACGGGTGTTAAGTCAAATCTTCCGATGCTGTCGGAGCTTTGAACGGTCACTAAACAATCTGTTGTAAGTCAAGGACTACCTGTATTGGAGGAAACTAATTATTATCAGCCCTTGAGCTTGATTATTCCACAGAGGAATTAATCTTTTTTTAAAAAAAAAACAAGTTTTATTGGTTTTTTTCTTTTCTCCTCTCCCACCTTCAGCCACATCTTTCTCTTTTTTTTTTTTTGAACAGTGTTGGTCGTTTCTTATCTTATACAATTAGACAAATTCAAATACATTTTACTCAATTACAATTTTTGTCAATATCGTCTCCCCCCCCTTTCCTTTTTTTCTTTTTTTTTTTGGAATATACCTCAGTATTTCTATACTTGCGTACATAACCACCTTCTTCATTTATCCCTAAATTCTAACTTTACTATTTATACATATTTGTCTTCTTTTATTCTTAAACCATTCATTCTTTTTCTTAATATATTTATATATTATATTTAATATATTTATTTTCTTAATTTATTTATTGGCAAATCTACCTCAGGAAGGACTAGAAACTTGAGTAGGTGGAGCTGGCTTGGAATGACACCTCCCCCTCTCCCCCCCCCCGTGTCATTCCTAGCCAGTTTCACCTACTCAAGTTTCTAGTCCTGTATAGGGAGCTGGGAAAGGGGGGGGCATGATTGAGGGGTGCCGTTCAAACTGGGAGGGGGAGGGGCCTAATAAGTGGGAGGGGCCTATCAAGAAACGAGAGGGGGTTGAAAACAAGTGGGCGGGGCCTGGGGAGTGGGCGGGGCTATTGCCTGAGGGGAGAAGCGAGGTTAATTGCCGCCGACTGAGGCGCCAAAACCCGCCTCAGAAGCTGCAGAGCGGCGTTTTTTTTTCACAAGGCGCTGAGGGGGGGGGGATTCCTGACACTCACGACTCGGGCCTATCCTCCACCGGCTCCTCCGCCTCACTCCTCCATCTTCCCTCTTCGCGGCCCGCTCGACTCCGCCATCCTTTTTCTTGCCTCCACTTTTTTTTTTTTAATCCCGCCTTTTGTGGATCGCCGGCGAATCCGGACAATCCTCTTGCCGGCACACAAAGACGGACAAGGGCGCAGCCAATAGAAAGGGCGGGAAGGGAGAAATGACAGGAAGTTATTTCCGCTCTCCTCGTCTTCCCCTCTAATGTTTTCCTTACGGTGCGGCTGCGGGGGAGGGGGGTTGAGGGGAGGGCGTAAGGATTGACCCAATCAGGAAAGAGGAGGAGAGGATTGATACCTGGAGCGGACCAACAAGAGCGGGATAAAAAAAAGCGTTGGACGCCGAGTGAGGTCACGCCGCCAATGCTTCCGCCCAAATGGCATTCGGGGCTAGGATTGCGCGTGCGCGAGGAGCCCCCCTCCCTCAAGCACCTCAATGGTTGATCGGGCGGCACAGAGCGGCTCCCTTTTGCTTTTCAGACCACCCCCGTTTTTACCATAATTACCAGATTCACGCGCACACACAAAAAATTGTCCCCATCCACATTCATTTCTTCAGCTAAATGTAATGAAATTAGTGCAACACTAGTAAATCCTCCCTTCTCCTGGGATTGTGGTTGGCTCCCTAAGTGGCTCAGTGGCTAAGACGCTGAGCTCGATCAGAAAGGTCGGCGGTTCGAATCCCTCGTGCGTGAACAAGGGGGGTTGGACTAGATGACCTCCAAAGGTCCCTTCCAACTCTGTTACTGGATGGGAGCTAATCAAGGAGAGAAGCAATCCTGGAATTAAGGAGAAACTTCCTAGCAGTGAGGACAATTAACCAGTGGGACGGCTTGCCACCAGAAAGTTGTGGCTGCTCCATCACTGGAGGCTTTTAAGAAGAGACCGGAGAACCATTGTCTGAAATGGTACAGGATCTCCTGCTTGAGCAGGGGATTGGACCAGACGACCTCCAAGGCCCCTTCCAGCTCTATTCTGATGGATTAAACTGAAATACCTCCAGTATCTCTAGGAAAGAGATACAGCCATTTGTCTGGAATTGTCTGGTGTGCAGTGCTCTACGGCCTCGTTTTGGAGATGATACAGGAGATGATATAGGAGTTTATTTATTTATTTATTTATTTTTCATATTTGTATACCGCCCTACTCCCGAAGGACTCAGGGCGGTGAACAGCCATAATAAATACAAATACATATAGAAGTTAAAAACTATTAAGAAAGAGTTGATACAGTTTATGTCCAGAATGTGAGGGGTCTATTCTAACTTTCTAATTTTCTAATATTCTAACTTTTGCTTTGGCCAATAGAGAATTCTATTCTATTCTATTCTATTCTATTCTATTCTATTCTATTCTATTCTATTCTATTCTATTCTATTCCTTCATTTCATTATTCCATTCTGTTGTGGAATGATGGGACCAAACAACATTCCTGGGTCAGCCAGAGACAGTTTTATTGCGCAGTTTCAGAACCAGATTTGTATCTGCAATTCTGAACCAAGAAGAGCTCTGATACAACTGCTTTTATACATCTTCAAGACAAAGGATTTTGCAGGCACAGCAGTTTTCCATATATGGTTAACATACATTTGTTACATTATAATTGACACTTTCTAATTACTAAATTCTTTCATTATTTTCTAGTTCATAAGATTATCTTAGCTAAACAACCTTCCTCAATTCTGTGTTTGCTGATGCGTAGATTCATGACAACTTCTAGTTTCAGATGGATGTCTTTGCATCCTTGACAGCTAGGCCCCTTAGAAGATATATATTACATATGGATGTCCTTGCATCCTTGACAACTAGGCCCCTCAGAAGATATATATTACCAAGAATGGAATTTTATCTGATTTAGTGTAATCTCTGAACAAGCACATTTCTTCCTTATAATAATGTGACTAAAGAGGGTCCTTCAGTGTTCATATAGCTGACCCTGTAGTATTCCTACACCATTCACATTAATTCCATTCCATTCCACTCTACTCTACTCCTCTACTCCATTCCATTCCATTCCATATTTTCTATTCTATTCTATTCTATTCATTATTCCATTCCATTCCACTCTACTCTACTCCTCTACTCCATTCCATTCCATTCCATTCCATATTTTCTATTCTATTCTATTCTATTCTATTCTATTCTATTCTATTCTATTCTATTCTATTCTATTCTATTCATTATTCCATTCCACTCTACTCTACTCCTCTACTCCATTCCATTCCATTCCATATTTTCTATTCTATTCTATTCCATTCCATTCCATTCCATTCTATTCTTTGAAGACGTTTCGCTTCTCCTCCAAGAAGCTTTTTCAGTTCATTCCCCACCATCCTGAGAGCTGAAGAAGCTTCTTGGAGGAGAAGCGAAACGTCTTCCAAAGGAAAAAAAAAATACCCAGAAAGTCCAGTTGCCTCTTGGGGGGGGGGGGGGAAAGCACTATTGGGACAAGCAGGATCTGGATGACTTGAGAATCTCCATAGACCAGGGGTGGGCAACTGTGGCCCTTTTACAACCTGTGGACTTCAACTCCCAGAATTCCTGAGATAGCCCAAGCTGGCTCAGGAATTCTGGGAGTTGAAGTCCACAGGCTGTAAAAGGGCCACAGTTGCCCACCCCTGCCATAGACACTTGCGCTCTGAACGCAGCCGGGATGAGATCTCGCGAGAGGAAGAGAGAGTGAGAGCGAGAGAACGCGAGATTTCGCCCGTGCAGGGGGGAATCGCTGTGGCTGCGCTGCCCAGTATGGTGGCTGCTTGCGCAGGGGGCCTGTGACGGTCAGCGCGGTGGGCCTCGACCTCGGTGGGCCATGGCGGCTGCGGAGAACGGCAAGGGCTTAGGAAGTTCCTCCGAGGCGCCGGCGGTGGAAAACAGCGGCGCGGCGACGGTGCTCCCGGGGTTTAGAGACGCCGATTCCTTCGTGAAGGTATGCGAGGGGGAGGGATGTGCGCATGCGCCTTTGGCTCTCCGAGCATGCCGGGAGTTGTAGTTTCAACACTGCCAGCAGCTACAAATCTTAACTTTTAAAGGGCCAAATTAAAGTAGGTTAAAAGTAAAAAAAAAAAATAATAATAACATTTAAAATGGGCCGACGGAGTGGGCTTAAGCAGACACACACCAGGGTTGTTGTTTTTTTTGTTTTGTTTTTTTTTGCAAACCTCTGCAATGAAATAAGGAAATTTGGGACAAACTTATCTCTCTTTTTTTTAAAAAAAATAATTTTTATTAAACGGGTTTTGTTTTTTTTTGGAAAGCAAAAAAAAAAAAGAATTTTATACAATGTTCTTCTTTTTCAACCATTTCGTATCAGTAAACGTTTCTTACGCAGAACATTTTTTCTCCCTTCTTTCAATTGATCTGTAGGAAGTTAGCACCCACCCCTTTCCTGGAAGAGTGAAATATTTTAGGAAATATGAAAAAGGCAGAATATTATATTTCCCTAGATGAGAAATGGAGAAGCATATCTTCTAACACAAAGCAGCTCCCACCTTCCTGCCCCCCCACCCTTTGTCAATGGGCCATTAAGGCCTGGGCCAGTCTATTCTACATAACAAAGATCTACCTCCTTCAGACAGAGCCATAGTAGGAATTGCCAAAGATCCAACAAAGATAGGATTAGCCCTCTACACAATAGCAGCAGAAACTCACCACATGTGACCTGGGAAGCACATGTGACCATCAGCCAGCAAGGCCCCCACCCCCTGGGAGTCTGACAACCAATCAGAGTACTCTTTCGGGGCCCCAAGAAATGTAGAGCCAGAGAGAGCATAAAAACCCGAGGATTTACTGTATCTGCCCCCTTTTCTGTTCAGGAACTCAAGCCATGTGATCCTGTCCGCTATTAAACCATCTTTCCAAGCAGTCTCCATGTTTCCAGTGTCTGTTTCCCCACTTGGAGCAGAACCTAGAAGGAGATTTCTTCCAACACCTGGATGAGCAATGGAGAAGCATATTTTACAGACAAAGCAGCTCCCACCTTCCTGCCCCCCTCCCCACCCTTTGTTAATTGACCAGAGGCAGAAAACCCAATCCTTTGTCAAAGGACATTTGCAACACAATAGCAACAGAAACTAACACAATGGGCCCCATCTAGCAACCAAAACTCACCACATGTGACCTGGGAAGCACATGTGACCATCAGCCAGCAAGGCTAGCTAAGACCCCCACCCCCTGGGAGTCTTGACAACCAATCAGGATACTCTTTCGGGGCCCCAAGAAATGCAAAGCCAAAAAGAGCATAAAAACCTGAGGATTTACTGTATCTGCCCTTTTCTGTTCAGGAACTCAAGCCATGTGATCCTATCCACCATTAAACCATCTTTCCAAGCAGTCTCCATGTTTCCAGTGTCTGTTTCCCCACTTGGAGCAGAACCTAGAAGGAGATTTCTTCCAACAGATCCTTTATGCATGTAATTCTAATATTGATTTATTTACATATATACATATATAAAAAACAGTGTACACACTTTCATTCCTACGATCTGCATCTTTTCTGTTTTTTTTCCCTACCGGGTCTATGGGTGTGGCTTGGTGGGCGTGGCAGGGGAAGGATCCTGCAAAATCCCCATTCCCTCCCCACTCCTGGGGGAAGGATACTGCAAAATCCCCATTCCCTCCCCACTCCTGGGGGAAGGATACTGCAAAATGTCCATTCCCACCCCACTCGGGGGCCAGCCAGAGGGGGCATTTGCCAGTTCTCCGAACTACTCAAAATTTCCGCTACCGGTTCTCCAGAACCTGCTGAATTTCACCCCTGGCCTAAATGTTGATGACATGCCCAATGCTTTTAAGTGTTGAAAACGGTCCTCAGCCACTTTTTTTCCAGTGCCATTGTAATTTCGAATGGACACTAAACGAACGGTTGTGAGTCCAAAACTGCCTATAGTTTCTTTCGTTCCTGTGGGAGGTGGATTTGCCTTGGTGGGAGAAAGGTTGGTTTGTGTAGGTCCACCCACGCACGCAAGAAAAGGCCAAACGATTATGATGATAAAAAGACAGGTTGGTGAAATAGGCTGGGTATGTCTAGTTTCATGAAAAGAAGGACTAGGGGAGACATGAGAGCAGTCTTCCAATATCTCAGAGGTTGCCCCAAAGAAGAGGGAGTCAAGCTATTCTCCAAAGCACCTGAGGGCAGGAGGAGAAGCAACGGGTGGAAACTCATCAAGGAGAGAAGCAAACTTAGAACTAAGGAGAAACTTCCTGACAGTGAGAACAATTAACCAGTGGAACTACTTGCCTCCAGAAGTTGTGAATTGCTCCAACACTGGAAGTTTTTAAGAAGATGTTGGATAAGCATTTGTCTGAAGAGGTGTAGGGTTTCCTGCCTGAGAACGGGGTTGGACTAGAAGACCTCCAAGGTCCCTTCCAACTCTGTTTATTTATTCTATTCTATTCTATTCTATTCTATTCTATTCTATTCTATTCTATTCCATTCCATTCCATTCCATTCCATTCCATTCCACTCCACTCCACTCCACTCCACTCCACTCCACTCCACTCTCCACTCCACTCCACTCCACTCCACTCCACTCCACTTTCTATTCCATTCCATATTTTCTTTTCTAATCTATTCTCTTCCTTTTCATTGTATTGTATTGTATTGTATTGTATTGTATTGTATTCTATTCTATTCTATTCTATTCTATTCTATTCTATTCTATTCTATCCTTTCCTATTCCTTATTCTATTCTATTCTATTCTATCCTTTCCTATTCCTTATTCTATTCTATTCTATTCCATTCCATATTTTCTTTTCTAATCTATTCTATTCCATTCCATTCCATTCCATTCTATTCTATCCTTTCCTATTCCCTATTCTAATTCTAATTCTAATTCTAAATGTTATAAGGTTTCCTGCCTAAGCAGGGGGTTGGACTAGAAGACCTCCAAGGCCCCTTCCAACTCTTGTTATTCTATATTCTAAATATTCCATGCTTGACTCTTGCAACTGTCCCATTCTTCTCCAGCATGCCCTCGGCACGGTGGTCTCGGCTACCAAGGCTTCGTCTGGCCTCCCTCAGCCCGGAGATGAGTACGATTTCTACCGCAGCTTCTCGGGGTTCCAGGCCTACTGCGAAATGCAAGGAGAAAGGCTGCTGCAGTGGTGAGTCTCTACAAGTAGCTTCCAGCGCCGGACGCGAAGGAGGGACAGAAAGGGAGCTCTGTCTGCAGGCGATTTGGTCTAATGCCCAGATTAAGAGACATCATGAAATCCAGAGAGGAAGACAAATTGCCCTGCATGGCTCAGGAAGCATTTGTCTTCCTGCACAGAGCATCCTTTCCTCCTAACACAGGGGTCGGCAACTTTAAACACTCTAAAGAGCCATTTGGACCTGTTTCCCACAGAAAAGAAAACACCGGGAGCCACAAAACCCTTCCCGTGCCTGACTGTTTCTTGAGCGGCCACAAAACTAGCATATGCAGTTGAATTAAACGTTCTGTTTTCTTCTGAAACTTTCCTTTTCTTGGATTTATCCATGGTTGGCCTATCGGAGGTTGAAAAGCTCAATAAATGGTGTGCTGGGGGGTGTCGCATATTGGCGGTTGCGATGCATATTTTGAGTGACAGCCGCAGCAGAGGGATGAAAGAGCCACATGCGGCTCCAGAGCCGCAGGTTGCTGACCCCTGTTCTAACTGGTGATTAATGGCTGTCTAAATTCTCCCTCTCTCTCTTTCTCTGTTTCTCTCTTTTATGCTCCCTGTCTCTCTTTCTCTCTCTTTCATGCTCTCTGTCTCTCTCCTTCTCTATCTCTTTTTCTCTTTCTTTCTCTCTCTTTCATGCTGTCTGTCTCTCTCCCTCTCTCTTTCTCTATGTCTCTCTCTTTCACACTCTCTCCCTCCCCCCTCTCTCGCCCTCCTTCCCTCTCTCTCTGTCTCTTTCTCTCTCTCTCTATCTCTCTTTCATGCACTCTGTCTCTTTCTCTCTCTCTGTTTCTCTTTCACACTCTGCCTCTCTCTCTCTGTCTCTCTCTTTCATGCTCTCTGTCTCTTTCTCTGTCTCTTTCATGCTCTCTGCCTCTCTCTCTCTCTTTCTCCTTCTCTCTCTGTCTCTTTCACGCTCTCTGCCTCTCTCTTTCATGCTCTCTGTCTCCGTCTCTCTCTCTCTCTCTCTCTCTCTTTCTCTCTCCTTAGTATGAGTAAAGTGATGCAGTACCACGGGTGCCGGAGCCACCTTCAAGACCACAGCAAGGTCACAGAGTTGGAGGACAAATTTGATCTGCTGGTTGACGCCAATGATGTCATCTTAGAACGAGTGGTGAGCGTAGCCGCACCCTTCCCTGAAGGCTCCCAAGGGATCACTCCGTGGTTCTCTCTCCCTTTTCGTTCTTGTGATCCGCCCGACAGACCCCACAACTTCCTTCTCTGAAATTTCAGGGCATGTTATTGGACGAAGCTGCCGGAGTAAACAAGAACCAGCAGCCGGTCCTTCCCACAGGCCTGCAACCTCCCAAGACCATCGTCTCTAGCTGGAATCGCAAGGTGAGACTCGTTTTTTGCTCGGCGTATTAAAGTGCAGGGTTTCCTTCTAGGCCAACTTTCCCTTAAACTGCTTCTCTCTAGGTAACCTCTGTAGGTTACAGTTCATCTCCAGGTACTTTAGTGGGACGCGGTGGCTCAGTGACTAAGACGCTTTCAGCGGTTCGAATCCCAAGTGCTGCGTAATGGGGTGAGCTCCTGTTACTTGTCCCAGCTTCTGCCAACCTAGCAGTTCGAAAGCACGTAAAAAATGCAAGTAGAAAAATAGGGACAACCTTTGGTGGGAAGGGAACAGCGTTCTGTGCGCATTTGGCATTGAGTCATGCTAGCCACATGACCACGGAGACATCTTCGGACAGCCCTGTCTCTTCAGCTTTGAAACGGAGAGGAGCACCGCCCCCTAGAGTCGGGAATGACTAGCACATATGTGCGAGGAGAACCTTTACCTTTTTAGTTCGGGGAAGATGGAAAGTTTAAGTTCTGCGGGGGATCCAAGCTGACAATTTGACCAGGCAGAATTTTTTAAAAACAGGGTTAGATGAAGTATGGTATGTTAATTGGGTCTGTGATTCAAAAGCCATGTATTTTCAAATCTGAGCTAGTGGGGAAAGAAATTCAGGCTTTTACCAGCTGGGAGTTTCCCAAGAGCATCTAACTGGATGAAAGTCTCATCTTGGCCTCCCATTTCCCTTTTCCCAGCAAAACCGGGACACCAACACGAGGTCGAATCTGGAGACGTTCCGCCTTCTCCATGCGAAGAACATTGTCCGTCCTCAGCTCAAGTTCCGCGAGAAGGTGGACAATTCCAACACCCCGTTCGTGCCCAAACTCTTCGTCAAGCCCAATGCTCTGAGGCCCTTGCCCAAAGGTGCGAGGGAAGGGGGAAAACTGCAGGGTTGGACAGACAGATCTACACTGTGGCTGTTTCCAACAGGCTGGGGATAATTGGCTACCCTGAGAGCACCAAGGTGGGTGGGTCTTGTGGCTCGGACAGTGAGGAGATTAGGGAGGAACATGGGCCAGTCCTGGAGTCTGGGGAAGGCTCTGCGTCTGAGGCAGAGAGGGAGTCAGGGCCGCATGACAGTTATCAGCTACCTTCGGAATCAGACATCAGTGAGGCAGAGGAACAGCTGGAGCCTGTTCCCAGTGTGCACATGTGCATAGTTGCCAGACGAAGGGAACAGCTAAAGAATAAGGGTCGACTTGGGAGTAAGGCCACAGGTGGACGATGAATGGTCCCTCCCAGAGGGAATAAAAGAGGAGCGACAGGGGAGTGGAGTTTGCAGGAGACAATTCGTTCATTCCTGCTTTCTTGCCAATGAAAGATATCGGCCTGGCCACTCTCCAAGCCTGATAAAGGTCGGCAATTGTGAACAATCTTGAAAGACGGTGGGAGAGGAAAGACTTTGCTGGAGAGGAATTCACTGTCAATTCAATAAAAGGGGTTTATCGGGACGACGACTTGGCTTCGTGCTGCTGGGGAAGCCTAGGTCAGAACAGGTCTTACCGCTTGGTTTCCCTGTCTCCAGCACTCCTGAAAAGCCGGCAAGAGCGGAAGGAGCGTCCGGAAGATCTGGATGTCCCTGCTGCCCTGGCTGACTTCCTCCACCAGCAGAGAACCCAGCAGTCGGAGCAGGACATGTAAGGACAGGAAGTTTTTAATTTTATTTAATCGGTTAGAGACTCGGTTTAGAAGGCAGCATTGCAGGCTAATTTGGCTGACTGCAGACTGTCGGCAGTTCGATCCTGACCAGCTGAAGCTTGACTCAGCCTTCCATCCTTCTGAGGTCATAAAATGAGGACCCGTATTGTTGGCGGCAATAGGCTGACTCTGTAAACCGCTTCGAGAGGGGCTGTAAAGCACTGTGAAGCAGTATATAAGTTTAAGTGCTATTGCTATCTTCCTTTCCTTCCTCCCTCCCATCCATCCTCCATCCCAGTGGTTAGAATGCAGTATTGCAGGCTAACTCTGCCCAATGCCAATAGTTTGATCCTGGCTCAAGGTTGACTCAGCCTTCCATCCTTCCGAGGTCGGTAAAATGAGGACCCAGATTGTTGGGGGCAATAGGCTGACTCTGTAAACCGCTTAGAGAAGGCTATAAAAGCACAGTGAAGTGATATATAAGTCTTAAGTGCTATTGCTATATAATCTATTGCGGTTAGAATATAAGATTGCAGGCTAACTCTGCCCACAATCTGGAGTTTGATTAAAATGACCCATATTTTTGTGGGGTAAAATGCATTTAGTACCGTATTTCCCCCAAAATAAGACCTAACCAGAAAATAAGCCCTAATGTGTCGTTTGGAGCAAAAATTACTGTATTTTTTGGAGTATAAGACATGCCTTTTTCCCCCAAAAAAGAGGGTGAAAATCTCGGTGCGCCTTATACTCTGAATGTGGCCCCGCCCAGCTTCTCAAACGGAGGTTTCAGAGGCTGAAAAAAGCATCAGAAACGAAGCTTCAGAAAAAAAAGCCTCCAAACGGAGCTTCAGAAAAAATAGCCTCCAAACGGAGCTTCAAAAAAAAAGCCTCCAAACAGAGCTTCAGAAAAAAAGCCTCCAAACGGAGCTTCAGAAAAAAAAGCCTCCAAACAGAGCTTCAGAAAAAAAAGCCTCCAAACGGAGCTTCAGAAAAAAAGCCTCCAAACAGAGCTTTCAGAGGCTTTTTTTCTGAAGCTGTTTCGGAGGCAGAAAAGGAAGTTTTTTCTGAAACAGAGTTTCAGAAGTTTCAGAGGCAGAAAAAAAAGCAAGGCACAGAGCTCACAACCAAGGAACCTATTGCTAAAATTCACCTCTGGGAACAGCTGATTGGGGGTATTCCGGGAGGCCGATCCACCTGCCAATCAGTTTTTTTCTTATTTTCCTCCCCAAAAACTAAGGTGCGTCTTATACTCTGAAAAATAAGGTAATATAAGACCTGGTCTTATTTTTAGGGAAACACGGTACATTTTAGTCTCAAGACATCCTGATAGAAAGTTTGAGGATCAACCTACCGCCTCGGTTGTCTTCTATTTATTGTTGGTGCTACCGGTTGCTGGTTTCTTCATTAGTTAAGAATCACAACCTTAGTTCCTGATCGTACTGTCCTTCCGGATTCTTGTAGGTTTGCTCATCCATATCGGTATGAACTGGAACATTTTTCAGTGCCAGCAGAATTTCTCGAAAAGCCTCAGGTCCAGGTGAGCGTTGGGCCAAGTCCTCCCACCTTCTTCCAGCTCCTTCTGGGCTCTGCAGCTGAAACTATACGACGCTTCTTTCATATATTTTTTTTCTTTCTCCGGCCAGATGTTCAGACCCTTGACGGAGACTCCCTGCCACTTCATTTCCACCTTGGAGGAGTTGGTGGACCTGAACGAGAAGCTGGCGGGCTGCAAAGAGTTCGCTTTGGATTTGGAGGTGAGCCTTTTTTTTTTCTTTTTTTTTTGGTGTGGCTTCTTTTTCTTCGATGCTTGCAAAATAGAAATAAAAATAAAAATGAGAGGCTTGTGAGTTGGACTCTCAAAAATTGAGAAATGCTGGCGGGACTTTAAACTGAGGAAGTGTTTTCAAAGTGCTCCATTTGTCATTATTTTTTTTCCCTTTGCGGGGAAGATCCCTGCTTTGGGAAAGGTGTTACTCTAAAAAGCAGGATATGTATGTGTCAACGTCTCAATAAAAGTCCAGGACCATTCCGTTTCTGGAAAGCTTAATGCCGTGATGGCGAACCTATGGCACGCTGCCACAGGTGGCACACATAGCCATATCAGTGGGCACGCGAGCTCAGCTCGGCGCATGCACACGCCGGCCAGCTGATTTTTGGGTCTTCTGGGCCCAAGAAGTAGGGAAACAGGCTCTTTCCTGCCTCCGGAGGGCCTGGGAGGGTAGGGAAGGCCTGTTTTTCTTTCTCACCTGGCTCCAGGGTCTATCTAGGAGTCTAGGGAGGGTGAAAATGGCCTTTCCCACCCCCACCCCGGAGGTCCCCCGGAGGTGAAAACGGCCCGTTTAACAACTTCCAGTGGGACCGGAAGGCCAGTTTTTTGCTGTCCCCAGCCTCCAGGGCCTCTCTAGGAGTCTGGGGAGGGTGAAAATGGCCTCCCCCCCGCCCCCCATGGAGGACCTTTGGAGGTTGAAAACGGCCCGTTTAACAAATTCCGGTCCCACTGGAAGTTGTCAAACGGGCCGTTTTCGGCCTCCGGGGGGTGGGGAAGGCTGTTTTCGCCCTCCCCAGACTCCTAGAGAGGCCCTAGAGCCAGTTGAGAAAGAAAAACGGGCCTACCAGGCCATCGCATGCCAGTAGCGAGGGGGGTCATGTGCGCATGCACAGGGGCAGGGCACATAGAATTATGGGTGTGGGCACACATGCACGCGAACCCCACCCCCACCCACCCCCCGCCCTCCTGGCACGTGATGGCAAAAAGCTTAGCCATCACTGGCTTAGTGTTTATTGAATACATGGCATAGTAATGTCAAGGTAAAACTAACTCTGAGATCGTCAGGGTCTGAATTCATCGTATTAAACAATGGTTTTCCCAGCCAAAGCCCCCCAGGCTTCCTCAGACCATGTAAACAAGTTCTCTTTGTTATGGGAACTATCTGCCTTCTTCTTCACACCTGTTGAGACGTCCTTGAAAGGTTTTCAGACTCTCTCAAGCTTTAGTGGAACTGTAGAAGTTTCGTTTCTCTAGTTAGCCCATTTGTAACCAACACCTCCCCGCTTTCCCCTAATGGCAAGTTGAAATGATGAGGCACGTAGCTGCCAAAGTTTCACCTGTTATTTTATTACCTACGTTGTCGAGCATAGGTACATTATCTTATTACCTACTTTGTTTCTCTCCTGCTGTCCCGTAGCACCATTCCTATCGGAGTTTCTTGGGGATGACTTGCCTGATGCAAATTTCTACCCGAACGGAAGACTTCATCATTGACCCGTTAGAGCTACGCAGCGACTTGTACATCTTGAACGAAACTTTCACTGACCCTGCAATTGTCAAGGTGAAAGGAGAAGGCAGTTAGGGATGAGCGAACGAGGCAGATTTGATGCAGACAGGTTCCCTCTCCAGTGCCGGATTTAAGGAGTTAATCAAACCTTTCTGGGCTTCCTGGGAAGCTGCCACTGAGCCCGCTGAGTTTTGGCCCAAAGGTGGCCAAAAATCAGGGTTGCAAAGATGGGGGAACTCATGCCCCCCCGGGAACATCAGCATCCCTTTCTTCTGATTGTGCAAACATCTGGATGTTGACTTTCCACATCAATTCCTCATCGGGGCGAGGAGATGTGGCCTTTTAAGATTATGTTCTCTTGACGGGGTTCTGCAGGTCCTTCACGGTGCTGATTCAGATGTGGAATGGCTTCAGAGGGACTTTGGCCTCTATCTGGTGAACGTCTTCGACACTCACCAGGCGGCTCGGCTGCTTAACCTCGGACGCCACTCTCTGCATCATCTGCTGAAGCTCTATTGCGACGTGGATGCCAAGAAGCAATATCAGCTGGCGGACTGGAGGATCCGGTAATATTTGTCCCTGTGGTTGTGGGAGGAGCAGGCTTTCCAATGCAGGGTCCCCTCTTAAGTCATTCGGTCCCTTTTGCTCTTTTTAGCTGAGAAAAAAGATGGTTGAGACTTAGGGAAAAACTGCAGAGAAGAGCAACTAAGATGGTTAAGGGCCTGGAGACTAAAACATATGAAGAACGGTTGCAGGAATTACCGTATTTTTCGGAGTATAAGACACACTTCCCCCCCACCCCCCGAAAGAGGGTGAAAATTTGGGTGCGTCTTATACAACAAATGTAGCCAAAAACATGGGGCACGGAGGATGCGACGGTCTATGGCAATCCCTGCAGCCTGGAACAGCTGATTGGGAGTATTCCGGGAGGCCGATCCAGCCACCAATCAGCTGCTCGTGCTGAATCAGGCTGCGATAATGTGCTGAAGCTGACCTGGCTGTTCGCTATTTGATGCAAGGACTGTTTGCAGGAGCAAGCAAAACCCAAGCAGAGGAGAGGAGTTTCAGTTTTAGTTTCAGAGATCAGCACAGCATGCAGCTTTAGAACAGTTGACCTAAGCCACGCCCAGGCTCCTTGCTGTCTCCTTCCTTGTTACTCATACAGCAAATACTGCTTCAGTATCCAAACAGCCTCACATACTTATGACCATTTTTTTCATATTCAAGACCGTTGCAGCCTCCCCGTGATCAAAATTCAGACGTTTGGCAACTGAGTCATATTTATGTCGGTTGCAGAGTCCCCGAAGGGGTGTGTGTCACATGATCCCCTTTTGCAACCCTCTGACAAGCAAAGTCAACCGGGGGGTGGGGGGAGGGAGAGGGGTCAGATTCACTGAACAACCATGTTCCTAACTTAATGGCTGCAGTGATTCACATTATGGCAAGAACAGTTGTAAAACGGGACAAAATTCACTGTTTTGCTTGGACCACAGCTGGGCCAATACGGTTGGGCTCAAATGTGACATGAGTATTTCAGGAACAGGCCAGGGGTAGAAATATTTGAGAATCCATGTATGATCCTTGGGGCAACCCTGTTTTTCTCTGGCCTTGTTTTCTAGTCCGCTGCCGGAGGAAATGGTCTTTTATGCCCGCGAGGACACCCACTACTTGCTGTATATCTACGACAGAGTGAGGGAGGCACTCTGGGAAATGGCCAACGAGCAGCCCGCTCAACTCCAAGTGGTTTGGCAGCGAAGCCAGGGCATCTGCTTAAAGGTGAGGGTGGAGAAAGCAGAATTACCCCTAGGCTCAAGCAGGGGAGAGAAGCCGTTGCATTTAAGCAGGGATGTCAAACTCAAGGCCCACGGGCCGGATCTGGCTCACGGGGTGCTTAGTTCTGACCCGCAGTGCCACCCTGGAAACAGCGAAGGACTGGTCTGCAGTGCCTCTGCCAGCGCAAATGGAGCTCTGGATGGCCGTGTGCGGTCCTCCCGAGCTCCATTTTCGCTAACAGAGGGTCACAGGAGGCTGTCGCAGCCAAAAATGGAGCTCGTGAAGGCCATGGGCGGACCTCCCGAGCTCCGTTTTTGCTGGCAGTGTTGCAGGAGGCTGTCGCAGCCGAAACCAGAGCTTGGGAGCCTGTTTTTTGCTGGCAGAGTGCTCAGGCCGCCAGAGATGGCCTCAACACCAGTGATGTTCAGCTGGCCACGGCCACCTATATATATATAAATAAATAAATAAATAAATGGGTGTGCATGTGTATGTATGTATGTTCCAGCATAACTCTGGAACGCCTCGAGCAATTTTAACCAAACTTGATACACAGATGACTTACTATCTGGAAACAAACACTGGGCTGTAAGACCCATGTTCCTCCCCAGCCTCCTCATTGTCCAACTCCGCTGTCAGCTCCACAGGCTGCTGGCGGACCACAACACCTGGGTGTGTGTGTGTGTGTGTGTGTTCTAGCATAACTCTGGAAAGCCTGGGCTGTTAAGGAGAGCGAGTGCGGCATCCTAGAGCGGCAATTGTTTGTGATGTCAGTTCCTTCGCAGCTTCCTCTGGAAAGCCAGCCATGAGGTTCACCCTCCAGTGGACTAATGGGGAAGCGCCTGATGGATTTGGGGCAAAGTGCCAGGATCGTAGACAGGGCTGGAAAGAGGAGCAGATGGGAGGGGGAAGGGAGAGGGCAGGGGTGATGGGCATGGGAGTAGGGGGAAGAAAGGCCTCTCTCAATGGCTCCCTGTCAGACAAAGGGTTTATAAATACATGGGCAATGCTGGGTTATCAGATAGTATATATATATATACTGGGTGCGTATGTAGAAGGCCTTCTCTCTTTTTGTTTTCCAGAGGATTGGTTGGGTTGTGATTCAGTAGCCTGCTCTCTCGAGCGGAAAACCATGGATGTTTCCCGGACTAAATGTGTTTGATCTCTTCACAATTAGAAATATACCAAGCCCATCTTCACAGACGATTCATACCTGGAACTTTATCGTAAGCAAAAAAAGCACCTGAACACCCAGCAACTCACAGCTTTTCGGCTGCTCTTCGCCTGGAGGGACAAGATGGCGCGCCAAGAGGATGAGAGCACAGGGTGAGGAGAATGGCCGCTGGGCACCTCTCTTGGGTTCTACCAAACCAGCAGTTTTGCTTTGACTTTTTAGTTACATTAGAGAAAGTTTCTTGGTGAGATCCATGGGGAGTTGGGGTTCTCGCTCCCCCAGCAGAGCAAATACAGGTAGTCCCCGATTTACAACAGTTCGTTTAGCGACCAAAGTTACGATGGCACTGTCGGTACCTTGAACCGCTTTGCTTCTTTCAAACCTTCTCACTATGTGACTTGCCAATGAACTGGGGGGAGAGAGCGTTGAGAATGTGTGCACGGATTGTGAGAGCCTGGAAACCATCAAGGTCACGACTGCAGGTGCTTGAGAAGGAGGCGGACTGTTCCCATAATAAAAGGACGTCTCATAATTGGACAGTGTGATCACCCAGAGGTGGGGAGAAAGGGAAGCTATTGTTTAACTAGACAAGCCTTTGCGTGGGAAAATCAGAGCTGGTTTTGATTCTTCAGTACCAAAATGGTGTACCCAATAAAGTTTTACTTTTGGGAATTCAAAGCTCCCAAGAGTGTTTATTTGTTTTGGACGTGCTAGTCGGACAGTTGACATTAAACCAGCTCTGGTTTTTCCACGCGAATGCACTGAAAATGTGACTTATGACCGTTTCTCAGTTATGACCGTTGCGGCATCTCCACGGTCACAGGATCAAAATTCCGCCTCTTGGCAGCCAGTTCATATTTATGACTGTCGCTGTGTCCCGAGGACACGTGGTCCCCCTTTTGCGACCACCTCACAAGCAAAGTCAAGTGGGAAGCCAGATTCACTTAACAACCGGGTTACTGACTTATCCACTGCAGGGATTCGCTTCACAACCGTGGCCAGAAAGGTCGTAAAACGGGGCAAAAACTCGCTTTAGCAAATCTTTCACTGAACAACAGACACTTTGGGGCTCAACTGTGGTCATAAATCGAGGACTACCTGTATTTTATCGGGACCAGCTTAAAAGATGTCTGCTCTAGCCACAGTTGATCAAATGTGGACTCTGACCAAGACCTCAACAGGCACCCGAGACAAGCAACTAACTCTTTATTTATTGTTGGACTAGATGGGGTTGGACTAGATGACCTACAGCCGTGATGGCGAACCTATTGCATGCGTGCCACAAGTGGCACGCGGAGCCATATCTGAGCACACGAGCATTGCCCTAGCTCAGCTCCAGCCCGCATGCATGCACCGGCCAGCTGACTTTTGGGCCTTTTGGGCCCACTGGAAGTCAGGAAACGGACCGTTTCTGGCCTCCGGGAAGTGGGGAAGGCTGTTTTCACCCTCCCCAGGCTCCTAGAAAGCTTCTGGAGCCTGGGGAGAGCAAAAAAAATCGGCCTACCGGGCCCACCGTGCCATCACGTGCCAAAAGCGAGGTCGCACAGGGGAGGTTGCGTGTGTATGCATGGGGGGCGCATTGAATTATGGGTGTGGGCACATCACGCTCAACCCCCCCATGCTCCCCCCCCCACTTTGGGCATGTGATGGCAAAAAGGTTAGCCATCACTGACCTACAGGGTCCCTTCCAACTCTGTGAATCTGAATCCGAATTGTCTTGACTTCTTCTGCAGATACATCCTTCCCAATCACATGTTGTTAAAGATAGCCGAGGAGCTGCCCAAGTAAGTCTCTTGATTCTACAAGTAGGTATTTTGAGGGAGATGAGGGGTTTCAAGACTGATGTTCTTCCCTTTGTAAGTAAAATAAAAAAATAAAATGGTTCCTTCACCCAAACCTTCTCTTCCTGCTTGTCCGCCCCTTTAGAGAACCCCAGGGAATTGTTGCCTGCTGTAACCCAGTTCCACCTCTAGTCCGCCAGCAGCTGAATGAAATGCATCTCCTAATATGCCAGGCGCGAGAAATGCCACTGTTAAAGGTAAGGGATGAGCCTCCCAGGTGAGCCTCTTTCGTTGAAATAACGGAGCGGAGGGGCTGGCCGAAATGAAGAAAAATGTTTGGAAACCCTGCGTTTAAATTCTATCTAAGTTCATGGACCGGGGCTGGGCTGCGGCATGTCAGAAATGGGGCCGCGCAAACAAATGAAGCCCCATCCGCGGGATGCAGGCAGCACGCGAAACCGCGCCCCTTCCGGTCCACGGGAAAACCTCTCTCCACCGAACCGCTTCCTGGTGCCCCAAAACGTTGGGGAGTGTTGATCTAGATCAGTGTTGGTGAACCTTTCGGGACCGCGTGTGCATGCGCGTGCCGTAAACCAGAAGAGCAGCCGCCCGGTGCGCATGCGCACGCCAGGAAGATGATCTTCCGGGTTCCAGTGTGCAGCTGGTCTTTGCGCATGCATGCACGCCAGAAACTGGAAAACCAGGTGGCTGATGTGCATGCGCGCGCCAGAAAGCGGTAGATCATCTTCCCAGCATGCGCACCGGAATACGCTTGGGCGGGGAGGAGCTGACGTCGCTACGGCACGGACGGAAGATCCTGGAGCTCCAGGATCACCGCCGATATCCCCTTCGCTGGACGGTCCCTTTTGGTCCTCACAGTCCTGTCGGGCGATGGCTCTGTGTGCCACTTCCGGCATGCCATAGGTTCACCATCACAGTCATCTAAATGACTGTTTTTGTGCGCAGTTTCTCTGAGCAATGTTGATGGGCGTTTTACTGGGAAGGAGGGAGGAAGTGAGTGTTTCATACAGGCAATCTTTTTTTCGTTTGAATTCTTTTCCAGGTCAGTTTCCTTATTATTATTAATTAATTGATTAATTTATTTATTTTTGGGTCCCCTCTTAGTCAGAATGTGCGGTTGGCGTGAGAAGGAAAGAGCCTCTTCAGAATTTAGAGGTACGTATACGCTGAGCTTGTCAATCGAAAGGTCGGCAGTTCAGCGGTTCGAATCCCTTGCGTTGCGTATAACGGGGTGAGCTCCCGTGACTTGTCCCAGCTTCTGCCAACCTAGCAGTTTGAAAGCACGTAAAAAAAAAAGGCAAGTAGAAAAATAGGGACCACCTTTGGTGGGAAGGCAACAGCGTTCCGTGCGCTTTTGGCGTTGAGTCATGCCGGCCACGTGACCACGGAGATATCGCTGGCTCTTCGGCTTTCAAACGGAGCCCCCTAGAGTCAGG
The DNA here is from genome assembly GCF_029215685.1 of Pituophis catenifer annectens. Taxonomy (NCBI): domain Eukaryota; kingdom Metazoa; phylum Chordata; class Lepidosauria; order Squamata; family Colubridae; genus Pituophis; species Pituophis catenifer. The sequence goes on along the minus strand of NW_027256898.1, from coordinate 6,844,311 downwards.
AACAACTAGCTCATATGTGTGCGGGGAACCTTTACCTTTATCTTATCTTATAACTATTGTATTTTACCCTACTCTTATTTTAAATTGTTTGTATAAGATTTTATTGGCGATATGTGTTCGCACCTTGTGCTTTTGATATGGCCTATAGGCTAGTCAAAGCTATCATTTTAAACTGTTATGTGATTGCCTTCTTTCCAATTATTCCGTAACTTGATTTGGGTTCCCTCACAAACATCCAGACGATTAGGAAACTAATTGTGTTGACCCCATGTAAGCTCTTTTGAATTTAAGATTGCCTTGGTTGCAGAGAGACTGAAATTTTAAGTCGTTTTAATGGGGGCCTTGCCTCTTGCCTTGAGGTCCAGGAAGATAACAAAATTAAAATGCCCCACGGAAGCCTGACTTTGATTTTTTAAATGCCTTTGGTATTTCTAGATTTGCCTCTTCTTTAATCTGAGGCCTTCCAAATTTGGATAATTTCAGTTCCCAGAATCTCTAACTCCCATTTTTTAAAAACTTATTATTCCTTTGTTTCTTTTGAGAGCTTATTCAGTGTCTAGTACATATGTCCAGCCTAGTGAAAATAGGGACTAGGGAGGACATGACTGCGTGCTCCAATATTTGAGGGGCTGCCACAAAGAAGAGGGGGGGTTCAATTTATTCTCCAAAGCACCTGAAGGCAGGACAAGAAGCAAAGGATGGTCCCTTCCAACTCTCTGTTATTCTGTGTTTTGGTTTTGACAGAAGCCAGAAAACCTTCTGTTCGGGCCTCATGACAGCTCCCACAGTGCCCAGGATGAGAAACTCAACTATTTGGATCACGGTAAATTCTGGAAAGTGAGGGGGAGGAAGCATTATTAGCCCATGAAGCAGAAATGGGTTTCAGCAGGTTCTGACCAGTACTGGAGAACCGGTAGCGGAAATTTTGAGTAGTTCGGAGAACCGGTAGTAAAAATTCTGACTGGCCCCGCCCCCATCTATTCTCTGCCTCCCAAGTCCCAGCTGATCGGGAGGAAATGGGGATTTTGCAGTAACCTTCCCCTGGAGTGGGATGGGAATGGAGATTTTACAGTATCCTTCCCCTGCCACGCCCACCAAGCCACACCCACAGAACTGGTAGTAAAAAATTTTGAAACCCACCACTGCCGAGGAGGGGGTCAGATCATGACCACGCATGGATGCAAAGCCTCTGGTGGGCAAGGCAGAAACCCAAACGATGGAGTGAGCCTCCTATTTTTTTTTCCTGTGGTCTCCCCTTTCCCTCTCACCCACCGCCTCCCAAAATTAGCCAATTGTATATAGTCTTAAAGGGATGCGGTGGCTCAGTGGTTAAGACGCTGAGCTTGTCGATCGAAAGGTCAGCAGTTTAGCGGTTCGAATCCCGAGTGCCGCGTAACGGGGGTGAGCTCCTGTGACTTGTCCCAGTTTCTGCCAACCTAGCAGTTCGAAAGCACTTAAAAAAATGCAAGTAGAAAAAATAGGGACCACCTTTGGTGGGAAGGGAACAGTGTTCCGTGCGCCTTTGGCATTGAGTCATGCCGGCCACATGACCACGGAGGCGTCTTCAGACAGCGCTGGCTCTTCGGCTTTGAAACGGAGAGGAGCACCGCCCCCTAGAGTCAGGAACAACTAGCACATATGTGCGAGGGGAACCTTTACCTTTACTTACCTTTATATCATCTTCCCCAAAACTCTGATCAAAAGTGTGGCGATTTAAAAAAAGCTGGAGTGGGGAATCGTGGACAAAGATTCCTGGGAGAAAAAGAGATGGATTTTTGTTTTTAAAAAAATATTTTTTAAAAAGTAAATTATTATTTTTGCCTAATTTTCTTTTTCTTCTTTTCCACCCTGAAGGCCCTGTGCTGCCTTTGGAGCACTTCTTTTCTGAAGTGGAGCCTCAGTCAGAGCAGACGGGCCAGTCCCCGCTGTGTCTCCGATTAAGAGCTAGCATCAGTGTTTTTAACGTGAGTTTTGGGCAAGCGGAGAAGGATTTTGTCTGCGGGGGGAAAGGAGAGGGAGGGAGCTGGATCGATTCATCAGGATTGGCAATAGCACTTAAGACTTATATACCGCTTCACAGTGCTTTGCAGCCCTCTCTTAGCAGTTTACAGAGTCAGCCTTTTGCCCCCAACAATATGGCTCCTCATTTTACCCACTTCGGAAGGCTGGAAGGCTGAGTCAATCTTGAGCCAGTTGGTCAGTATCGAACTCCTGGCTGTGGGCAGAGTCAGCCTGCAATACTGCATTCTAACAGGAAGGAAGGAAGGAAGGAAGGAAGGAAGGAAGGAAGGAAGGAAGGAAGGAAAATAGCAATAGCACTTAGACTTATATACCACTTCACAATGTTTTACAGCCCTCTCTAAGCAGTTTACAGAATCAGCCTTTTTTCCCCAACAATCTGGGTTCTCATTTTACCGACCTTGGAAGGATGGAAGGCTGAGTCAACCTTGAGCCGGTGAGGATCAAACTCCTGGCTGTGGGCAGAGTCACTCTGCAATACCCACTGGGCTACCAGGAAGGAGAATGAGGAAGGAAATATGAGAGGAAGGAAGGAAGGAGTAGCAGCAATAGCATTTAGACTTATATACCACTTTACAGTGCTTTACAGCCCTCTCTAAGCAGTTAAGCCTGTTTGCCCCCAACAATCTGGGTCTTCATTTGACCCACCTCGGAAGGATGGAAGGCTGAGTCAACCTTGAGCCTGCTGAGATTCGAACTGCCAAATTGCAGGCAGCTGGCAGGCAGCAGAGGTAGCCTGCAGTACTGCACTCTAACCACTGCGTCACCGCGGCTCATAAAACAGGTTAGGCCTGATGACAACTTCCCCTGCTGTTCCCACAGGAGCCCGAAGAGGACGAAAAAGGCAAGAACTTAACCGTGGCCCAGCAGAAAGCTCAACATATCATGGAGTCGTTCGAGAACCCATTTCGAATGGTAAAAATCACTCTCCCCGCTTCCCCCACCCCCGAGCTGTTACTATTTGGCATTTAAAGAAGATGCAAATAGATCCCTTAATCCAGGGGGCTTCAACCTCTGGTTTGTCGACTGGCACTGGGCTGTGGCATGTCAGAAACCAGGCGGCGCAAACAAGCGAAGCCCCATCCGCGAGATGCAGGCAGCACGCGAAACCGCGTCTACCTCCAGTCTGTGGAAAAATCTCTCTCCATGGAACAGTTCCCCGGTGCCCAAAAGATTGGGAGTTGCTGCCTTAATTGATAACCCAGCCCGTTGGTGTGTCCACACACTCTTGCCTTAACTAAAGTGTCCCTGGTTTGTTTGTTTTTTACTTCCCTTAGTATTTGCCAGCAGAGCTCAATCCGATTCACATCTCTCAGGCTGCCAAGTCGGACCCGTCCTCAAAAATCTACGAGGTGAGAACATTTTCATATAACCAACGACCAGTCCGTCACGACGAGAGGCTCCCTGGACTTTCCAGTGGCCTTCTGTCCCTTCTCTGCCCTAAGAGGAAGCCAGGGCTGATCTTGGCCACCGGGAGATGGCTTCTCAATGGCAGCGTCGTGTCTTTCAGATCAGTAAGCGGTGGAAGCTCCTCAGCCAGGCCCAGCTCCAGGCGGCAGCCAAGAAAGAATCTGCAAAGCAGAAACTTCAGGCAGGTGAGGCTGAGTAGCTTGGTTGGTGGGCACTTCGTAAAAATGTGAGTCCAAAAGCATTTTCGGTCCTTCTTCTGATGCAGAGTCCCCCTGAGGGGGAGGTCAGAAGTCCTACCTCATAGGGGTAGTAATCTAGAACAAGGGTCCCCAACTTTGTGGCCCAGCTGGGATTGGGAGATAGGGGAACTGGGATGGGCGAGCAGCTGGACTTGTGTTGTGGCCCGCCAGCAGATCTGGCAGCAGATTCGGACAGTGAGGAGGTTGGGGAGGAACATGGACCAGTCCTGGAGTCTGGGGAAGGCTCTGATGAGGGCTCTGCGTCGGAGGCAGAGAGGGGGCCAGGGCCTCTGATAGTTATCAGCTGCCTTTGGAGTCAGACATCAGTGAGGCAGAGGAACAGCTGGAGCCTGTTCCCAGTGTGCGCATGCGGAGAGTTGCCAGACGAAGGGAACAGCTAAAGAACAAGGGTCGACTCAGGAGTAAAGCCACAGGTGGATGATGAATGACCCCTCTCAGAGGGAATAAAAGAGGAGCGACAGGGGAGTGGAGTTTGCAGGAGACAATTAGTTCATTCCTGCATTCTTGCCAATGAAAGATATCGGCCTGGCCACTCTCCAAGCCTGATAAAGGTCGGTAATTGTGAACTATCTTGAAAGACTGTGAGAGAGGAAAGACTTTGTTGGAGAGGAAGTCACTGTAAATTAAATAAAAGGGGTTTATCAGGACGAGGACTCGGCTTCGTGCTGCTGGGGAAGCCTAGGTCAAAACAACTTGCACGAGTGGCAGGCCAGCACATATGCATGTGAGTGCCCACCGGCCCGCCGCTCATACAAGGTGAGCTGTGTACATACGCACTCCAGCCAGCCACTTGTGTGATCCAATTCTGAATAGGCCACAGCCCGGGGTTTGGGAACCCCTGATCTAGAATAGGTAAGTGAGCATCAATGCTCATCCTACTTGAAGAGTAAATTCTGCAGTCAAACCAAGCGGTAGGCAGTTGCTTCCTTTTTTTTTTTTTTAATTTTTTTTTTTTTTTTTTTAGACAAACAAACATTTAATAAATCAATCATTCCTTCCATGTGACATCTCGGTGTTATCTCCAAAACTTTTTCTTTTTGGTGTTTCTTCTATCTTCATTCTCGCCAAATCCATTACGACAGTTCATCACTAACACAATATTCTAATTGTAGCATTTTTTATACATAACTATTCATTTACTTAATTATATCTCTTTTCTAACTAATGGTAAACTTGATTCCGAATCTTAAAAGTATTCTGAATCTTCTCTTTCTTTAATCATCAAAGTCAATCTATTCATTTCTGCACGGTCTAAACATTTTCTAATGACTTCTCCTTCCAAAAGTATTTTCTCTGCTTTCCAATTTTGTGCATAAACAATCCTTGCAGCCGTTATTACATGTATAATCAAATAAATATTTTCTTTACTAATTTTTTCTGGGAGGATTCCCAGTAGGAACAGCTCTGGTTTTGGCAGTTGCTTCCTGTGAGGTGGGGAGGATGAAAGGGGGGGGGGGAGAAGCTTTGTGTTAGTGATCCATTTCCACCAAAGCCGAGTGAAATGATCTTGAGCGGTGATCCAGCAAAGCTCCCTGTGTCCAGATTTGTTTGGCCGAGGCTTGAATCTCTCCGTCCTTTCCTTTCTTTCCTTCCTTCCTTTCCTTCTCAGCCTCCACTCCCCAGGCAGCCCCGAAAGGTGCAGAGAAGGAGCCCAAGATCAAAGACACGGAGGCCGTCTCTGTTCGCCAGTTAGCCGCGGTGAGTGTCAACGCTGGGGGAGATCTGGAAGCATGGAAAGCAGGGGTGAAATGCTTCCGGTTCAGACCGGATCGCCTGATCCGGTAGCGATGGAGGCGGGTGGTTCGGAGAACCAGTAGCAAAAATCCCTGCCCACCCCCCATTGCCCAGCTGAGCCACGCAATCATCAGAGGCTTTTTTTTTTATTTTTAAAAGCATTTTTCTACAACCATTTTGGCCGAAAAAATGCCTTTAAAAGTAAAAAAAAAAAAGCCTCTGATGATCGCGCGGCTCAGCTGGGATCATCAGAGGCTTTTAAAAGCATTTTTTTTACAACCTCTTCAGCCGAAGAGGTTATAAAAAAAACCTTTTTAAAAGGATAAAAAGTATCCGCCGATCAGGCAAGTCAGCTGGGATCGTCAGAGGCTTTTAAAAGCATTTTTTTTACAACCTCTTCAGCCGAAGAGGTTATAAAAAAAAACCTTTTTAAAAGGATAAAAAGTATCCGCCGATCAGGCAAGTCAGCTGGGATCGTCAGAGGCTTTTAAAAGCATTTTTTTTACAACCTCTTCAGCCGAAGAGGTTGTAGAAAAAAATGGTTTTAAAAGTTAAAAAAAAAAAAAAAGTTGGCCACGCCCACTCAGTCATATTACTCCGCCCTCCACCAAGCCACGCCCACAGAACCGGTAGTAACAAATTTTACATTTCACCACTGATGGAAAGGATCCGAAACCCGTTGATCCTTTCTGGGAAGACTCCTCCCCAACATGGATCTCCTATGTTACAATTGGAAGTAGCTGCAGTCGCGTTCCAGATTCTGCTTTGGAAGTTGGGGACGGGATTTTGTCCTGCCTCCTTGGAAACCATGCGGAGATTTTTATGCCTTCCTTGGTTGTGTTTCCAGCAAGAACACGCCACCCCAAAGCGGGAGGCAGAAGACCAGAATCCTGCGACGGAGACCCCCAAGAGGAAAAAGGCCAAACCTGAAACTCCTCAGCCTGAAGCAGACGCTGCCGCCAGCCAATTCACGCCCTTCGACTACAGCAAATCCGATTTCCGAGTCTTCGCCGGTAAAAAAAAAAAATCGCCCTTTCTTCGCTTCTTCAAAGGGACGCGGTGGCTCAGGGGCTAAGACGCCGAGCTTGTCGATCGAAAGGTCGGCAGTTCAGCGGTTTGAATCCCAAGTGCCGCATAATGGGGGGAGTTCCCGTGACTTGTCTCAGCTTCTGCCAACCTAGCAGTTCGAAAGCATGTAAAAAAAAAAATGCAAGTAGAAAAATAGGGACCACCTTTGGTGGGAAGGTAACAGTGTTCCGTGAGCCTTTGGCGTTGAGTCATGTCGGCCGCATGACCACGGAGACGTCTTCGGACAGCGCTGGCTCTCTGGCTTTGAAACGGAGATGAGCACCGCCCCCTAGAGTCGGGAACGACTAGCACACATGTGCGAAGGGAACTTTTACCTTTACCTTTTACCATGCTTCTTCAGCTACTGCCCAATTGTGCCCTTGGTTGCTGAACACCAAGCAACTTCGGTATTTTTTTTCTTGTCTTCTGTTACTTTTTGGACTCGGTAGCTTGGCACCGACATTCCTTCCTAAGAAGATCCCTTTCGGTTTTTCCTTTCGTTTCAGGGAGTAGCAAATCCAAGCCGCCACGACAATTTAATCCCACCATCCAGGCCTCTGGCAACAAGGTATGTATTTTATCCTTCCACTTTTTTATTATTTTTTATAAATAACTCAAGGCAGCGAACGTACATCCGTCTTCCTGCCTCCTCCTGTTTTCCCCACAACATCCCTGTGAGGTGGATTGGGGTGAAAGAAAGGGAGGGGCCCCAAGACCACTTACTGTCTTTCATGCTTAAGGCAGGACTAGAATTCATCACCTCCTGGTGTTTGGCCTAGTGGCAGGGATCAGCAACCTGCAGCTCTGGAGCCGCATGTGGCTCTTTCATCCCTCTGCTGCTGCTCTCTGTTGCTGGTCGGCTCCACACTTGATAGGGCTTTCGGTTAGGACAGGTAGAAGAAAAAGGAGGCCATGCTAGGAGGAGACACTATGGTGGGGTAACCGGACTTCCAGTCAGCTCCAGAATTGAACAGGGGCTCCCGGTTAGGACCTTTGTGGCTCTTTGAGTATTTAAGTTTGCCGACTCCTAGACTAGTGCCTTAACCACTAGACCCAACTGGCTCATTTCCTCGACTCATTTGCTGCTTCAGAGGAGAAAGTTAGCACAAACAATGAATGAATGAATGAATGAATGAATGAATGAATGAATGAATGAATGAATGAATTTTATTTGCCAGCCATGTGGTATCCAACGACTCTGGGCAGCTTTTCCGTGTCCTTCTCCTCAGCCCAGCCTATAGACCACAAAAATCAGGCTGCTGTGTGTTGTGCATTGTGTTGTCTTGTGGCTCTTTCAGATGTGGGGAAACCTAGAGGGGTGTTGTGATAGGTGGCTCAGTGGGGGTGAGAGCGATGCTTGGCCACACAAGTATTGTAAGCAGGAGATGGGTTTCTAATAATTATTGTTATGGAAGGGAAAATAGAATTATCAAGAGTTTCAATCAGACCATTCATCCTTTTTTTCCCCCTGTTCTCTTTTCTCCCTCCCCTCAAAAAAAACAACCTGCAGAAATTTTCAGGAGCCAGCAAATCACAGCAGGCAGCAGGAATGAAAAGCATGTCTTTCACAGCTGGAAAATCTAACAGGTAGGTACAGTTATAACAAATAAACGCACACACATACATACACACATACATATATATATCAAATTTTGCTGATAAAGAAATAAAGGGAGACTAGTATAGATCTATTTCAAGCTTTTTAGCTCTCATCAGCTAGCCATACCCTTACTCGGATTCGAACTTGGGCTGCCTGCGTGTTAAGCAGTTGTATTAACCTCTGAGCCACAAGTTCTCCTCTCTATCAGCTTGAGCCAGGGGAGAGATTAAAATATACCAATATAAATTTGGTATAAAATGGTTTGTCGTGAATGCGACTGCTTGAAGGCTCCTGGGTTGGAGCTGAAAGGCGAAACGCACACACACACATACGGAGAGAGAGGAAAGAGAGAGAGAGAGAGAGAGAAAGAAACATCTGGCTAGTATCCTTGCAGCAAATAGCAAACAGCTAGGTCAGGTTCAGCACATTATCGCAGCCTGATTCAGCACGAGCAGCTGATTGGCGGCCTCCCAGAATACCCCCAATCAGCTGTTCTAGGCTACAGGGATTGCCACAGACCATCACTGCCTCCGTGCCCCGCGTTTTTGGCCACCAAACGCATGGAGGCTGAAAACGCGATGCGCGGAGGCAGCGATCGGTGGCGATGTGCTGTGGCGATCCACGCAGCCTGGAACGGGACTAAAACAGAGCATTCGGAGGCCGAAAATGCGACACGCAGAGGCCAAAAACACAATGCGCAGAGGCCAAAAGCACGAGGCACGGAGGCGGCGATGTGCTGTGGCGATCCACGCCGCCTGGAACAGGTCTAAAACAGCGCGTGGAGGCCCAAAACGGCCGAAGTATGGGGGCCGGTGGGTGGGCAGGGCTACATTCGGTGTATAAGATGCCCCCAAATTTTCACCGTCTTTTAAGGGCGGGAAAAAGTGCGTCTTATACTCCAAAAAGTACCGTATATATAAAGTAAAACAGCTGGAATATTGGAACTACAGATAGTCCTCAACCTACGGTCACCATAGAGCCCCAAAGTTCTGTTGCTAAGCGAGACATTTGTTAAGTGAGGTTTGCCCCATTCTGCAACTGTGGGGATGCTGCCACAGGTCTAAATGTGAAAAATGGTTGTTACATTTTTTTTTCCAGTGCCATTATAATTTCGACTACCTGTACCTGGCAGATAAGACTTACAAGGCTTCTAGTCCCGTGATGGCGAACTTATGGTGGCATGCGGAGCCATATTGGTGGGCACGCGAGCTCAGCTCCGCCAGCTGATTTTTGGGCCTTCTGAGCCCCACCGGAAGTAGGGAAGCAGACTGTTTCCTGCCTCCGGAGAGTCCGGGAGGGCTGTTGAGGAAGGCCCGTTTTTTGCTCTCCCCAGGCTCCAGAGCCTTTCTAGGAGCTTGGGGAGGGCGAAAATGGCCTTCCCCATCCCACCCCGGAGGCCCTCTAGAGCCTGGGGAGAACAAAAAAACGGGCCTTCCGGTCCCACCGGAAGTTGGCAAACGACCCGTTTCCGGCCTCCGGGGGGGGAGACCGTTTTTGCCCTTCTCAGGCTCCTAGAAAGGCTCTGGAGCCTGGGGAGAGCAAAAAAAACGGGCCTTCTGGTCCCACCTGAAGTTGGCAAACAGGCTGTTTCCGGCCTCCGGGGTGTGTGTGTGTGTGTGGGGAAGGCTGTTTTCGCCCTCCTCAGGCTCCTAGAAAGGCTCTGGAGCGTGGGGAGGGCAAAAAACAGGCCTACCGGGCCAAAAGCAGGGGGCCGGGGTGCATAGAATTATGGGTGTGGGCATGCATGCGTGCGACCCCCCCCCCAAAAAAAGGTTAGCCATCACTGCTCTAGTCCATAATATGTCATGCCACTATTCGGCGACCATTTGACCATTTCTTAACCTTTTTATCCTCCTCACGCAGGGGTTTTCGGCACAACTGGCCAAAAAGATAACACACAGACCAAGGAAGTTCTTGGAAGACGCGAGAATCGAAGAGCAAAAAAAAAAACTCCTGCCACTTTTTGTATGGATAACCTGTTTTCGATGTTTTGTTTTTTAAAAAAAAAACAATTAAAATGCTTTTCTTTCACCTCTGAAAAGGAAAGGAAGGCAAGTTTAAATTAAGCGATGGTTCATTGGCTTCTGCTTTGCTTCTCTTGCTTCTTTATGCACTGCACGGTTATTATAGTTTAAATTAGCTTTATTCAAATTAACAGTCAAGTCCGTTGACCTAACGGGGAGGGGAGAGGAAAATTCAACATATAAACGCGTTAAGATGGTTCCAGAGTTTCTGAGCAGGTGCAGAGCGCAACTGCCTCTTAAATATTGATAAAAAGTGCTCCCCAAGGGACACCTGACCCTAAAAGAGTCAGTATTAAACTAACTGGCACTCCCTACTGACCTCCAAAAGGTCATGAGTGAAGGCCTGGCTAGTTATGAATGGGATACCACCAGGTGATCCCATGGCTGTAAGACTGGAAAGCAAGCAAACCTCTCAGAAGGCAAGAAAGGCACTCACAGTAGCTAATGGGATCGTATACAGGTAGTCCTCAACTTACAACCACCACTGAGACCAAAGTTGCTGTTGAGAAATGCGCTAAGTGAGTTTTGTTCCGTTTTACGACCTACCTTCTTGCCACAAGTCGTTAAGGGAATCACCGCAGTCGATAAGTTAGGAACCCTGTTGTGAACGCGGCCTGCCCCATTGACTTTGCTTTATATATATATATTATTAGTTTATCATATAAAATACAACAATACAAAAGATTAGGAAAAAGGGAAGGGAAAAGCGTAGGAAAATGAAAGAAAAGATTTTGAATTCTGACTCTGTTTGGTACAGTAGAATAAGATAACATCAAACCTCAGCTTTTTACTTTTAAGGTAAAGGTAAAGGTTCCCCTCGCACATATGTGCTAGTCATTCCCGACTCTAGGGGGCGGTGCTCATCTCCATTTCAAAGCCGAAGAGCCAGTGCTGTCCGAAGACGTCTCCGTGGTCATGTGGCCGGCATGACTCAATGCCAAAGGTGTTACCTTCCCACCAAAGGTGGTCCCTATTTTCCTACTTGCATTTTTTTTTACGTGCTTTCAAACTGCTAGGTTGGCAGAAGCTGAGACAAGGAACAGGAGCTCACCCTGTTACGCGGCACTAGGGATTTGAACCACTGAACTGCCGACCTTTTGATTGACAAGCTCAGCATCTTAGCCACTGAGCCCCTGCGTCCCTAGTATAGTATTAGAATAGTAGTATAGTATTAGTATTACTATAGTATTACTATACTAGTATAGTATAAGTATTAGTATAGTATAAGTATTAATTTAGTATTAGTATAGTGTAGTATAAGTATAGTATAAGTATTAGTATAGTATTAGTAGTATAGTGTGGTATAGTATAGTATAGTATAGTAGTATAGTATAGTATAAGTATTAATATAGTGTATAGTATAAGTATAGTATAGTACTTATACTATAGTGTACTATTAGTGTACTATTATAGTGTACTATTATAGTGTAAGAGTATAGTATAAGTATTAGTATAGTATTAGTATAGTGTAATATAGTGTAAGTATAGTATAAGTATTAGTATAGTATTAGCATAGTGTAAGTATAAGTATTAGTATAGTATTAGTATAGTGTGGTATAGTATAGTATAAATATAGTATAGTATTAGTATTGTGTAAGTATTAGTATAGTGTATAGTATAAGTATAGTATAGTACTTATACTATAGTGTAGTATTAGTGTACTATAATAGTGTACTATTATACTATAGTGTAAGTATTAGTATAGTATCACTATAGTATAAGTATTAGTATAGTGTAGTATAGTATAAGTATAGAATTAGTATTAGTATAGTATAGCCTTTATTGTCATTGTACCTCATGTACACAAGTATAAAGAATCGTCCCTATGCAGGTAATGGAATTGGCAGAGGCCTCCTGCCTGAGCAGGGGGTTGGGCTGGATGACCTCCGAGGGCCCTTTCCGATCAGCGCAGCTGCCAGCCCAGCCAAGCCACGTGGAGGGACGGCCCCTCGCTTCCGCGTCCGCCTTCCCGCCCCCCTCCACTCCCAGCCAATCAGGGCCCGGCTGCTCCGGCGCGCCCCACGTGGCCAGGCCTGGTACGCGCAACCTACCTCGCTGACTTCACTCGCCGCCTCCGGAAGGGCCCGTCCAATGAGAGCCCGGCTTCCCGTGCAGGCGCGGCTTCCCATTGGTCCCGCCCTTTGGGAAGGGCTGCGGCCACGCCTCCCGGGGGGCCCGCGGTTGGGTTGCGGCGCGGACAGGTGGGCAGGTGGGCCTCCGCAGCGGCCCCGGGAGGGAGGGAGGCCGGGCGGCCATGGAGGCGGCGGGGGCCGGAGGAGCCGTCTCCCCCGAGGGCTGGTTCCGCGAGACCTGCAGCCTGTGGCCCGGCCAGGCGCTCTCCCTGCAGGTGGAGGAGGTGCTGCATCACCAGCGCTCGCCCTTCCAGGAGATCCTGGTCTTCCGCAGGTCAGGCTCCCACCGAGGGAGGGGAGGGGAGGGAAGGGAAGGGAGGGAGAAATGGGAATGGGGAGGGAGGGAAGGGAGGAAGGAAGGAGAGGAGGGAACGAAGGGAGGGAGGAAAGAGAAAGGAAGGAGGGAGGGAGGAAGATAGGAAGGAAGGAGAGATGGGAATGGGGAGAGATGGAGGGAGGGAAGGAAGGAGGGAAGGGAGGGAGAGATGGGAATGGGGAGGAAGGGAAGGGAGGGAGGAAGGGAAGAGAGAAAGGAGGGAGGGAGGGAGGAAGATAGGAAGGAAGGAAGGAAGGAGAGATGGGAATGGGGAGAGAGGGAAGGAGGAAGGAAGGGAGGGAGGGAGGAGAGAAAGGAGGGAGGGAAGGAAGAAAGGAGGAAGGGAAGAGAGAAAGGAAGGAGGGAGGGAGGGAGGAAGATAGGAAGGAAGGAAGGAGATGGGAATGGGGAGGAAGGAGGGAGGAAGGGAAGGGAGGGAGGAAGGGAAGAGAGAAAGGAGGGAGGGAGGGAGGAAGATAGGAAGGAAGGAAGGAGAGATGGGAATGGGGAGAGAGGGAAGGAGGAAGGGAGGGAGGGAGGAGAGAAAGGAGGGAGGGAAGGAAGAAAGGAGGGAGGGAAGGAAGAAAGGAGGAAGGGAAGGGAGGAAGGGAAGAGAGAAAGGAAGGAGGGAGAGAGGGAGGGAGGAAGATAGGAAGGGAAGGGAGGGAAGGAAGGAAGGAGAGATGGGAATGGGGAGAGAGGGAGGGAGGAAGATAGGAAGGAAGGGAGGGAAGGAAGGAGGAAGATAGGAAGGAAGGAGGAAGATAGGAAGGGAAGGAAGGAAGGAGAGATGGGAATGGGGAGGGAGGGAGGAAGATAGGAAGGGAGGGAGGAAGATAGGAAGGAAGGGAGGAGAGGAAGGAGGGAGGGAGGAAGATAGGGAGGAGGGAGGAGCTGCAACTAGTCCTGCAAGGCTGATCGGGGCAGGAAAGGAGCTGCCTCCCCCCTCCCCCCCCCCCCGGTAACGATCTGCAGGGTGGATTTGGTCCCGTGGGTCTCAAAAGGGCGAATGGGAATCTCCGTGGGTCCCAAAGGAGCCGCTGTGCGCTCGATCCTAAGAAGCGAAGATCGGCTGGCGTTTGCATGCAATGAACCAATGGGCTCGCTTGCCAGGCATCCTTCGCCCAAGGGGGAGCCAAACCCGGTTGGTTGGGTGGCACTCCGATCCAGTTGGCTCGGGCTGCCAAAAAACCTCCACCGGGCACCGACAGGCTTCCTCGCCCAGGAATATAGGCAGCTGGGATGGGGAGAAGTGTCAGCCGAAACTGGACGAGAAAAAAATGGAGAGGGAAAAGTGGTTTTTGGAAGGGAGAATGAGCGGAGGGGAAGGAGAGAGAGAGTGCTGATCAAAGCAGAAATCGTCACGTGTTTGTTGGATGGATGGATGGATGGATGGAGAGATGCGGTGGGTGAGTTTTATCCTCGGGGACAGCAAAGGTGGCCCAAAGTCTAAACAGTAACAGAGTTGGAAGGGACCTTGGAGGTCATCTAGTCCAACCCCCAGCTCACGCAGGAGACCTATTACTACGGATTCGGACCGCCGACCTTTCTGATCGACAAAGCTCGGCGTCTTAGCCACTGAGCCGCCTAGCCAGGCTATCTAGAAATCTTATCGCCTCCCTTTGAATCCTCCCGCTTAAAACTTCAGCGGGATCCTTCGACCCTCTCTCCTTTCCAGCAAAACCTACGGGAACGTCCTGGTTCTTGACGGAGTCATCCAGTGCACCGAGAGAGATGAGTTCTCCTACCAGGAAATGATCGCCAACCTCCCTCTGTGCAGCCATCCGAACCCTCGGAAGGTGAGCGTTTCTCAGCTCCGCCAGGAGCCGGAGCTTTGCTTGCTGTTGGCTACCTGGGTTGGGGGGACGGCCCCAGCAGCGGGGTGTCTGGCCATGCTTGACAGACATACCAGGAGATGGTGTCCCTGGAGCCCAGCATCTTCTCTTGGTGTTGCTGTGTCCTGGAGCAGGCAGCCTTTCCACATGGAGACTTCTTCTCTCGTCACAGTTGCTCCTGATTGGGGGTCAACAAAGCATTAAAAGGTTAAATTTAAAGGTAAAGGCAAAAGCGGTATGCTCCGTCCCATATTTAGGTAGACCAGGTTGCCCTGATAGATTGCTCACACCGGAAAAACACTTAAAGCATTCAAATGCCAGCCGATGATCGTTAATGGAATATATAGACTATAAAAGGTAAAGGTTCCCCTCGCACATATGTGCTAGTCGTTCCTGACTCTAGGGGGCGATGCTTCTCTCAGTTTCAAAGCCGGAGAGCCAGCGCTGTCCGAAGACGTCTCCGTGGTCATGTGGCCGGCATGACTCAACGCCAAAGGTGCACGGAACGCTGTTCCCTTCCCACCAAAGACGGTCCCTATTTTTCTACTTGCATTTTTTTATGTGCTTTCGAACTGCTAGGTTGGCAGAAGCCGGGACAAGTCACGGGAGCTCACCCCGTTCCGCGGCGCTAGGGATTCGAACCGCTGAACTGCCGACCTTCTGATCGACAAGCTCAGCGTCGTAGCCGCTGAGCCGCCGCGTCCCTTTTATAGACTGTAGAATTCCTGATTGGCCAAGTGGGATTGGACACACAAGGAGTTTGTCTCCGGTGCATAAGCTCTCGGTGTACATGCAAGCAACAAGTGATAAATTGCGATCGTTTTGATTATGTGTTCACGCATCTAGTCCTCATGTCCCAAAGGAGCTTTTTTTTTTCTTTGAAGACGTTTCGCTTCTCATCCAAGAAGCTGCTTCTAGGTAAATGTCTTCAAAGAGAAACCAGAAAGTCCAGTTGCCTCTTGAAAAAAAGCACGTTGGGTCAACCATGACCTGGAGGACTGAGAATCTCCGTAGACATCTAGTTTTCATGGAGAGAAATCTCTGGTGCAATGCCCACTCTGTAGCATTAACATCCCCCCCTTCCGCCCACGAGATCCATAGGGTCCCCATCTTGGTGTTGTGGCCCGTCAGCGGCCTGTGCAGCTAGTAGCTGATTCCAACAGTGAGGAGGCTGGTGTGGTGCTGCACCAGCAGCCTGTGCAGCTGGCACTCGAGTCGGACAATGAGGAGGCTGGAGAAGATGTGGTGCCAGAGGCTGGGATTCAGCCAAGGCCTTCAGAAGCTCCCATGGGTGAAGAGGACGAAGAGGAGGAGCCTCTTCTTGATGCACAGGCACACAGAGCTGCCAAAAAGCAGGAGTGGTTCCTCAGGAGGAGGTCTCCTCGAGAGTAAGGCTTGGGGCTAATTGGCCACTCCCTTAGCCTATTTAAGGAGGAACGCCAACTGAAGCAATTTACAGGGAACAACTTCGTTCGTGTCTTGATCTTAGTTCTCTGCAAATTGCTTCTGGGCTTTCTGCCAACCCTAGTAAGATTACGATTATTTTTTCTTTGGATTCTTGTAGGCTGTTAAGAAAGTTAATTAACAGCCTTTATTTGAAAAAAAACTGATTTAATTTAGTAAACTAAGGTTTGTACAGACTTTGTGTGGGCTGCATTCTTTGGGGTCCGTAGCTGGGGCAGAACACTTGGTGATGTTTAAAAAGTTGTGGGAACTCTGGCTGCTCCCCCAGGCCTTGGAAGGAGTGTGGGTGCCAAGCCCTGTAGAATTACATCCAAGCATTGGTCTCCAGTCTGTGCCTTTTTTCTGCATTTAATTTAATTTAATTTAACTTATCGAATTTCTATGCCGCCCAACTCCCAAGGGACTCTGGGCGGCTTACAGTAAAAAAAAATACAAATAATAATACAGTTTTAACACTGTAAGTTCTCTTGAGGGATTCGGGTGGCCTCTAAATCCACGTAAGGCTTTGATGGAAATTTGGCTTGTAGCTTAAGGCAGCACCTTCTCCTTTTTTTGTCCAGATTCTGATTATCGGTGGTGGCGATGGCGGAGTCTTAAGAGAAGTGGTGAAGCATCCTTCCGTTGAGTCGGTAATACAGTGTGAAATCGACGAGGTATGCCTTGATTTGCAAAAACTTGATGGACTCGTAGAACTAAAACTCATGGGAGATGACCGTGTTTCCCCGAAAATAAGACCGGGTCTTATATTAATTTTTGCTCCAAAAGACGTGTTAGGGCTTATTTTCTGGTTAGGTCTTATTTTGGGGAAAATACGGTACTAAATGCATCTATCTGGCTGACAATTTTAACGGGCTTATTTTGGGGGTAGGGCTTATATTATGAGCATCCTGAAAAAAATCATGCTAGGGCTTATTTTCTGGTTGGGTCTTATTTTGGGGAGAAACAGGGTAACACGAAGCGGAGTTGCAAAAATTGCAGGGTTGCGTGGGTATGATTGAAACCCGCCTTCCAGATGTTTGCACTTCAACTCCCAACGTTCTCAGCAACGGCTGTGCCAGATCCAATCCCTTTTCTCGTGTCTAGGTTTGCAGTAACTGTGCAAGATTCGGGTTTTGCATACATCTCCGGACACTGCCGAGGTCTATTGTCCTTAGGAAGTTTATTCCACTGTTTCACTGAAATCCACCTCCTCGCAAGTTTCCCTGTTTGGATGGGAAAAATAGCCAGCCAGATCTGGGACCAGAACTGTCGTCTTTAGTTAAGAGCCTTGGTGGTGCAGCGGACTAAAGTGCTGTTAAGTAGCACTTAGCTGCCAGCTGCCTGCAATTACTGCGAGTTCAAATCTCACCAGGCTCAAGGTTGACTCAGCCTTCCATCCTTCCGAGGTAGGTAAAATGAGGACCCGGATTGTAGGGACAATAAACTGACTTTTAAGCCGAAAGCCCTACTAAGCAGGTATATACAAAAGTACGAAGGCAATTGGTTAACGCATTGTAAGCCACCCTGAGTCTCCGGAGAAGGGCAGCATATAAATTGAACCAATAAATAAATAGTTCTTCTCTGTCCCCACAAACGGGGGGGCAGCATCTGGTTTTTCCCTTAATGGAACATTGTCCTGGTTAGATTTCAATCAAGGGGAGGAGAATTCCGACTGGCAGAATCTTCCAGAGTTGGGTGGAAGAGGAAATTCAAAGGTGTGAGGCCCAAGAGGCAGAAAATTCTGCTTGTCCCAACTGGAGGCTGAAGTGCTTAGCCTGGAACAGAATGTTCTTCCCCAAAAATGCCCCCGGTGAAAATCAAACTCCAGGGCAGGAATGTTCTGGCAAGTGGATTTACTCCCTCCCGAGTCCTCGAACAACCTCGCAGTTCCCAGATGTTGGGAGGCAGAAAAACAAAGAGAAACTCAGCAAGCCGTCCAATTACGTTTCCTATAAAAGTTACCCTTGCGATTTGTTAATACGATATTTATTTATTTATTGGTTCGATTTATATGCCGCCCTTCTCCGGAGACTCAGGGCGGCTTACAATGCGTTAAGCAATAGCCTTCATACTTTTGTATATACCTGCTTAGTAGGGCTTTCGGCCCCCCCTAAACAGTGTTCTTTTTTATACAAAGTCAGCTTATTGCCCCCCACAATCCGGGTCCTCATTTGACCTACCTCGGAAGGATGGAAGGCTGAGTCAACCTTGAGCCTGGTGAGATTTGAACTCACAGTAATTACAGGCAGCTGGTGTCACTTAATCTGCTGCGCCACCAAGGCTCTTTACTAGGATTTATTCTCGGGCGGTTTACTTCTGAATTTATGGTCAGCTGAAGAATAGCCTGTATATCATGCAGTCCTTATTGGACTCAAGGGCACAGCCTGGGATGGGGTTGGCGGGGGGGTGTTGGGGGGTGCAGGAAGAAGTAAAGCAGGTAGGGTTGGGGTAAATTGGAAAAAAAACGCAGAGAGGGGCTTCTTAACTAGCGCTGTGTTGTGACCATATGAAAAGTAATGCCTTAGGATTAAGCAACAGAAGGGCTGCCTGTGGTTTAGCGGTAGATACAGGTAGATACAGATGCACAGAGTTGGGAAGGGACCTTGTAGGTCATCTAGTCCACCCCCGCAGACCCTATGCCATTTTCGTCCGATGGCAGTCCCGGTCTCTTCTTGAAAGCTTCCAGGGATGAAGCTCCCACAACTTCCGAAGGCAACTTCTGTTCCATGGGTTGATCGTTCTCCCCGTCAGAAAATTTCTCCCTTATCTCCAGGTTGAATCTCTCCTTGGTCAGTTTCCATCCTTCGGGTGCTTTGGAAAATAGGTTGACCCTCTCAGATATTGGAAGACTGGTTATCCTGTCTCCCCTGGTCCTTCTCTTCACTTCAGACATGCCCAGTTCCTGCAACCGTTCCTCATATATTTTAGCTTCCGATCCCCTAATCATCTTTCTTGCTCTTCTCTGCACTCTTTCTAGAGTGTAAACATTTTTTTTTTTTTATAGTGTGGTGACCAAAACTGGATGCGGTACTCTAGGTGTGGTCTTACTAAGGCTTTATAGAGTGGTATTAGTACCTCCCTCGATCTTCATTGTCTCCCTCTGTTCATGCAACTTAGGATTTCTAAGCAACTGTGCCACTACCATTCGAAGGGCTGAGATTGATTCTTCCGCAGGCAGAGCTAGGAAAAACTTTTGGCTTGAAATTCTCACAAAGGTGTGACATGTGACGTAAAAGGGACTTTCTCTGTTCCAGGACGTGATCCAGGCCTCTAAGAAATATCTCCCCGGCATGGCCGTGGGCTACTCCAGCCCCAAGCTGACGCTCCACGTTGGAGACGGATTTGAATTTATGAAGCAGAACCAAGAGGCTTTTGATGTGATCATCACCGATTCGTCTGACCCCATGGGTGAATCTGGGGAGCCTGGCCCCACCTGCAGTCTTCCCAATCTGCCTTTTTCCCGCTTTTGGTGTTAAGGCCTCCTTCTCCCCGTTTTATCCTCCCAATGAACCCTGCCAGGTTTTTTTTTATTTGATTTGATTTATATGCCGCCCTTCTCCGGAGACTCAGGGCGGCTTACAATGCGCTAAGCAATAGCCTCCATCCTTTTGTATATTTTATACAAAGTCAGCTTATTGCCCCCACAAACTGGGTCCTCAATTTACCTACCTTAGAAAGGACGGAAGGCTGAGTCAACCTTGAGCCTTGGCGAGATTCGAACCTGCAGTAATTGCAGGCAGCTGGTCTTAATAACAGGGTGCTTTAGACCACTGTACTACCAAGGTTGAGAGAAAGCAGCTACTCCAATCGTCCCAAAGGTGTGCTTTTTTTTTTTTCCAAGACTTTCACTGGACTGTCTCTGGTTTTTTTTCTTTGAAGACGTTTCGCTTCTCCTCCAAGAAGCTTCTTCGGCTCTGACCGGATGGCGGGAAATGGCAGGGTGTCCCTCAGGGTGAACACAGATAAACCTCCAAGTGGCGTCAATGGCTTATCACAGGTGAAGGTTGCCCTCGCACATATTTGCTAGTCGTTCCCGACTCTAGGGGGCAGTGCTCATCTCTGCTTCAAAGCCTGAAGAGCCAGCGCTGTCCAAAGATGTCTCCGTGGTCATGTGGCCAGCGTGACTCAACGCCAAAGGCGCACGGAACGCTGTTCCCTTCCCACCAAAGGGGGTCCCTATTTTTCTACTTGCAGTTTTTTTTTTTTTTTTACGTGCTTTCGAACTGCTAGGTTGGCAGAAGCTGGGACAAGTCACGGGAGCTCACCCCGTTATATGCGGCACTGGGGATTCGAACCGCTGAACTGCCGACTTTTCGATCGACAAGCTCAGCGTCTTAGCCACTGAGTCACCGTGTCCCTATAAAAGGCTCTCTATAAAAGAACGCAAATGACCGGCTGTCTGTAAGGAGCATCAATCCTTCCGTTCCCCGCCATCCAGACAGAGCTGAAGAAGCTTCTTGGATGAGAAGTGAAACGTCTTCAAAGAAAAAACCGGAAAGTCCAGGTGCCTCTTGGAAAAAGCACCTTTGGGACAACCATGACCTGGATGACCGAGAATCTCCATAGACAGCTACCAGGGATGGGCTGCTGGGGGTTCGGGAGAACCTCTAGCTAAGATTCTGTGCAGTTCGGAGAACCGCCAAATCCCACTCCTGGCTGGCCCCGCCCACTCCGCCCCTCCCCTCCCAGGAGTCCCCCACGCAGCCCGTTTTTGGTGCAGGGGGCGCACAGAGGCTCAGGGAGGGCAAAAAACGAGCCTAACAGAAGTTTGGGAGGGCCTCTGGAGCCTGGGGAGGCCGTTTTCGCCCTCCCAGAGTCTCAAGGAAAGCCTCCAGAGCCCGGGGAGGGCAAAAACGCCCCTTTCCCCCCCACCACTATGGTGCAGGAGGCTGACTTGGCCACGCCCACCATGGCCACGCCCAGCTAGCAACCAGGCAGAGAACCCCTTGCTAAAATTTTTGAAGCCCACCCGAGCTTCTCTGATCACTCAAGCCCAGGGAGACTTGGATCCACATCTCCCCAGTTTTAATCTGATGCGTTGACCTTACAAAGCTCTTTTAATACCCCCCGTTTTCTTCCCAGGTCCAGCAGAAAGCCTGTTTAAGGAATCCTATTACCAGCTGATGAAAACCGCCTTGCGGGAAGACGGAATTCTGTGTTGCCAAGGTGATTCCTGATCCGAGTGTCGGGTCTTGTCCAGTTCCCCATTCGTTGAGCTAAACCTCTCTTCGGCCTTGTTTTTTTCTGCCGTTTTGCTTTTAAGATCCCCCTTAAAGAAACACCCCCCACCCCTCCCAAGCAGTCTGAACCCACCGGGCTCTGCATTCTCAGCATGGTTAACCCAAGTCAGTTGCAAACGTGAGCACAGGTAGTTCTCGGTTTACAACAATTCGTTTAGCGAAGGTTTGAAGTTACCACCTCACTGGGAAAAAAATGACCAGGGGTGAAATCCAGCAGGTTCTGGCGAACCGGTAGCGGAAATTTTGAGTAGTTCGGAGAACCGGCAAATGCCACCTCTGGCTGGCCTCAGAGTGGAGAGGGAATGGGGATTTTGCAGTATCCTTCCCCTGGAGTGGGGAGGGAATGGGGATTTTGCAGTATCTTTCCCTGGAGTGGGGAGGGAATGGGGATTTTGCAGTATCCTTCCCCTAGAGTGGGGAGGGAATAGGGATTTTGCAGTATCCTTCCCCTGGAGTGGGGAGGGAATGGGGATTTTGCAGTATCCTTCCCCTGGAGTGGGAGAGGGAATGGGGATTTTGCAGTATCCTTCCCCTGGAGTGGGAGAGGGAATGGGGATTTTGCAGTATCCTTCCCCTGGAGTGGGGAGGGAATGGGGATTTTGCAGTATCCTTCCCAGGGCACGCCCACCAAGCCACGCCCACAGAACCGGTAGTAAAAAAAAAATGGATTTCCCCACTGAAAATGACTTATGACCATTTTCCGCTCACGACCATTGCCGCATTCCCACGGTCAGGTGATTCAGACACTCGGCCACTTTGACTCATATTTATGACGGTTGCAGTGTCCCGGGGATCACGCCATCCCCTTTGGCGACCTCCGGCCAAGCAGCGTCAATGGGGGAAGCCAGATTCACTGAACAACCGACTTGCTGGCTTTTAACAACTGGAGGGATTCGCTTAACAAGCGTGGCGAGAAAGGTCGTAAAACAGGGCGAATTTCATTTAACAACTGTCTCGTTTAGGAACATCCATGCTGGGCTCCATTGCGGCCTCAAGTCGAGGACGACTTTGCCAAATAGGTTCAGTGTGGTTATTTATTTATTTTTAATCTTGCTTTGCCGGTTGGTTTATGGCTGGTCTCAGTTTTGTGCGTACCCAGATCTCTGGGTTGGCTTAAGAGCCGGAGGCATGTACAAACTCAGAAAAACGGGTTTTATTTAGTCACAAATTAACTGGTACGGTGCTTTTATAAAAACAAGAAAAAAACACGATGAGGCTTGCAGGAAAAGGACGTCTCTGATTCTGCCTCGCGAAAAGACCAGGGCCAGGCAGACGGGGGGAAAAAACCATCCTCTCCAGTGGTGAAATGTAAAATTTGTTACTACCGTTTCTGTGGGTGTGGCTTGGGGGGGGTAATGTGACTGGGTGGGCGTGGCAATTTTTTTAATTTATTTTTTTATCTTTTAAAAGCCTACAACCTCTTCGGTGAAGAGATTGTAAAAAAATGTTTTCAAAAGGCTCTGACGATCCCAGCTGAGTTGCCTGATCGGCAGAGGCTTTTTTTTTCCTTTTAAATTCCTCTGACGATCAGGCAACTCAGCTTGGATCGTCAGAGCCTTTTAAAAGAAAAAAAGCCTCTGCCCATCAGGCAACTCAGCTGGGATCGTCAGAGGCTTTTAAAAGAAAAAAAGCCTCTGCCCATCAGGCAACTCAGCTTGGATTGTCAGAGGCATTTAAAAGAAAAAAAGCCTCTGCCCATCAGGCAACTCAGCTGAGATCGTCAGAGGCTTTTACAACCTCTTCAGAGGTTATAGAAAAAAATGCTTTTAAAAGCCTCTGACGATCCCAGCTGAGCCGCACGATCATCAGAGGCTTTATTTTTTTTACTTTTAAAAGCATTTTTTCGGCCGAGGAGGTTGTAGAAAAAATGCTTTTAAAAGTAAAAAAAAAAAACCTCTGATGATTGTGCGGCCCAGCTGGGCATGGGGGGGGAGGGCAGGGATTTTTGCTACTGGTTCTCCGAACCACCCACCTCCATCGCTACCGGATCGGGCGATCCGGTCCAAAGCGGGAGCATTTCACCCCTGATCCTCTCTCATTTTCTTTCTCTTCACCAGGGGAGTGCCAATGGTTGCACCTCGACCTCATTAAGGAGATGCGCCAGTTCTGTAAATCTCTCTTTCCGGTGGTCGAGTACGCCTACTGCACCATCCCGACGTATCCCAGCGGCCAGATTGGCTTCATGCTTTGCAGCAAAAATCCAGTAAGGACCAAGAGCCTTTTTTTTTCCTCTCTCCCTGAATTTGCATTAACGGAGTGAGTCAGTGTAATTGTGTATGGGGCGAGGTAGAAGAGGAGGTGAACGAGCCGGCCTTGTTCGTCCTTGGGAGACCTCAAATGGCTTGTTGTGGCCCGCCAGCTGCCAGTGGAACTGGCAGCAGATTCGGACAGTGAGGAGGTTGGGGAGGAACATGGGCCTGTCCTGGAGTCTGGGGAAGGCTCTGATGAGGGCTCTGCATCGGAGGCAGAGAGGGGACCAGGGCCGTATGTCAGTTATCAGCTGCCTTCGGAGTCGGACATCAGTGAGGCAGACGAATAGCTGGAGCCTGTTCCCAGTGTGCGCATGCACAGAGTTGTCAGACGAAGGGAGCAGCTAAAGAACAAGGGTCGACTCAGGAGTAAAGCCCAGGTGGACGATGAATGGCCACTCCCAGAGGGAATAAAAGAGGAGCGAAAGGGGAGTGGAGTTTGCAGGAGACAATTAGTTCACTTAATTGGTTCGTGACTCCTTGCCACGTTTGGAAGATATCGGCCTGGCAGCTCTCCAAGCCAGATAAACTCGGTGACTGTAAATTCACCCTTGAAAGACTTTGCTGGATGTGAATGAGAGGAATTCACAGTAACTTGTCAGGACAAAGAGTCTGCTTCGTGCTCTTGGGAAGCCTAAGTCAGAACATGGCTCCTTTTGCTTTTGAGTTGGAGCTTCTGGCTTCTCGGGTGGCCTTCCTTTCCAATGTCCAGTGTAGTCTTGCCCGCTCACAACTCCATGCTAGAGAAGTCTAGGAGTACTTCTGGAGGGGGAAAAGCTTCACTTATTGATTCCAAGGGCCGCGGACGAATAAAACCCGGCTGTGTGGTTCTTATTTATTTTATTTATTTATTTATTTATTTCATCGTGTGAAATCTTCTGCAGAACACGAACTTCAGGGAACCGATCCAGCTACTTTCTCAGGAACAAGTGGAAAACATGAGCCTTAAGTATTACAACTCGGACGTCCACCGAGCAGCTTTCGTCTTGCCAGAGTTTGCACGAAAGGTAAACCACGCGTGGAGATATATATATATATATATATATATATATATATATATTTATATATCTGCCATTGCCGGTGTGGTTCCCTTTCCTTGGAACGGGCCCACCGGGTTGCCGTAACCTCCTTCTAGGTCCGTGATGGCATGCAGAGTCCTTTCTGCGGGCACATGAGCTGTTGCCCAGCTCGGCTTCACCCCGCATGCGCCTCCCGCCAACCAGCTGATTTTCGGGTCTTTGCCGTGCATGTGTTGGGCGGGCACATGCGGGAGATGGGTGCACATGTGCGGGGGGTGGAGGGGTCGCACACGCATGCGAGGGGGAGCCAGGGGGGGTCATGCACGGGGCGACACTCCCCCCTCCGTGGCCCTTTTTGAGCCTATCAGGCCTCCTGTGACCAAAAACGGGCCACACGGTGGGGACACACAACGACAAAAAAAGTTAACCATCACTGCCCTAGGTGTATTGGCTGGCTGGCTCAGGCTCCCACCTTGTCCCTTCCCTCCTCCGGGAGCAAAAGCCTGGGAAAAGTGGGAGGGGCCTGGTTTATCCCTTTTGCTGTGTGCCCTTTTTCGCTGCCCCCAGAAGAAGCAATTGTTGAATAAGCACCTAACACAATTATTTTATTCGTTCAGGGCAGAATGTTTCCCATGCTTTACCCACCTGTAACCGCTGTATTTTTCTCCTCCTCTCCACCCCCTTCTTTCCCCTCCCTTCCCCAGGCACTGAGTACCGTGTAAAAATGGCACCGGACAGCTTGGCCTCTTCCCTTGATTCATCTCGAAGCGGCACCACCGTAGCAGCAAATTTTCTCCGGCGATGGCTCGGCCCTCCCGTCTACAAGTCCGGGCACTCTTGCTGAATGTAAAGGACTTGGCGTTCGGGCCCCCTGGCAAGACTCCAAAATGTCTACTCAGGCCTTGTTTACAGGCTGTGTTGCTTGGAGGTGGCTCCTTCCTCCAGAACTGAGCATTAACCCAGTCGGCGTTTCCTTTTTAACTGCCCCGATTCATGGCTCTGTATTTATAGCTAACGAATATTTCCCCTCCCCCAAAGGCTCTTTTTCTGATGCCCCTCCCCCTCCCTCTCCCCCCCACACGCCCCTCCTGGTAACTCAGCAGATGTTCTGACCTAGGCTCCCTTAACAAGCAGGAGGCAGGAATTGATCCCGGCAAAATGTCTTTTATTTACACGACTGTGAATTATGTTCATTCACAGTCAGCCAAGGCCTGTCCAAACAGTTTTTCAAAGGAATATTTATCAACACAGACCTTATCTCGTTTGGCAAGCTGCCACGTAACTTGTTTCCAACTGCAGCACAAGGCCAAACTTGGCACAGAGTCACGGAACGAATGAATTCTATCCTGCAAAAGCCCACTCCCCCTTCGCTCCTCCTTTATTTCCTGTGGGAGGAGACAATCACCTCCAAGGTGTGGCTTTACTCCCGAGTCGACCCTGCTCTCTGAGTTGTTCTTGTCTCCTGGCAGCTCTCCGCATGCACACGCTGGGAACGGGCTCGAGCTGTTCCTCTGCCTCACTGCTGTCTAGCTCCCTCTCTGCTTCCGACGCAGAGCCCTCATCACAGCCTTCCCCAGGCTCCAGGACTGGCCCAAGTTCCTCCCCAACCTCCTCACTGTCTGATTCTGCCGGTGGGCCACAACAGTAGAGGGGCCTGGTTTGGCAGCAACCCCCACCCCCGAACAGTGATGTTTTAAAAGCAAACGCCCACTTCTCATCTCCCCCCCCCCCCATCTTCGTCTTCCATAGGAGAAGCAATTCCTTCCATTTCACTGCTTTGGATATTTTGCCCCTTCCCTTGGCTTGGGCTCTGCTCCCAGAAACCCCTTTTTAGCTGACCGAAGAAGCATCTGCCAGCTTTGCCTGTTGTGACCTAGGCCCAAGTAGTTATTACCAGACACAATCGGTCCTAAACATATTTTATTAGAACAGCTGAGAATTACTTCATTCTCAGCTTAGTCCAAATTAATTCCAAAACAAATTCTTCGTAAACAGTCCTTCGGCCTTATCACCAACCTTTGTCTACTTTGGCACCCTGCCAAAGGCTTTTCTTGGCAAAAGTTCAGAAACGAGACGGTGACTGGAAACAGATTTAGCAACGTTGCTTTCCTACAAAGATCCCAAGAGCCGTTGTTGCTCTTTTAAGCCTTCTGGGAGGGGCCAGTCATCTCCTGGCCTTACTCCCGAGTCGTCCTTTTTGCTTTAGCTGCTCTTGCCTTCTGGCAGCTCTTCGCATGCACGCACTAGGATCAGGCTCCTCCTGTTCCTCTGCCTCTCTACTATCCGGGGGCTCCGGAGTCTGCGCATCGCTCCCAGATGGCCCTGGCCCCATCTCTGCCTCCAACGCAGAGCTCTCGTCCGGGCCTTCCCTAGACTTCAGGACTGGCCCATTGTCCTCCCCAGCTTCCTCACTGTCCGACTCCACTGCCAGCTCCACAGCCTGCTGGCGGACCACAACATTGCCAGCCTGCTATCAAGAGAGAAGAGGCATTTTAAACTCTCTTCGTTTGTGCTGCCGGAAACGTCAGTATAATCGGAGAATTTCCAACCGACAACAAGTCTGGGCCTTTTCCACACCAAACCGCTCCCAAATTAACTGTTGTAATCATGCATCTTTGTTAAGCCAGGGCAGCCTGGAAAATGAAAATGACTATCCCTCCCAGAAGCACGTTTTGTACAAACGTGGGGAACTGTCTCCCCTTTTAAAGAAGATAACCGTGGTTTGCAAAATGACATATACCTTTCCTTGAGCCGCTTGTTCTTGGAGTGTCTTGAGCTACAAGTGTCCAAATTCCCAGTTTGAGATTGATAAAGCCGGCGCCATTTGACCCAGCTGTGCCCATCTTCCTTTCAAATGACCGAGATAAGATTTTGGTCCTCCTGGTTCGAAATAAGGGCCAAGGGCTGGGGATTCTGGGGGCTGCAGCCCAAAAGATCTGGGGAGGAAAGGAGACCATTGATTTTAGCCAGTCCCCCGTGTCATTCATTCTGCCTTGTGGGAAAATTGTGCCTAGGTACAGTATAGGCCAGCAGGGTATTGTCTGTATGTATGATTTTGTTTCCTTTTTAAAAAAAAAAAAAATATCTAACATGGATTTTGTCTCTTTTTTTGAGGGTGTGGGGGAATTGAGCACAGCAAGCAAAGAAAGGGACGCGGTGGCTCAGCGGCTGAGATGCTGAGCTTGTCGATCGAACAGTCGACAGCTCAGCGGTTCGAATCCCTAGTGCCGCGTAACAGAGTGAGCCCCCGTGACTTGTCCCAGCTTCTGCCTACCTAGCAGTTCGAAAGCACGTAAAAAAAAAATGCAAGTAGAAAAATAGGGACCACCTTTGGTGGGAAGGGAACAGCGTTCCGTGCGCCTTTGGCGTTGAGTCATGCCGGCCACATGACCACGGAGACGTCTTCGGACAGCGCTGGCTCTTCGGCTTTGAAACGGAGATGAGCACCGCCCCCTAGAGTCGGGAACGAGTAGCACATATGTGCGAGGGGAACCTTTACCTTTAAGCAAAAAAAAAGAAAAGCTTGTGGCCTTTTGTGTTAATATTGGGATTTAGCAAACGCTTTGTAGAATTCCGTGGGGTGAGAACTGTCGTTCGTGTCTTTTGGCCAAGGCAAATGGGGTCAGGTTGTACGGAAATCACAGACCAATTATTTTAAATATTTTACAGGTTTGATCTCTCGGATTAAGTTGTTTTTTTCCCCCCTTGATCATGCAAAAACGATAGAGTTTAAGAGTCATACACCGCTTCATAAATGCTTTGCAGCAGTCTAAGCAGCATATATAGAGTCAGTCTATTGCCCCCAACAAACTGGGTCCTCATTTTACCGATCCTGGAAAGATGGAACGCTGAGCCAACCGTCAATCGTTCAGGATCGAACTCCTGGCAGTGGGCAGAGTTATCTTGCAATATGCCATTCTAACCAATGCACTACCATAGCATTCATCTATCAATCATTATTATCTCAATCAATCATATCTGTCTTTGTCTCTCTGTGCAAACATCAACTCCATCAACTAATCAAGATGTAACAACAGGCAACCAACCCGCTCACAGCAACAAAGCCAGCACCCCACACCTCCCCACCAGTATTTATAGAGAGACGGCAGCTCTGATCACGCTTTGCTCACACAGGCCCGAAGCCGAAGGCACCAGCCTCAGCCTCCAAGTGTATTGGAAGGCTGAGTCAACCTTAGCCAGTCAGGATCGACCTGCTGGCAGTGGGCAGAATAAGCCTGCAATACTGCTTTCTAACCACTGCGCCTCCGTGGCTATGAAACTAAAGGCTTTAAAATGTAAACATGGAACTAACTTACAATTTTTTTTTTCTAAGCAGAAAAACAGCAGAGCCGTATTTATTTTCCCCAGTAAACCCTTTAAATGCCCCTGCAATTTTGTGTCCGTTGACTTCCTTCCGGTGTTTTAATAAAATGATTTTGGAGTGGGGAGGGAGTGAAGATATTGTTCCCCGTTTTGAAAACTGAAGGGAGAAAGATTCATTATGCACAATGCGTAACTTTTGTTTGTGTAACTAGTGTGGTATTGCTGGGGGGGGAAAAACCCCTCCCATTTCATCGTTTTCGATCCCACCTTCCATTTCTTAAGGGTATGCAAATATTTGATTTGAAGGACCAATTTCAAGGCAATTCAGCCTGTCAACCCAATTGCCAAATTAATTTGACACAGCAAGGGAGGTATCTTGAAATAATTTGAGGAAGTTTAAGACATGGCTCGGAGCTTTGAGGGCCTCGGCACATACAGATAATGTTCAATTTGAAAATGCAAATCTATTTGACTTTTGAGTTGGATCAAGGATTCCCGCTCCCCACGCCTTACTTCAAAGGCAGTACCCATGAGATCACCACCAGAGGGTGCCATTCTGCAACAGTTGAGTGTTGAGATCCTGGCCTAGGCGGGCGTGTTAGTTAGTAGATGGTGCTGCCCCCTTTTGGATCAGACTGGAATTGAAATTGCTGGTCCTCTGGTCACTTTTTTTTTTTTTTTTTAAAAACATCCTTAGATGCCAACCACAGAATTGGAAGGAATGATTGAAAGGCAGCTCTTCTTTTCCACCCTCCAAAAAAGAAATCAATTGTTTGCATAACACCAGTTATTGGGGAGGAGAGGGAATTAATAACCGCTGCATACACTAACATGCTTAGTTTTTATGTGTGCCTATTGTGCAAAATAAGACAATAGAATAATTCAGTCATCAGTCAACAGAGTTGGAAGGGACTTTGGAAGTCATCTAGTCCAACTCACCCAGATTTATACTAGGCATTCGAACTGCTGACCTTTCTGATCGACAAGCTCAGCATCTTAACCACTGAGCCACCTTTGAAGGACAAAAAATAAAAATTAAGCCTACAGCACCTGGTAGTCCCAGGCGGTCTCCCATCCAAGTACTATCCAGGCCTGACCCTGCTTAGCTTCCAAGATCAGACGGGATCGGGGGTTTTCAGGTTGAGCGCTAGGTGAAAACAGCCTTTGGCTGGGTCAGGAATAGTGACGGAAGTGGGGCAGAGTCTAAGTGTGAGGCTGCCTCTGTGTTGCTGGAGAAAAGATACGGAAGGTCAGTGCAGGGACATCCAATCAGGGTGACTCCCCTGCAGTTCAAGAGGCAACTGGACTCTCTTTTCTTTCTTTCTTTTTCTTTCTTTCTTTCTTCCCTTTCTGTCTTTCTGTCTTTCCTTCCTTCCTTTTCTTTTCTTTCATTTCCTTCTCTTTCCCTTTCTGTCCTTCTTCTATCTTCATTTCCTCTCCTCTCCTCTCCCTCCTCCTCCTTTCCTTTCCCTCTTCCTCCTTTCCTTTCCTTTCCTCTCCTCTTCCTCCTTTCCTTTCCCTCTTCCTCCTTCTTTCCTTTCGTTTCCTTTCCTTTCGTTTCCTTTCCTTTCCTTCTCTTTAGCTTTCTGTCCTTCTTCTATCTTCATTTCCTCTCCTCTCCTCTCCCTCCTCCTCCTTTCCTTTCCCTCTTCCTCCTTTCCTTTCCTTTCCCTCTTCCTCCTTTCCTTTCCTTTCCTTTCCTTCTCTTTACCTTTCTGTCCTTCTTCTATCTTCATTTCCTCTCCTCTCCTCTCCTCTCCTCTCCCTCCTCCTCCTTTCCTTTCCTCTCCTCTTCCTCCTTTCCTTTCCCTCTTCCTCCTTCTTTCCTTTTGTTTCCTTTCCTTTCATTTCCTTTCCTTTCCTTCTCTTTCCCTTTCTGTCCTTCTATCTTCATTTTCTCTCCTCTCCTCTCCCTCCTCCTCCTTTCCTTTCCCTCTTCCTCCTTCTTTCCTTTCGTTTCCTTTCCTTTCGTTTCCTTTCCTTTCGGACAACCATGACCTGGATGACTGAGAATCTCCATAGATACAAGCTGAGCTGTAGATATGTATGCACAAGGTTGGAAACAAAAAAGAAAAAGAAAAAAGAAAAAAGAAAAGGCAGGCCTATGCATTACCTCAGGCCGAATTCCAAGAATGTCAAGATTTCACTAGCTCCATTGCACTGCACAGGTCATCCTTGATTTAGGGCTATAATTGAGACCAGAGTTTTGTCACTAAGCGATATGGTTGTAAAGCATGACCCATTGCAGTCCCAGCTGACATCATAACTCCAAACACCTAGGCAGTGGTGAAATTCAAATTTTTTTACTACTGGTTCTGTGGGTGTGGCTTGGTGGGCGTGGCAGGGGAAGGATACTGCAAAATCTCCATTCCCTCCCCACTCCTGGGGGAAGGATACTGCAAAATCTCCATTCCCTCCCCACTCCAGGGGAAGGATACTGCATAATCCCCATTCCCACCCCACTCCAGGGGAAAGGATACTGCAAAATCCCCCTTCCCTCCCCACTCCTGGGCGAAGGATACTGCAAAATCTCCATTCCACCCCACTCTGGGGCCAGCCAGAGATGGTATTTGCCGGTTCTCTGAACTACTCAAAATTTCCGCTACCGGTTCTCCAGAACCTGTCAATACCTGCTGTATTTCACCCCTGCACCTGGGTCCCTGAGTGAGAAATAGACGGAGTCTCGGGAAAGGAATGCAGGAGTGCCACATGGGAGTGGGGAGGTCTCCTGAGGACTAGATCAGCCAGGCCTGAGTTGTGGGGCTGCTGCAGTTCAGCACGAGTTGGTCAGGAGGTCAGGAAAAGAATATGCTGGTGCTGGAGACTTCTTGGTGCACCTCAATGGGGTACAAAGTCACAGCTGTCCTAGAAGCTTCGGACACCCCAGCCTGGTCCGAAAGCATGGCTCAAAACACCGAGAAAGAGATCTTGATCTTAGAATCCATTCTTCATTGATCAAGGGAACAAGCTGCTAGATACATGGTGATCTCTTCCATGGAGCACTTTCTCGAGAACATTAAGGACTCAAGAGTCAGGGATAGGAAGGTCAATCAGGAGGCTTGGTGTCCCTTCCTTGTCTTGGGCCATTACCTTTATTTATGCCTCCTGCAAGAATTTGGCTTTAGTTGTTCAGGGCTTCTGGTCTTGGTCAACTTGGGAGGCAATGGCTATGAAAAGGGACAAGGAGGAACCTTCCTCTCCAACAGCCCATTCCTTCCTGGAACCTCCTGACCTGGACTGGACTGCTCTCTTCAGTGAGAAAGCATGCACAGGGGGCAGCTCGCTGCGTCTTTTTCTTTTTTAAGCCTTTTCTTTTTGTTTTTCATAAACATTTTTGAATGTACAGTCTCTTATCCATCACTCATCATTCATCTTATCCTTTTACTTTCATTTGTTAATTGTTCGGGACTGCTCTTTTACCATTTCCTCTCCTTTATTTTATCACCACCTTTCCTCTTCCCTTCTCTTCCTTCTTCTATCTCTTTCTACTTTCCTCATTCCTCCTATCCTTCCCTTTTCTACTTCCACTCCCCTTTCCCCACTCCTCTCTCCTTCCTCCCTTTCTAACCCTCTCTCCTACTCTTCTTTCCCCTCCCTTTTCCTCCTCTCCGTTTCCCTCTCTTCTATCCTTCTCTCTTTTCCTCCCTACTCCCCTCCTTCCCTCTCTCTACTCCCCTCTCCTTTTCCACTCCCTTGTTGTTTCCATTTTCAATTCCAGCCCCAATTTTCTATTTACATACATCTTCATTTCAAATCCTTTTTTGCTTTATAATTACATCTCTTCTATCATTCCCGTACATCATTAATCAATCTGTGTTATCATCTAACTACAACATTTTTGTGCCATCATTTTCAACATTTATCATCATTTTCTTAATGCATACATTTATCTTTCCTCTTTCTTTTAATGTTAACGTACTACAACATTTTCCTCCCAAAATTCTTACTTTTACATTATTATCTGTACTCACTTTCTATCCATTGATGAAATTTTCCCCATATATTGTAATACTCCGACTCTTCTTTCCCCTTAATTGCCAATGTCAATCTATTCATTTCTGCACATTCCAATATTTTCTTAATTACCTCTCCCTTTGTAGGAATTTTTTCTGCTTTCCAATTTTGTGCAAATACCATTCTTGCCGCCGTTATTACATGTATAATCAAATATATATTTTCTTTACTATTCTTCTCTGATAGGATACCCAACAGGAACAGTTCTGGTTTTAAATCAATATGTTGGTGTATCATTTTTTCTAACCATATTCTAATTTTTGCCCAATAATTTCTCGTTTCTGGACATGTCCACCACATGTGATAATATCTGATGGCATTTCCAACATTTAGCTGATTTATCTTTAAACATTTTTGCCAATCTTTCTGGTGACATGTGCCATCTATAGAACATTTTGTACAAGTTCTCTTTATATGCTGTGGCCATTGTTAATTTATAATTTCTTTCCCATAATTGCTGCCATTTATCTAACTCAACTGAATAACCATAATTTTTTGCCCATGCTATCATTGTTTCTTTAACTGGTTCTTCTTCCAACTTTACCCCAAGTAAATAACTACCCTGTTTCCCTGAAAATAAGACATCCCCTGATAATAAGCCTAATCGGACTTTTGGGCGCATGCATTAAAATAAGCTTCCCCCAAAAATAAGCCCTCCCCGAAAATATTTAAAGACAGAACTGGAAATCAGGTAAGATGGCAAGAGGAGACCCATCTTGCTCCACGCACCCCAAAATAATAAGACCTCCCCCGAAAATAAGGCCAAGTGCTTATTTCACGGTTCAAAAAAAAAAATATGACAGGTCTTATTTTCAGGGAAACACGGTATA
The DNA here is from genome assembly GCF_029215685.1 of Pituophis catenifer annectens. Classification (NCBI taxonomy): domain Eukaryota; kingdom Metazoa; phylum Chordata; class Lepidosauria; order Squamata; family Colubridae; genus Pituophis; species Pituophis catenifer. The sequence goes on along the minus strand of NW_027256898.1, from coordinate 6,810,795 downwards.
CAATTTCCTAATCAATTTCTCATCTGTTCCTGTGAGTATCTCATCGAATACTGTCATTTCCAAGTAAAAACCACATAGCTTTGCATCTTTTTCATATCTCGATTGTATTTGCAGCTGACTATACCACTCCATTTCAATCTCTTATTCATCTAGTTCTTGTTTCGCTTTCAATTCTCCTGTTGCTGATAAAATATCTTTATTTCTTGTAATGTTTCCGTATTAATAATATTTGGATGTACTAATGCTTCCTTTGTTGAAAGCCATGTTGGTATTTTCAAATAATGTTTTTTCTCTAATCTTCTCCCATGCTACCCTGTTTCCCTAAAAATAAGACCCTGTTTTATATATATATATATATATATATATATATATATATATATATATATATATATTTGAACCCTGAAATAAGCACTTGGCCTTATTGGGCGATTGGGCTTATTATCAGGGGGTGTCTTATTTTGGGAGAAACAGGGTAATGAGAACTGCATTTCTTACATAATGCCTCTGAAAATAACTATGCATCTTATTTTTCCCATACCATAACAAAGCCTGCCAACCCAATTGTAAATCGTGCCCCTCCAAAGCCAATATTCTCGTATTTCTTAGCACAATCCATTCTTTTATCCAAGATAAAGCTGCTGTTTGGTAGTATAATTCCCAGTTTGGTAGGCCAAATCCTCCCCTTAGTCGTGCATCTAACATTTTCATATTAATTCTCACCTTTTTTCCCCTGCCATATAAATTTCAATATCATTCTGTTCAAGTTTTCAAAGTATTTCTTTTCCAGTTTTATCGGTATTGTTTGAAATAAAAACAGCAGTCTAGGTAATATTGCTGTGTCTAAGAGCTGTCAGGTGAACCTGGATGGGGGGGGGGAGATGACGCCAAAGAGGGCAACTCAAAGAAGAATCTTCGTTTTTACGCCGTTTCTGCTTCTTCAACTGAATCAGAGATGCTTAATGGAGCAGAGCAAGAATTAACAGCCTGTATTTAAAGAGGAAGAAGTCATCTGGAAACCCACTCATGACTAAAAAGCATGGTAATTATTATTTTTGTCTTTCTTTCTTTCAATAGGAAGTACCTACTGGTCAAACGGATCGTAAACAAAGAGTACAAAGCGTACAACTGATCACGTGGACAGTTGAACATATCAGAAACGACCCTCCCATATTCAACATACCCCGTATTTTTCAGAGTACAAGACGCTCCGGAGTATAAGACGCACCTTAGTTTTTGGGGAGAAAAATAAGAAAAAAAAAATCTGCCTCTGCCTACCAGCATCCATCTGGCTAGCGTCCTGTCAGTGTGTGAGAGAGTTGAGGGCTGTTTGGAAACTGAAACAGTATTTGCTGTGTGAGCAACAAGAAAGGAGACAGCAAGGAGCCTGGGCGTGACTTAGGTCTGCAGCTCTGAGTCTGTGCTAAAGCTGCAAACTAGTCTGCTGCTCAAAACTGAAACTGAAACTCCCTTCCTCTGCTTGTGTTTTGCTTGTATTTATTCCCTTTCGCTCGACAAACTCAGCGTCTTTAGAATAGTTTATAATATAATCTATTATAATCTATATTATATTTATAATCTGTGTGTGTGTGTGTGTATATATATATATGTATATATATATTTGCACAAGGGACACGGTGGCTCAGTGGCTAAGACGCTGAGCTTGTCGATCGAATTCAGTGGTTCGAATCCCTAGTGCTGCGTAACGGCGCAAGCGCCCATAACTTGTCCCAGCTTCTGCCAACCTAGCAGTTCGAAAAAATGCAACTAGAAAAATAGGGACCACCTTTGGTGGGAATGTAATAGCGTTCCGTGTGCCTTTGGTGTTGAGTCATGCTGGCCACATGACCACGGAGACGTCTTCAGACAGTGCTGGCTCTTTGCTTTGAAACAGAGATGAGCACCATGCCCTAGAGTCGGGAACGACTAGCACATATATGTGAGGGGAACCTTTACCTTTACTTTATATATATTTGCACTCTCGCCTGTAATTTTGTTATTATTGGTAATCCTTGCTTAACTTCGATAATTGAGCCTGGCTCTCACTGAGTGATGCAGTCATAAAACATGAGCTGTGGTGGCGCAGTGGTTAGAGTGCAGTACTGCAGGCTGCTTCTGCTGACTGCCGGCTGCCAGCAACTTGGCAGTTCAAATCTCACCAGGCTGAAGGTTGACTCAGCCTTCCATCCTTCCGAGGTCGATACAATGAGAACCCAAATTGTTGGGGGGCCATAGGCTGACTCTGTAAACCACTTAGAGAGGGGCGGTAAAGCCCTGTGAAGCGGTATATAAATCTAAGTGCTACTGCTATTGCTATGAGGTCACGGGACTGCTACAATTAATGACGGCAGATGTGGCAATCCCAGTTGCCATCATTAGGCAACCCCTGCACAGTTGCAGCACCCACTGGTCATGTGATCCCCAATTTGTGACCTCCCCCTTCTCTTAGATGGGAAGGGAGTCAGAGTGGAAGACCACATTCCAGGGGTGCGGGGGAGCAGAGTTGGGAGTTCAATGAGACATCAACCCAGTGGTGAAATCCAAATTTTTTTACTACCAGTTCTGTGGGCGTGGCTTGGTGGGCGTGGCAGAGGAAGGATACTGCAAAATCTCCATTCCCACCCCACTCCAGGGGAAGGATACTGCAAAATCTCCATTCCCACCCCACTCCAGGGGAAGGATACTGCAAAATCTCCATTCCCACCCCACTCTGGGGCCAGCCAGGGGGGTTATTTGCCGGCTCTCCAAACTACTCAAAATTTCCACTACCGGTTCTCCGAACTACTCAAAATTTCTGCTACCGGTTCTCCGAACTACTCAAAATTTCCGCTACCGGTTCTCCAAACTACTCAAAATTTCCACTACCGGTTCTCCGAACTACTCAAAATTTCCGCTACCGGTTCTCCGAACTACTCAAAATTTCCGCTACTGGTTCTCCGAACTACTCAAAATTTCCTCTACCGGTTCTCCAAACTACTCAAAATTTCCTCTACCGGTTCTCTGAACTACTCAAAATTTCTGCTACCGGTTCTCCGAACTACTCAAAATTTCTGCTACCGGTTCTCCGAACTACTCAAAATTTCCGTTACCGGTTCTCCGAACTACTCAAAATTTCCGCTACCGGTTCTCCGAACTACTCAAAATTTCTGCTACCGGTTCTCCAAACTACTCAAAATTTCCTCTACCGGTTCTCTGAACTACTCAAAATTTCCGCTACCGGTTCTCCAGAACCTGTCAGAACCTGCTGGATTTCACCCCTGCATCAACTCTTGTCCTTACTGGGGAAGTCACATCCAGATATTCCTTTCGTCATTTGTTGTTTCTATATTTCCCCAACTAATCTTACATCTGTTCCTAAAGGGCTGCAAGATGGACTCATTACGGAGCAGTACATGGGATGCAGTACAGCCAACGTTCCATAAAACGAGCTCAGCAAGTACTCGAGTTTGTATTCCGAAATTGCATTTGGTTCTAGTCCAGGAAAAGGCGGAGGGTCGGCCAACGGAGTGTAGCCAAGACTACATAAGGAACTTGCCCCCTGCACATGTTCTGTTTGAGCCGGCTTTTTCCACTCTCCTGAGAGATTCCAGATCTTCCTATCTGCCATGAAGTTACTGCCTCTACTCCTAGGAGTAGCCTTCTTGGTCCTGATGATGGAAACTGAGGGGACAGAGGCACAATCCGAAACAAAATCTGATGAAATGTCGAGAAATGACGATGATGATGATGAAAACAAGGTAGGTAGATAGACTGGCATTTCAAGTAGTCCTCAACGTACAATACTTATAGCTATTTTTCATACTTATGACCCTTACAGCGTCCCCATGGTGACACAATCAACCTTTGGATTCTTGGCAATTGACTTGTATATATGACGGTTATCTTTTGCAACCTTCTGACAGGCAAAATCAATGGGGAAACCAGGTTCACTTCACAATCATATTACTACCGTATTTTTCGGAGTATAAGACGCACCTTTCCCCCCCCCTAAAAGGCGGGTGAAAATTTAGGTGCGTCTTATACACCGAATGTAGCCCCGCCCACTCACTGGCCTCCACCCTTTGGCCTCTCCAATTTACTTCCTTGCAAGCAAACAGCAAGGAAAAAACAGCTCCTTTCAGCTTCAGCACAGCCTAATTAGCACAAGTTGATTGGATCGGCCTCCCAACTTTCAGCTGATTTGCTCTCAGCTGTTTTGCGCAGGGCTCTGCTGCTTGCTGCAAAGAGGTAAATTGCTGGGAGCAAATTTTTTTTTTCCCCTGTTGCTAATCAAGCTATGCTGAAAATGAAACTGAAAGTAAAGCAGGCTGTTTGCTGCAACGAGGCAAAATTTCTCAGAGGCGGAGGGAGATTTCTTTTTTCTTCTTTTCCTCACCAAAAAAGGTAGGTGCGTCTTATACTCTGAAAAATACGGTAATTTAACAACTGCCTCGAGTCACTTAACAAATGTGGCAAGAAAAGTTGTAAATTTAACAAATTTCTCACTTAACATACATTTGGGGCTCAATTGTGATCGTAAGTTGAGGAATAGCTGTATTCTTTTTTCGTTGAGTTCATGGGTCTATGTCTTTCTCTGTTCTCAGCCAATATTTAAAACCTAAGTTGGTCATAATGCAGGTCTGCAAGAAACGGTTCTTTTTAATTCCCAGCCCATCTTGAAAGATCGCTCATCAAATTCCTCTAATTTATTTGTTTATTTCTTAGTTGCATGTTTAGGATTGGCTTTAGGGTCTTTTGGTGTGCACAAATAGTGAGTAATCTCTGCATAGACCTTTCTAACGCATTGGTAAACCCACCCACCCCCACCGTAGAAGGAATCTGCATGAAATTGTAATCTCATAAACTGGCACGCGCCAGTTTACGCACTCATATCCATGTGCAGCAATAAAACCAGAATTTGGGAAACATATAATAGCAATAGCACTTAGACAATAGTGAGTAAATACTGTGACACTGTGAATACCGCTTCACAGTGCTTTTGCAGCCTTCTCTAAGCAGTTTACAGAGTCAGCCTCTTTCCCCCAACAATCTGGGTCCTCGTTTTACCCACCTCAGAAGGATGGAAGGCTGAGTCAACCTTGAGCCTGGTGAGATTCAAACCGCTGGCAGCTGGCACAATTAGCCTGCAACACTGCATTCTAATCACTGTTATTATTATTATTAATAATAATATCCTTGGTCATCTCCTGCCTAGAAATACCAGGAACTTATATCAGGATGGTTAAAGACATCCATAAAACTTGGTTCTTCCCTTCCAGAGAAATAAAACGATTTGTTCGTGGGGTTTTTTCTTCTTTATTTTAAAACAAGTAAAGTGGGCGATGGTGTGTTTTTTTTTCTTCCCCCCAAAACCGTTTTACATTGAAGCGAAATGTGACTTAATTACATATTATTTCTTGTGTATTGGTCTGTTTCAAAGAGAGAAATCTAGCAGGAAAGTTTAACCTGAAAGGTTTTGAAATTTGAGAAGGCTGCGAAATACAATTTTAACACCTGGCTTTTTCCCATTAAAAGCCTAGAAGCCTATGGACCAAAATAAAAGATTTCGCGGAAGCTACTAAGAACTATGGAAAAGAGGCAATACTTAAAGGCACCAAATGGATTTCTGAAAAATTGGGGAAGAAGAACTCGTAAAAATCGACCGATCAGCTTGACGATGTGGGATGTCGGATGCTGCCTTTCCCACGCACGACTCTTCTCATGGACTGCGACGCCAGCTTTGTTTTCCCACACGATCTGGGGATCTTAAATGAGGAACACGGGATTCCCCCCCTCCCCCTTTTTGTGTGTGTGTGATTTTCTAAACAGGAAAAAAACAAATAAACCCACAATAAAGCATGCTTCGTAGACTCTTAAAAGCATCGACGACGTGTCTTCATTGGGGTGTTTTTTTTCCTCGCCTTATTTCATTCTCTTGGATTGTTTCGGCTTTTTTTAGCGTCAGCTGGCCAGAGTCATTTGGAGGGAAATGGCCTCTAAATTGTGAGGGGAGAGTGACACCACCACCCACCACCATCCCTGCTGGGCCTCCCAAAAGGACTTAAAACCTGCTTTTGCCATGGGGGCTGGGGACCCCATGGAAGTGCAGAGCCTATTAAATGGTTGTATTCTCTCTGTGTGTGTGTATGTGTGTGTATGGAACTGCAGAGCCTATTCAATTGTTGTATTCTCATTCTCTCTCTCTCTCTCTCCATACATACATACATACACACTCTCCCCTGTAATTTTGTTATTAGGAATAGCACTTAGACTTATATTCCGCTTCAGCCCTCTCTAAGAGGTTTACAGAGTCAGCCTCTTGCCCCCCCCCCCAACAATCTGGGTCCTCGTTTTACCCACCTCGGAAGGATGGAAGGCTGAGTCAACCTTGAGCCGGTCAGGATCGAACTGTTGGCAGTGGGCAGAATTAGGTTATGTTATGTTATGTTTATTATATTTGTATACCGCCCTTCTCCTGAAGGACTCGGGGCGACAAAATACAAAAAATACAAAATTTAAAACAATATTAAAATCCAATTAAATTAATTTGGCCCACAGTTAAAACCCCTATATTAAAATCCAATAATTTAACAGTTTAAAATTAAAACAATTTAAAAAGTTAGGTCAGGTCAGCCCAGCTTAATGAAACAGAAACGTCTTTAGGGCACGGCGGAAAGTGTGCAGATCCGGGATCCGCCGTATCTCCGGGGGCAGCTCGTTCCAGAGGGTAGCCTGCAATACTGCATTCTAACAGGAAGGAAGGAAGGAAGGAAGGAAGGAAGGAAGGAAGGAAGGAAGGAAGGAAGGAAGGAAGGAGTAGCAGCAATAGCATTTAACTTATATACCACTTTACAGTGCTTTACAGCCCTCTCTAAGCAGATAACAGAGCCAGCCTGTTTGCCCCCAACAATCTGGGTCTTCATTTGACCCACATCGGAAGGATAGAAGGCTGAGTCAACCTTGAGCCGGTCAGGATCGAACTGCTGGCAGTGGGCAGAGTCAGCCTGGAATACCGCATTCTAACCACTGCGCCACCCTGGCTCATAACTATTTATTATAACTATTACAGGTAATCCTCACTTAACTGTGGTAATTGGGACTGGCCCTCACTAAGTGAGGCCATCAGGCGACTGCACCGATACGACCGCAGATCCCAGTTGTCACTCTTAGGCAAATCCTGTGTGCAATCGCATCACAGCAGTGGCCATGTGATTGCCGTTAGTTACCTCCTGCTGGCTTCCCCATTCCCTTTGTTTGTTGGAACTTGGCAGCGAAGGTTGGAAATGGAAGGAAGAGAAGCATTAAACCCTATTCTCTCCCATCCACGACTTCTGCCATAACATGTCCTGGCATGCCGATACATGACTAAGCAAAGTACGTATGTTTAGCCTAATGAAGAGAAGGCCCAGTGGAGACATGATGGCAGTCTTCTACTTATGCAACAGAGGTGGGTTTCAGCAGGTTCTGGCCAGTTCTGGAGAACTGGTAGCGGAAATTTTGAGTAGTTCAGAGAACCGGTAGTAAAAAATTCTGACTGGCCCCACCACCCCCATCTATTCTCTGCCTCCTGAGTCCCAAGCTGATCGGGAGGAAATGGGGATTTTGCAGTAACCTTCCGCTGGAGTGGGGACGGAATGGAAATTTTACAGTATCCTTCCCCTGGCATGCCCATCAAGCCACACCCACCAAGCCACACCCACAGAACCAGTAGTAAAAATTTTTTGAAACCCATCACTGTTCCACAACTCAGAAAGTTCAAACTGCCCAAGGAGCTGCTGATCCAGTTCTACATCTGCACCTCCATAACTGTCTGGTTTGGCTCTGCAACCCAACAAGACAGACAGAGACTTCAGAGGATAATTAGAACTGCAGAAGAAACAATGGCTACCAACCTGCCTTCCATGGAGGACCTGTCTACTGCACGAGTCAAAAAGAGGGCTGGGAAAATATCTACAGACCCCTCACATCCTGGACATAAACTGTTTCAACTCCTACCCTCAAAACGACGCTATAGAGCACTGCACACCAGAACAACTAGACACAAGGACAGTTTTTCCCCTGAATGCCATCACTCTGCTCAACAAATAATTTCCACAACACTGTCAAACTATTTACTAAATCTGCACTACTATTCATCTTCTCATCGTTCCCATCACCCGTCTCCTCCCACTTACGACTGTATGACTGTAACTTTGTTGCTTGCATCCTTACGATTTATATTGATATTGTTTCCCGATTGCTTATTTGTACCCTATGACTATCATTAAGTGTTGTACCTTATGATTCTTGACGAATGTATCTTTTCTTTTATGTACACTGAGAGCATATGCACCAAAAACAAATTCCTTGTGTGTCCAATCACACTTGGCCAATAAAAAATTCTATTATTCTATTCTATTCTATTCTATTCTATTCTATTCTATTCTATTCTATTCTATTCTATTCTATTCTATTCTATTCTATTCTACTCTACTCTACTCTACTCTACTCTACTCTACTCTACTCTACTCTACTCTACTCCACTCCACTCCACTCCACTCCATTCTTCCATTCCATTCCATTCTATTCCACTCCACCCCACCCCACTCTACTCTACTCTACTCTACTCTACTCTACTCTACTCTACTCTACTCTACTCTATTTGAAAAGCTTCCACAGGGAAAAAGATTGTCGATTTATTCTCCAGAACAGCAGGAGGAGAAGCAATGGAGGAATTTCCTGACAGTAAATACGTAGGATTAATCAAGGGAATAACTTGCCTGTTAGGAGTTGTGGATGCTGCATTGTTGAAAGTGTTCAAGGAAAAAAAAAACTGGACAACCATTTCTCCAGAATAGTACCAGGACTCCTGTTAAGGGTGTGGAGGAGTTGGAGTAGAGGACCTCCGAGGTCCCTTCCAGCCCCATGACTCTATGGTTGCATGAAAATCTGGCCCTTCAGCCAGGTTCCTTCTCCCTTCTTGGAGGAGAAATCTGCCTCTGTCCAGGGTGCTGAAAGACGGTCAGCTTCCCCAACTGAAACTTGAGGAGCACCGGACAGCTTTCACAAATGGGAGAATCCATCCACCAGTCAACCGCACAATTGTTATTGTGTGATTGGATCCTAAGTGTGCTCTAATGTTGTAACATTTCCTCACAGAGGGGGTTTCTATTTCCCGCCCGGTAATTTTTTTCTCTGCATTTCTCCCGTTCTACATAAAGAAACCAAATACAACTGTAGAATAACACAAGCAGGATAAAGATTAGGAAACCTGTCCAAAGGATTTTTTTTCCCCTCTTGTTTAGTTAAACGTACCTTAAGAGCAGGGGTGAAATGCTACCGGTTCGCCCGATAAAAAAATACCGGGTTTTTTTTTACTTTTTAATAGCATTTTTTAAATGCTTTTATTTAAAGCATTTTTTAAATGCTTTTATTTAATAGGTATTTAAGCATTTAAAAGCAAATATAGGTATTTAAATGCTTAAATACCTATTTGCCCGAACCGGTAGTAAAAAAATGCTTTATTTATTTATTTATTTTTTAAAAAAAGGTTCCGACGATCGTGCAGTACAGCTGTGATCGTCAGAACCTTTTTTTAAAAAAACTTTTTTAAAGCATTTTTTTTACTACCGGTTTGGGAGAATAGGTAGTAAAAAAATGTTTTTAAATTTTTTTAAAAAAAAACAAGTTGGCCATGCCCACCCAGTCACATGACCCCCACCAAGCCACGCCCAGCAAACCACGCCCACAGAACCGGTAGGAAAATATTTTGTATTTCACCACTGCTTAAGAGGGTGTCAGAGGCCAGCGACATTATTTTATGATCATGACTGACTGCGGTGGCATTTTTATTTTATATAACCCAAGGTGGCAAATGCACCTAATTCTGCTGCCTCCGATTTTACCCACAACTCTGTGAGGTGGATTGGCACAAGGTCAAGCAGTCAGTTTTCAGGCCTGACTCAATCTCCTGTTTTCACAGATTGCACAGCTGTGAAATGACACAACATTTCTGTCCTTTGGGCTTAGATTGTTGTGACCCAGGCCCAAGCAGGTATTATCAGATGCAAGCAGTTTGAAACAAACAGACTTTATTAGAACAGCTGAGAATTAACTCATTCTCAGTGGAGTCCAAACTAAATCAAAACAAATTCTTCATAGCACAAATTCTTCAGCCTTATCACCGACCTTGGTCTAATTAGGCAACCTGCCAAACGCTTTTCTTGGCAAAAGTTCAGAAGCAGAAGATGCCGACAAGAAATAAATGCAGCAAGACAAGAAACAAAACTATCAACCTTGTTTTCCCACAAAGAACCCAAGAGCCGTTGCTGGTCTTTTAAGCCTTATGGGAGAGGCCAATCATCTCTTGGCCTTACTCCTGAGTCGTCCTTTTTGCTTTAGCTGCTCTTGCCTTCTGGCAGCTCTTCTCATGCGCGCACTAGGAACAGGCTCCTCCTGTTCCTCTGCCTCTCTGATATCAGCCTCTGGAGGCTCTGGAGTTCGTGCATAACTCCCAGATGGCCCTGGCCCCATCTCTGCCTCCGACGCAGAGCCCTCATCCGGGCCTTCCCCAACCTCCAGGACTGGCCCCTGTTCTTCCTCAGCCTCCTCACTGTCCAACTCTGCTGCCAGCTCCGCAGGCTGCTGGCGGACCACAACACAGATTTGAATGGGCTGAGGATTGCTTTTATTTAAAGAGAAAAGGTAAAGTTTTTTTTTTAAAAAAAAGATCTGTAGCTCATCTCCCTTACAGTGGGCTACTCAACTGATGGAGAACCTCTAAACCTGGCCTACCAAGATGCCCCATCCAGCCTCCCCATGGTCATGTGATCAAAATTCAGATACTTGGCAACTGATTCATATTTGTGATGGTTGCAGTGTCCTGGATCATGTAATAATTACCTTTTTGATGGGGAAAACAGATTCACTTAACAACATGCTACTAACAAAGTTGAGTCAACAACGTGTGATTAACGGAGTTGAAACTCTAGAAAGAGTGCAGAGAAGAGCAGCGAAGATGATTAGGGGACTGGAGGCTAAAACATATAAAGAACGGTTGGTGGAACTGGGTATGTCTAGTTTGATGAAAAGAAGGACTAGGGGAGACATGATAGCATCTTCCCATATCTCAGGGGATGCCACAAAGAAGAGGAAGTCAAGCAGTGGTGGGTTCCTTCCGGTTCGGCCGAGCTGGTAGCGGTGACGATATGACGTCACTGAACCAGTTCTCTTTGTTCGGGAGCTCAACTGAGTTCGTAAGTTGAGAAGTACCTGCAATATCTATAGCAATGTATCAGGATGGGTGTATCATCCTGGGTATTCAGGAGGTTCTGACCAGTTCTGGAGAACAGGTAGCAGAAATTTTGAGTAGTTTGGAGAACTGGTAAATACCACCTCTGACTGGCCCCACCCCCATCTATTCTCTGCCTCCCAAGTCCCAGCTGATTGGGAGGAAATGGGGACTTTGCAATAACCTTCTCCTGGAGTGGTGTTGGAATGGAGATTTTACAGTATCTTTCCCCTGGAGTGGGGAGGGAATGGAGATTTTACTTTATCCTTCCCCTGGAGTGGGGACAGAATGGAGATTTTACAGTATCCTTCCTCTGGAGTGGGGAGGGAATGGAGATTTTACAGTATTCTTCCCCTGGAGTAGGGAGGGAATGGAGATTTTACAGTATCCTTCCCCTGGAGTGGGGACAGAATGGAGATTTTACAGTATCCTTCCTCTGGAGTGGGGAGGGAATGGAGATTTTACAGTATTCTTCCCCTGGAGTAGGGAGGGAATGGAGATTTTACAGTATCCTTCCCCTAGAGTGGGATAGGAATGGGGATTTTGCAGTATCCTTCCCCTGGAGTGGGGTGAGAATGGAGATTTTACAGTATCCTTCCCCTGGAGTGGGGAAGGAATGGAGATTTTACAGTATCCTTCCCCTGGAGTAGGGAGGGAATGGAGATTTTACAGTATCCTCCCCTGCCATGCCCACCAAGCCATGTCACGCCCACAGAATCAGTAGTAAAAAAAATTTGAATCCCACCACTGAGGTGTATGCGTGCGCTTTTCACTTCTATCTTCTACAGAGGTATCTTACATAATTTTGCCTCCGTGGGCTTTTGGTTATTGTCTATTTTTAATTTTTATCCTGCAATTCAAAAGACTAGGGTTCTTTAAAACTGCCATTTATGGACCAATTCAATTTTCATGGATATGTTCTTTCAAAGAACATTACAGCTCTGGGCTTAGCTTTGCAATGTATGTTGTATTCTGGACAAGGGTAACAACAGAGGTTTTATGGGCAAAGGAAGATCTTGTTCTAAAAATCTCACCAACCCAAGGAGAAGTCCAGCAGGAAACCACGATAGTAAGTTTGTTCCCCAACCAGGCAGATGTATAAAGTTGACATATGTCAGCAGTAGATTAATCAACTAAAAACTTTAGCATATTTACCGGGGGCGGTAAATGAAGAAGAGACGAAAAAGAGGAGTGAAATTCAATGTTTTTCCCCCTCCCAGTTCTGTGGGCGGGGCTTGGTGGGCGTGGCAGGGGAAGGGTATTGCAAAATCTCCATTCCCACTCCACTCGAGGGGAAAGGATACTGCAAAATCTCCATTCCCACCCCTCCAGGGGGAAGGATACTGCAAAATCTCCACTCCCACCCCACTCTAGGAGGAAGGATGCTGCAAAATCTCCATTCCCACCCCACTCCTGGGGGGACGATATTGCAAAATCTCCATTCCCACCGCACTCCAGGGGAAGGCTACTGCAAAATCTCCATTCTCTCCCCACTCCAGGGGAAGGATACTGCAAAATCTCCATTCCCACCCCACTCCTGGGGGAAGGATACTGCAAAATCTCCATTCCCTCCCCACTCCAGGTAGTATTTGCCGGTTCTCCGAGCTACTCAAAATTTCTGCTACCGGTTCTCCAGAACCTGTTAGATTTCAACCCTGGAAGAAAAGAAGAATGGATGCTAAATGGATGCTGTTTTGAAAGTCAGGATGATGTTTTATATTTTATCATTCTGATCAGATTTTACACAGTTCCCCATCAGCCATTCATTCTTTGATAAGACTAGTGTTCTGACCCAGCCTTAGGAGAAACAAGAAACAAGAAGACTCCTCGAAAAGAAAAACCCCTTTTATTTTACCTCGTATGAATGAATTGCATTCACCCACCGAAAGGCCCAGCAAGAGTCCTGCAAGGAGTTAATGGCAGTAACAGACCTTATCAGTTCGTTGCAATAATTTCCAGGTCATGAGCTCCCACCGAAAGGCTTCAAATTAAGTTCTGGCAAGCAGTCTTTGTGGCACGAAACACAATGAGCAAAATCAACAGAAATACGAACGGTTGTCTCCTACGACCACCACTCCCCTTTCCTTCTATTTATTCCCCAGCCAGGGAGGGGCCATTCAGTGTCCACGTTTGCTTTGCTTCCTGAGTCGACTCCTTGTCCTCCGTTGTTCTCCTCTCCTAACTGCTCTGCGCATACGTGCATCTGGAACGGGCCCCAGCTGTTCTTCCTCCTCACTCATGTCAGCATCCAAAGGCAACTTCCTCTCCGGTGGCTGGGAAATGCTGGACGGCCCTGGCTCTATCTCTGTGTCCGACGCAGAGCATCCATCAGAGCCTTCCCCAGACTCCAGAACTGGCCCAAGTTCTTCCCCAACCTCCTCATTGTCCGAGTCTGCTGCCAGCTCCGTTGGCAGCTGGCGGGCCACAACAACTAGCCTCTCACTAGTCATGCAAGGAGGAAGGAAGTTCAGACAATTCCACAAATTTCTCGGGTAGAATTCAGCTCCACCAGGAAAGGAAATTGCATTTCAGAGGAGGAAAAAAAGTCTTCCTCAGAGATCAGAGTCTCTTTGTTTTGCAAGTTTTGTTGTTTTGGAACACACGGGATTACACACGCTATCAATGCCCTGCATTTTTTTAAAAAAATCTGCTTTCACTTCTTCTATTTGCTGGATTTAAGCCTGGAGTAGGGAGAAAATCTACAAAACTCAACCTTTTGTCAAGAAAAAAAAAGCATATAAAAAAAACCTAATTTTGCGAAGCTAACTAAGGCATACAAATCCTTTGCCAGACCAATTCTCGAATACAGCTCGTCTGCCTGGAATCCACACTATATATCGGACATTAATACAATTGAGCGAGTCCAGAGGTATTTCACGAGAAGAGTCCTCCACTCTTCTGCTCGCAACAGAATCCCTTACGCCACCAGGCTTGAAATTTTCGGCTTGGACAACCTGGAACTACGCCGCCCACAGTCTGACTTAAGCGTAGTACACAAAATTGTCTGCTACAATGTCCTACATGTCAATGACTACTTCAGCTTCAACCGCAATAATACACGAGCACACAATAGATACAAACTTAATAGATACAAACCGCTCCAAACTCGATTGCAGAAAATACGACTTCAGCAACTGAGTGGTCAATGCCTAGAATGCACTACCTGACTCTGTGGTTACATCCCAAAACCCCCATAACTTTAACCTTAGACTGTCTACTGTTGACCTCACCCCATTTCTAAGAGGTCCATAAAGGGGGTGTGCATAAGTGCACCAGTGTGCCTTCCGTCCCTGTCCTACTGCCCCCATTTATTCATACTCATATCCTATGTGCATGTCCATGTTTATACTTATACCTGTTACTTTGTACACGTTTGACAAACTAAATAAATAAAATAAAAATAAATAAAAAATAATAAAATAAACTATAGTGCTGAAGAACTATGAACATTGAACTCTGGTGCTGGAGAAGACTCCTGCGAGTCCCTTGGACTGCAAGGCCATCCAACTGGTCAGTCCTAGAGGAGATCAACCCTGACTGCTCTTTAGAAGGCCAAGATCCTGAAGATGAAACTCAAATACTTTGGCCAACTAATGAGAAGGAAGGACTCCCTGGAGAAGAGCCGAATGCTGGGAAAGATTGAGGGCAAAAGAAGAAGGGGACGGCAGAGAAAGAGGAGGCTGGATGGAGTCACTGAAGCAGTCGGCGTGAGCTTCAATGGATTCCAGAGGATGGTAGAGGACAGGAAGCGCTGGAGGAATGTGTTCCATGGGGGTCGTGATGGGTCGGACACGACTTCGCAACTAACAACAACAATAAAATAAAAATAGAAGAATGGAAGGAGACTCACATGTTTCTTTATACAGCTCTGGAATTTTTTCTCACTTTCCAGAGGGGGAAAGGGAAAAAATCTGTCTAATTTCAATCATCATCATCCTCCAGTGGAATTATCTGATCCCCTCCCGTTTCAGCTGTTATGTCACAAGCATCCCCTGGGGTTGGTCCTACTTCTCATCCCTCAAACAGCTGATGCTGACACTCGTCTCAAATCTCATTGGCTTAGGAGAGAGTTTTTCCCGGCTTCTGTCACCTGGCACAGCTCAGGGAGGTTTTTATAAAAGGAGATGCGGCAGCCGGGGAGAGTAGACTGAAGCTGGTCTCTGCCTCGCAGCTTCTCTCTCGCAAAAAGCTCCCCGAAATTTATCCATCATGCCGACGATGGGCAGGTTTGTTGCGGTGCTTCTGCTGACCTGGACTATATGTGCAGCTGCCATCCCGGGAGAAGATAACTTTTCTGCACAGACCAGCAGGGTAAGTTGGAGTGGGTAGCGGAGGGGGAGAGAAATGACATTCCTTCAATAATGTTTCTATTGTATGTTTTTATCTGGCTGTACACCGCTCTGAGTCCCTCGGGAGAAGGTGCGGTATATAAATTCGAAATAAAATAAAATAAAATAAAATAAAAATAAATATCTGAAGAAGAGGAGGCTTTAAAAAGAATCATGAAATCCTCAATGCTCCTGGCTGTTGGGACATCGGGACACGAAAAATATATATATATATTTTCATAATAAGTGGTGTGCATTAGGTGGTCCCTATGAAAGAACCATAAGGGACGGGGTGGCTCAGGGGCTAAGACGCTGACTTGTCGATCGAAAGGTCGGCAGTTCAGCGGTTCGAATCCCGAGCACCGCGGAACGGGGTGAGCTCCCGTGACTTGTCCCAGCTTCTGCCAACCTAGCAGTTCGAAAGAGCGTAAAAAAAAAAAAAAATGCAAGTAGAAAAAATAGGGACCACCTTTGGTGGGAAGGGAACAGCGTTCCGTGCGCCTTTGGCGTTGAGTCATGCCGGCCACATGACCACGGAGACGTCTTCGGACAGCGCTGGCTCTCCGGCTTTGAAACGGAGATGAGCACCGCCCCCTAGAGTCGGGAACGACTAGCACATACGTGCGAGGGGAACCTTTACCTTTAACGAAGAGACAAACAAGGACATATAAGGGGGTGGGGGAGATAACAGATCAGAAAGTAGAGAGACTTCCTATAGCTTTTAGTATTATCTTCCATTGAGAACTGCGAAAAGAAGGAAGGGTAATAGAGTTTTAAAGGATAACAATGCCAGCTTTTATGAATTCCCTCAAAAGCCAGTTTCCCGGAGCTTGATATGCCCTCTCGCCACAGAAGGGAGGAAAAAAAAAGGGGGGGGAGATAACACGCAGACAGTCTGAAAAGAAAATTGCAGCATCCTTGCTTCATTAGGCTGTCCCCAAGACAAATGCAAGCTGGGGCAGATTATTTTCTAAATAACCTCTCTCGAATCACCGGTGGGGTTCCAAATCCATTGGTGAGACGTACATGGCTGGGGAGCTTGGGTTAGGAACGGACTTTTTATCGACACGCTAGCACAGCGGTGGCGAACCTTTTCAGAGACCGAGGGCCCCCAAACTACAACCCCAAACCCACTTATCTATCGCAAAAAGTGCCAACGGGGCAATTTAACCTGAATAACGAGGTTTTAACGGCCTAAAATAATGATAAACAAGGCAAGAGTTCAGCTAATTGTTCTAAGTAAAATAAAAAAGGTGATAAATGCACTTTTATGCCCCTTCGTTTTTTTTCCTGCTTTTGAAATATGACGTTTAGCAACAATATCATTTCTCTTTCCCTCCCTCTCTCTTCCCCTTCTCTCTCTCTTTCCCTCCCTTTCCCTCCTTCCCTCTCCCCCTTTCTCTTTCCCTCCCTCTTTCCCTCTCCCTCCTCTCCCTTTTCTCTTCCCCTCCCTCCCTTTCTTTCTCTCTTCCCCTCCCTCTCTCTTCCCCTCGCTTTCCCCTTTCTCTCTTCTCCTCCCTTTCCCCTCTCCCCCTTTCCCTCCCTCTCTCTCTCCTTCTCTTTCCCTCCCTCTCCCTTCCCCTCCCTCTCTCCGCCTCCCTCTCTTCCCCTCGCTTTCCCCTTTCTCTCTTCTCCTCCCTTTCCTCTCCCCCTTTCCCTCCCTCTCCCTCTCCTTCTCTTTCCCTCCCTCTCCCTTCCCCTCCCTCTCTTCCCCTCGCTTTCCCTTCTCTCTTCTCCTCCCTCTCCCCTCTCCCCTTTCCCTCCCTCTCTCCCTCTCCTTCTTTCCCTCCCTTTCCCTCCTTCCCTCTCCCTCCTCCCCCTTTTCTCTATTCCCCTCCCTCTTTCCCTCGCTCCTTTTCCTCCCTCCCTCTTTTTCTCTTCCCCTCCCTCTCTCTCTTCCCCTCCCTCTCTCTCTCTTTCCCTCCCTCTTTCCCTCCCTCTCTTTTGCTCTCTCACTTCCCCTCCCTCTCTCTCTCTTTCCCTCCCTCCCTCTTTCCTCTGTCGCTCTCCCCCCCCGAGGGAGAAACACGATGGAGCTGGGCTGGGGCGATGGCGCACATGCCCATAGAGAGGTCTCTGAGTGCCACCTCTGGCACCCGTGCCATAGGTACGCCACCCCTGCGCTATCAGCTCATAGAAAATTTAAACTCAGGCTCTTCCAGCTGGAAGGGTCAGGAGCAAGTAGGGAGAAATCCTCCTGCAGGGACTTGTTGCGCATAGTTCAGAGGGAAAAAAAAGAATTAGCTGGTTTTTTTAATATTCTCATTTACCGTGTCGCAGCGATCACTGCAGATGGCTCTTAAACACATTGAAGGGATGTCCTTTCAAAAGATATCTTGAGAGCCCCTAGGACAGGAGTCGGCAACCTTAAACACTCAAAAGAGCCATTTGGACCCGTTTCCCACAGAAAAGAAAACTCCGGGAGCCACAAAAACCCTTTTGACATCTAAAAGGAAGATAACACCGCCTATATCGTTTTTTTTTTACCTTTAGGCTATGTATATATATATAAAAAAACTTAGAATGTGTTGCATTTATGAAATCAACGAACTGCTACAGAGAAAACAAATTTTTATTTCTGCATGCGACACAAACATTTTGAACTCCAAAAAAAAAAAAAAAAGGGGTCAAAAAGCTCAATAAATCACGTGCCGGCGGGTGTCACACATTGGCGGTTGTGACCAGTGGTGGGTTCTCCCGGTTCGGTCCGGTTCTTGCGAACCGGTAGTAAAAGCGGTGGGAGGCTCCGCCCACCCGCCCGGACGTCATCATGGATGAACTGCGCGTGCGCAGAAGCTTCCAGTTGCAAACCGGTAGTAAAGGTAAGTAGAACCCACCCCTGGTTGTGACGCATATTTTGAGTGACAGCGAGCCGCAGCAGAGGGGTGAAAGAGCCACATGCGGCTCCAGAGCAGCGGGTTGCTGACTCCTGCCCTAGGAGATCACTCCAGTGACCTGGAATTGACACAACCCGAATGAAAGGAGTGATGGTCCTTTGAGCCCAGGTGCTCCAAGACAACCAGGAGGGGCCCCCGGGGAGGAGATTCACTTCTTTGATTCCCACCGGCCTCCGAAGCTTGGGAGGGCCAACTCGCCACGGGGCAAGAGTTACATTAATATCAAAGAAACAGTGGAACAGAAAGGATGCCGAAGGAGGGACAAAAAAAAATGAAACGTGAATGACAAAAAAAAAATTAGAATATTTTTTTTTTAATTAAATGAAACGAATTACGGCGAATTCTTGAATTGCCCCCGCAGCGAGTTGGGCGCGACGAATTGTCTTCGGCGAGTTGTCCCATTCTGGGGAAAGGAGCATAAAATCTCAGATAGACCCGTTGCGCCAGGAAACGCGAAGTCACGCCCGCAACTTCTCGGGTGGTGGAAACTTTTCGTTGGAAACGGAAGGAGGCCGGTTTGCAAATGAGGGTGGTTTCTTTAAGGAGGTTTTTATAGTTTTTTTTTTCTGTCTCTCTAGCCCAAGCATCTCCAAACTTGGTAAGTTTAAGACTGGTGGACTTCAACTTCCAGAATTCCTCAGCCGCCCATGCTGGTTGGGGGAATTCTGGGACTTGAAGTCCACCAGTCTTAAACTTACCAAGTTTGGAGACCCCCTGCTCTAGCCTATGGCCCTGGAATTTCCTGGATTTCCACCTAAACGGGTTCAAACCAAATCGAGCGGTGTTTAGCTGTATTTAACAGATTCACAGAGTCGGAAGGGACCTTGGAGGTCATCTAGTCCGACCCTCCCCACCCCACCCAAGCAGGAGATCCTTTTCAAGCTATGCTCAGACAATGAATAGGATTCCCTTGGGAAGAGGAAGTCCCTTGCGAATGCCATGGACCTGTTATTTCTACTGTGCTCTCCTTATTACAGGCAATCCTCGACTTACAACAGTTCATTTAGTGGCCATTCGAAGTTACAACGGCACTGAAAAAACGTGACTTAGGTCTGTTTTTCAGAGTTACGATCTTAGTAGCATCTGTGATCAAAATTTAAACCCTTGAAAATTGACTCATATTTATGACCATCTGCTGCGTCCCGGGATCACGGGGTCGTCTTCTGACGAGCAAGGGCAATGGGGAAGCCAGATTGACTTCACAACTGTGTTACTAACTTAGCATCCACAGCGATTTGCTGCGAGGAGGAAGGGCTTAAAGTGAGGTAAAACTCGCTTAACAACTGTTTCGCTTAGCCATCAAATTTTGGGGCTCAGTTGGGATTGTTAAGTCGAGGATTTACCTGTATCAATAGGAAGGGGGTCTGTCTTGAAAACCTAAATTTGGATGTGATTATCATCATCTCTATGTGAATTCCCCGTCCACTTAAAAGAAAACCCCTTTCCTTCAAGGATGAAAGAGGGACGCGGTGGCTCAGAGGCTAAGACGCTGAGCTTGTCGATCAAAAAGTCGGCAGTTCGGCGGTTCGAATCCCTAGTGCTGCGTATAACGGGGTGAGCTCCCGTGAGTTGTCCCAGCTTCTGCCAACCTGGCAGTTCGAAAGCACGTAAAAAAATGCAAGTAGAAAAATAGGGACCACCTTTGGTGGGAAGGTAACAGTGTTCTGTGCGCCTTTGGCGTTGAGTCATGCCGGCCACATGACCACGGAGACGTCTTCGGACAGCGCTGGCTCTTTGGCTTTGAAACAGAGATGAGCACTGTCCCCTAGAGTCAGGAACGACTGGCACGTATGTACTTTTCCTTTTACCTTTTGCAAGGATGTAAAAATATCTCACGGCGCCTTCTCTGTTTTTTTTTTTTTTCTCTCCTGCCTCCTTCACGCCCACAAGGAGCAACCCAAGTCTCAGAAAAGTCTCGTTCTGAAGATGCTCGCGGGGCTCCTCAACGGAGTCGAGGCGGATCGTGACGCAGCGGCTTTCGCCGATTTCGAAGATCCCCTAGAAAGGAAACTGGAGGAAGAGCCCTTGATGCTGGGGCCATCGCCGCACCTCAGCCCGCGAGACCGCAAAACCCTGTGTAAAAACTTCTTTTGGAAAACCTTCACGTCCTGCTAACAATTCCTCCGCGGCCTTTTCTGGCTTCTGGAGCTATTCAGCCTGTGTGGCTCCTGCCCATCAAGAGGAGTCTCGATCTGCAGACGGGGTGGGGGGGGGGATGGGGAGGGGTGGCGGGGAGGTGGGGAAGGGGCTTTCTCATCACATTTTGCAACCTAAGCCAGCCCATGCCTACTTTGCCAAAGGCTGCAAGTCGGATGGACGGGAGGGTTGAAGGCGAAGGGCTGGGTCAGTCAGTTGCCAATCGCTTCCCATCCCTGCCTGGTCTTGCTAAATTGTGGCGGATGCTCTCTTGCCTTCTGTAATGTCGATGCCCCTCGTTGTCTTTCGGCTTTTCTCCTTCTCCTCATCAAAGCACAAAGTTTGATTTTTGTGATGATTTAATTGACAAATAAAGCATGGCCTGAGGACATTGGGATGCACAGCCTTATGTTTATTTTCCGGTCTCTCTCTCTCTCCCTCCCTCCCTCCCTCCCTCTCTCTCTCACACACACATTCTCATTCTCTCTCTGTTTCTTATTTTCTCTCTCTTTCTCATTCTCTCTCTCATTCTTTCTCTTTCTCTCTCTCTCTCTCTTTCTTATTCTCTCTTTCTCTCTCTCACACACACACTCTCTCTCACACATATACACACACATTCTCATTGTGTTTCTCATTCTAATTCTCATTTTCTCTCTCTTTCATTCTCTGTTTCTCATTCTCTCTTTCTTTCAGTCTCATTCTCTCTTTCTTGTTGTTTCTCACTTTCTCTCTCTCACACATACACACTCACTCTCTCTCACACACATACACACACATTCTCATTCTGTTTCTCATTTTCTCTCTCATTCTTTCTCATTCTCTCTTTCTCTCTTTCACACACACTCTCATTCTTTCTCTTTCTCATTCTCTTTCTCATTTTCTCTCTCATTCTCATTCTCTCTCTTATTGTCTCTCTCTTTCACACACACTCATTCTTTCTCTCTCATTCTCTTTGTTTCTCATTTTCTCTTTCTCATTCTTTCTCATTCTCTTTCTCTCTCTTTCACACACACACTCTCATTCTTTCTCTTTCTCATTCTTTCTCATTTTCTCTCTCATTCTCATTCTCTCTCTCTCATTGTCTCTCTCTTTCACACACACACTCATTCTTTCTCTTTCTCATTCTTTGTTTCTCATTTTCTCTTTCATTCTCTCTCTCTCTCTCATTCTTCCTCATTCTCACTCTCACTCTCTCTTTCTCATTTTTTCTCTCTCTCTCTCCTTCAAACACTAAGGGGAGGGCAGCTCCTGATTTTAATGACGGGAAAAAAACTTCATGGAAAATGTCAAATGCTAAGAAGAGTGGACGCCTGAGGCAACGGATATGGCTAGAGCTGCAGACAGATATTACGGCGTCTCACAATTTGTTCTAATGCCCCTTAAAGCCATCCTGAGGTTGGGAGTTGCATGGGGAAACAAGCTGCTGATAAAACTACTAGGCACTGTCCGGTTAGTACAGATACCATGTAGCTGGCACTAGCTCCAAGCCAGAATAATAATGGAAGGTTGAGGATCAATCAATGTCAAAGCAATCGAGGTCAACGTTGCTCAAAATCTGATGGATTTCTGGAGTAAGGTTTGGGGCGAAAAGGAAGCATCAATGCTCCAATCAATGCCTCAGTTATGGGGCTGTCCCATCCCTTGGGCAGCTTTGCTAGCAAGACACAGTCTTGCTTGAAATCTCAAAGTGATAATTCCACCCACAAAAAAAAGTTTTTTCAACTACTCTCTCTCTCTCAAGCTGCATCCTCCCAAATCCATCTTTTCCCCCCGAGAGCAGTGAGCCTGCTGGCTAATATTCCGTAGCATTAACTTCCAACGAGCGACAGGCTGGTTATTCGTCAACATGTTAGATGCACCTTTGGTAAAAAGGAAACAACAACTCAGGAATCCATTTCGGAACGTGATTTGGCTTCCGCCCCTTTGCATTTCTAAAAGCGGGTTGCAAGCGCGAAGCTCCGAACAAGCAGCCAAGTTTGTGAAATTCAAAACACTGCTTGACATATGACACTTGGGAATCCAGTAGAAAATTAGGTGCGCCGCCATGGCGAACTGGCAGAGAGGAAACCATCCAGCTGTGAACGTGATTGCACGGAGAGCACTGATTACGTTGACAGGATGGGCATCCCCGCAGCTAAACATTCAGATTAGGTGAATTGCTCAAGGGGTCGAATGTGGGAAGGTTCGCGCCACACACTGAGTACAAACTAAGCACAGAAGCTGTGTTTGGACAATACCCCAACGTGCAGTCTGTGCTCCAGGGTCTTGTGGGACCGTGCCAGGGGTGCTATTCGGCAGGTTCTTGAGAACTGGTAGTGGAAATTTTGAGTAGTTTGGAGAACCGGCAAATACCACCTCTGGCTGGCCCCGGAGTGGGGTGGGAATGGAGATTTTGCAATATCCTTCCCCCCAGGAGTGGGGGAGGGAGTGGGGATTTTGCAGTATCCTTCCCCTGGAGTGGGGGTGGGAATGGAGATTTTGCAGTATCCTTCCCCCCAGGAGTGGGGGAGGGAATGGGGATTTTGCAGTATCCTTCCCCTGGAGTGGGGGTGGGAATGGAGATTTTGCAGTATCCTTCCCCTGCCACGCCCACCAAGCCACACCCACAGAACCAGTAGTAAAAAAATTTGAATTCCACCACTGGACCGTACCCTTTCCTGCTAGATTCATGGCGAGCCCTTCCAGGGAGCGCTTTCTCAAGAACATTAATAGTCAGTCAAAGGTGGTGCGGTGGCCTAGAAGGGGAGCTGTCGCCTCACAATCAGGAGGCTGCGAGTTCGATCCTAGGTAGAGGCTGATATTTCTTTCTCTGGGCACAATGGGAATATATATAACTGCTGAACAAAACTCCGCATCGGCGACAGGAAGGGCATCCGGCCAGTGGTGGGATTCAGCCGGTTCGCACCACTTCGGGAGAACCGGTTGTTTAACTTTCTGAGCAGTTTGGCAAAGTGGTTGTTGGAAGAAATCATTAGGGCAGAGAACCGGTTGTTAAATTACTTGAATCCCACCACTGCATCCGGCCATTAAAACACTCTGCTAGCTCCATTCAGTTGCCCAGACTCCACCCTACAAGGGATTATGGGGTGGTTAAAAGAAGATGATGACGATTAATAGGCAGTGAGAGGAAGGTCAATTGGGAGGCTGGCTGTCCCTTCCTTGTCTTGGGCAATCCCAGCATGACCTCGGTTGTCATTGTAACTGCACTCTTCCATGAGAAAGCATGCACAGAAAGCAGTCGGACCCAAGAGACCTGGCAGGGCGGGGGGGAAGATGACACTGTTGTGGTCCGCCAGCAGCCTGTGGAGCTGGAAGTGGAGTCGGACAGTGAGGAGGCTGGGGAGGAACATGGACCAGTCCTGGAGTCTGGGGAAGGCCCAGACGAGGGCTCTGCGTCACAAGCAGAGAGGGGCCAGGGCCATCTGGGAGTGATGCGCAGACTCTGGAGCCCCCAGAATCGGACAGCAGAGAGGCAGAGGAACAGGAGGAGCCTGTTCCTAGTGCACGCATGCACAGAGCTGCCAGAAGGCAAGAGCAGCTAAAGCAAAAGGGACAACTCGGGAGTAAGGCCAGGAGATGATTGGCCCCTCCCATAAGGCTTAAAAGAGAAACAAAGACACTTGGGCCTTTTGCAGGAAAGCAACATTGCTAACTCTGTTTCCAGTCGGCATCTCTTGTTAGTTTCTGAACTCTGTGGGGCTTTGCCAAGTAAGGCCTTTGGCAGGGTGTCAAAGAAGATAAAGCTTGGTGATTATCCCGAAAGACTTCTTCCAAAGGACTTGTTTTGAAATTAATTGGGACTCAGCTGGGAATGAACGTAATTCTCAGCTGTTACAATAAAATAGGTTTGTTTGGGACTAATTTCTGTATTGTAATGACTCAGTAAGCCTAGATCACAAGAGACACCGAAGAGGGCAACTCAAAGAATAGCCTTCGTTTTTATGCCGTTTTTGCTTCTTCAACTGAATCATAGATGCTTAATGGAGCAGAGCAAAAATTAACGGCCAGCATTTAAACAGGAAGAAGTCATTATGAGTAATTCAAGGGGTTTTTTCCCCCCCTTCGTTTCAATAGGAAGTACCTACTGTCCTAAATGAAGACGGCAAAGTGCACAACTAATCAAATAGAACACACAAGAATGCACAAGAACTGACAGCCAACAGACTCCTTCCCCTTATGCAGCATCATTGTTGAGGGTACCATCCACAAATTTCTGGAGCTTTAGCCCTGAAGATGAGATTCCTGCTTCCATTTTTAACAGATTAACAGAGTTTAACCTTATAGATCAGTGATGACTAAGCTTTTTGCCACCGTATGCCAAAAGCGGGGGGAGTATGGGGGGCCGCCCACATGTGTGCCCACACCCGTAATTCTACGCACCCTGCTCCCTGCGCATGTGCGCATGTGCGCATGACCGCCCCCATGCTTCCCCCGCTTTTGGCACACGATGGCACGCTTTTTTTGCTCTCCCCAGGCTCCAGAGCCTTTCTAGGAGCCTGGGGAGGGTGAAAATGGCCTTCCCCACCCCCATGGAAGCCCTCTGGAGGCCAGAAACGGCCTGTTTGCCAGCTTTCCGGCCTCTGGAGGGTCTCCGGGGGGAGGAGGCCATTTTTGCCCTCCCCAGGCTCCTAGAAAGGCTCTGGAGCCTGGGGAAAGCAAAAAACGGACCTTCCCCACCCTCCCGAGGCCCTTCGGAGGCTGGAAACAGCCTGTTTCCCTACTTCTGGTGGCCCAGAAGGCCTGAAAATCAGGTGGCGGGAGCTGAGCTTGCGTGCCCACCTATATGGCACCGAGTGCCACCTGTGGCACACGCGCCATAGGGTCGCCATCACGGTTATAGGTCATCTATGTTGGCTACTTGATCTGTCACTAAACAGTGAGAACCACAATTCCTGTAAATGCCAGTGTTAAAAAATAAATAACAAAATAAATAAATAACACCCCACCAAAAGAAAGCTGGGGAAAATGTACCAACAATCTCATAATTTGGCATTAAACAAACACACTCAAATCCATAAAGCAGATAATAAAACTAGAATTTTGCAAGAGATATAATGATCCATAAAACCTCATAGGGCTAATTTAATTCCAGGCACTTCAGGTTTACTTTAGCAAAAAAAAAAAAAAAAAGGCAGGGAGGTTCAGAACTGAAAATTCTCCCAGACTGAGGACACATTTTACAAGAAAATGTACTTTCCAGGCTGGGCCCATCCACTTCCTTAATTGAATAATAGTGGCCAATGTGTACCTAGAAATACAAGGAAATCGAGATATCGATCAATCTTAATTCTTTCCTTCCAGAAAATAAGTTTTTTTTCCCCTTTTATTTTAAACATGTAAAGCTGGTCATTTTTTCCACCTGTTTTCCATTGCGGCAAAGAGATTTTATTTAATCACATGCTCATCTGCCTGAAATAATTGTTAAGAATATTTCAAACAGAGTGTCAGGGTTCCAAGTAATATCTCCCCCTCCCCAATGAAAGGGGACTCTGAGAAATTGTAGCAGAAAACTTAAAACTTGCCTTCCACCCTTCCGAGGTCGGTAAAATGAGGACCCCGATTGTCGGGGGCAAGAGGCTGACTCTGTAAACTGCTTGGAGAGGGCTATGAAGCACCATGAAGCAGTATACACCATGTTTTCCCCAAAATAAGACCCTGTCTTATATTTTTTTGAACCCTGAAATAAGTGCTTGGCCTTATTGCCATGCGCTCAAAAGCCCAATTGGGCTTATTATCAGGGGATGTCTTATTTTGGGGGAAACAGGGTAAGTCTAAGTGCTATTCCTTCCTTCCTTCCTTCCTTCCTTCCTTCCTTCCTTCCTTCCTTCCTTCCATCCATCCTTCCCTGTGCATAAAATGAAGCATTGCAGGCTAACTCTGCCCACTGTCAGGAGTTCAATCCTGACCGACTGGCTCAAGGTTGACTCAGCCTTCCATCCTTCCGAAGTCGGGAAAACGAGGACCCAGATTGTTGGGGGCAAGAGGCTGACTCTGTAACCGCTTAGAGAGGGCTGGAAAGCACTGTGAAGCGGTATATAAGTCTAAGTGCTATTCCTATTTTTCTTTCCTTCCTTCCTTCCTTCCTTCCTTCCTTCCTTCCTTCCTTCCTTCCTTCCTTGTGGTTAGAATGCAGTATCGCAGGCTAACTCTGCCCACTGCCACCAGTTTGATCCTCACCAACTGGCTCAAGATTGCCTCAGCCTTCCATCCTTCCGAGGTCGGTAAAATGAGGATCCAGATTGTCGGGGGCAATAGGGCTGACTCTGTAACCGCTTAGAGAGGGCTGGAAAGCACTGTGAAGCGGTATATAAGTCTAAGTGCTATTCCTATTTTTCCTTCCTTCCTTCCTTCCTTCCTTCCTTCCTTCCTTCCTTCCTTCCTTCCTTCCTTCCTTCCTTGTGGTTAGAATGCAGTATCGCAGGCTAACTCTGCCCACTGCCACCAGTTTGATCCTCACCAACTGGCTCAAGATTGCCTCAGCCTTCCATCCTTCCGAGGTCGGTAAAATGAGGATCCAGATTGTCGGGGGCAATAGGGCTGACTCTGTAACCGCTTAGAGAGGGCTGGAAAGCACTGTGAAGCGGTATATAAGTCTAAGTGCTATTCCTATTTTTCCTTCCTTCCTTCCTTCCTTCCTTCCTTCCTTCCTTCCTTCCTTCCGTCCATCCATCCTTGTGGTTAGAATGCAGTATCGCAGGCTAACTCTGCCCACTGCCACCAGTTTGATCCTCACCAACTGGCTCAAGATTGCCTCAGCCTTCCATCCTTCCGAGGTCGGTAAAATGAGGATCCAGATTGTCGGGGGCAATAGGGCTGACTCTGTAAACTGCTTAGAAAGGGCTGTAAAGCACTGTAAAGCAGTACATAAGTACTATTGCTATGTGTGAGCGTGCAGCAGTAATCACCAAATTGATGAACTGAGGATGTATTGTGTGGCTCTCCATGTCATTAATAATTTTTATTTTTACTTTTCTGGTCCCCATGCAATTGAAAAGACCCATGAAAAGAATCGAAGAGCTAAAAGTACATGCAGGGGTAGGCTGCTGGGGGTTCGCAGGGGTTCGGGAGAACCTGTAGCTAAGATTCTGTGCAGTTCAGAGAACCCCCAAATCCCACTCCTATCTGGCCCTGCCCACCCCATCCCGCTCCTCCCAGGAGTCCCCACACAGCCTGTTTTGGATGCAGGTAAGTGCAGGGCGCGCACGGAGCACGGGGCAAAAATCAGTCCTACCAGAAGTTCAGGAAGGCCGGAAACAGGCCCGTTTCCAGAGGGCCTCCAGAGCCTGGGGAGGCCGTTTTCACCCTCCCGGAGGCTCAAGAAAAGCCTCCGGAGCCTGGGGAGGGCAAAAACACCCCTTCCCCACTGTGGTGCAGGCGGCCAACTAGGCCACGCCACCCACAACCGGCAAGAGAACCCCTTGCTAACATTTTTGAAGCCCACCCCGGAGTTCGTGGTATTTACTATCAGGGGTGAGGGAGACCATTATATATATATATATATACATATACATACATACATATATATACATACATACATACATACATGTATGTATGTATATGTATATAAAAACGCAAGTGGAAAATTATCCTCTTTCATCCCTGCCATCGACAGGGGCTTAATTTCCTGCCCGCCCGCTAAGGCTGAATTTAACAGGGCTGTAAGGACCAGAAATTGCCTCTGATGAATTGGTGTTGAAGTCTGCCTCCTGGGCTGCCACGGCAAGGGATGAGCCATTATTCTTTCAATTTGGCTCACAGATGTCTTTTAATAGGTATTAGGACTCTCCATATGGGGCTCTCTTCACAGCACACAGGGCAGCTGTCCGACTTCACCTTTTCCGCCCACCTTCCAAGGGCTGGCTAATCAGAATGAATGAGCCGCTTTCTTTCACGCCAAATGGCGGTGCGGATGGGTTCAACCCGCGTAGTTTTTTTGTTTTTCTCAACCGATCTGTGGCGGACCACAACAACATCACCCTCCTGGTCCCCGGCCACCAGCTCTTCTTTCCTGAAGTTGTTTAATGGTAATGTTACTTTGAGAAGAAGCTTAGAGGTACAGAGAAACTGGGAGGCGAGGGGAGGGAGGGAGGGAGGGAGGGAAACATTTTAAAATCTTTTCAGCCTTCGTTAGGGTGCTTCCATAAAAACACATCCACTCGCATTAGGCCAGATGTCACTCACACGCTTGGCCTTTCTTTGAGAACTGAAGAGGTGACAGAAGCAGGAGGTGAAAGAATTGGGAGATATAACAAGTTTGTGCTTCAACGGATCCCGTCTCCTTGACATGCTCTGTCCCCCGGAGGCTGCTAATGGATCATCAGTGTTGGAAGTCCCCCGAAAGTCTTTCTAGACTAAATACAGAATAACAGTGTTGGAAGGGACCTTGGAGGTCTTCTAGTCCAACCCTCTGCTCAAGCAGGAGACCCTACTACACCATTTCCGACAAGATGGCTGTCCAGTCTCTTCTTGAAAGCCTCCACTGATGGAGGCACCTGCAATTTCTGGAGGCAAGCTGTTCAATCAATTGTTGTGGCCCCGCCCTCTGAGCCTGTCCCATCGGAGGAAGAAAGCTCTGAGCATGAGGAAGAGGAGTCAGCCAGGCCTCCCTCTCCAGGCCCCTCCCCTCTGGCACTGTCTCAGGTGCCGGCCGAGGGAGAGGAGATTAGCAGGGAGACAGGTGTCTCGGATGAGAGTGAAGGAGAGACTTCATTCCTGGACGCACGCCTCCGAAGGCGTGATAAACGATTGCAGCAGCTCAGGAGGCGTGCTAGGGATTAGAACTCAGTCACTGGACCACACCCCAGAGACTATATAATAGAGGGTGGTGGCCAGTGATCCCTGTGACGAACAAAAGTAAACCTTGGATAGTCACTAAAGCCTCGTCCGAAACTGCTGAGAGGAATATTAATTTCTGTTGGACTCTTGTACGCTGAGTATATTATCTTTCTGTTTTCTGTGGAAATAAAAGCACTTGGCAGACGGTGTGTATATCGCTGCCAAGTTGGAGATAAAGACCTGGGTGTGTTCCAAGTGCTTCCTTAACCCTCGGCTGGCTGTGTTTGTGTGTGTGTGTGGACGGGGACAGATCATCAATCAGAATAGAGCTGGAAGGACCTTAGGGTCTCCTACTTGACTAAGGAGTTGAATAGAAGACCTCCAACGTCCCTTCCATCTCCTGTTATTCTGTTAAATCTGGAAGCCCCATATTGGGAAAAGCTGACCCATCTTCGAGGGCAGGAATTGGGGCAGTGTGCATGGATTGGAGCACTAATGCAGCCTAAGTAGCTGAGTACCTGAGGCTCATCTTCCAGAAATGAAGGCATTACTGCTGGCCATCAACGTTACCCAACTATTGAACGCCTGTGCGCCAAATCTGTTGCTTGAGCCAAGTCAACCAATCAAGACAAGAGGGCGATCTGTTTGCAGGCTCGTTTTATGTAGTCCTGTTTTGCAGCAACAAACATGGCAGGAAAGGTTGGGGAAGACTGTCACAGAGACAGCCAGGAAAAACCGTTCCAACCGCATTATATAAAACTGGCGGTAGTGATGATGCTAAACGCATAATGAGCCTTGGATCGCGGACTCTGCAGGAAGTAGCACCTGCCAGACCTTGTTGGTGCTCCCAAGCTAAGCAGGGTTGGGCTTGGTTAGGATTTGGATGGGATCGCGAGGGGATCTCAGAGCCAAAGGCTGGACGGGAGGACCGAAGGGAGAAATCAGAGAAAAAGCAATGCAAACGACTGCCAAGAAAATGACAAGGATGCATCCGTAAAGCCGTTAGGAATCCAACTCTTTTCTTCTTCTGGGAATAGAGGCAGGAACTTCATTTTTAACCGGGATGAGCAGCCGTGAGAAAAGGATCGCCTTGTTTTCAGGGATGGGCTGCTGGGGGTTCGGGAGAACCTCTAGCTAAGATTCTCTGCATTTTGGAGAACCCCCAAATCCCACTCCTGGCTAGCCCCGCCCCACCCCTCCCACCCCTCCCCTCCCTGGAGTCCCCACATGGCCCATTTTGGATGCAGGTAAATGCAGGGTGTGGACGGAGGCTCGGGGAGGGCGAAAAATGGACCTAACGGAAGTTCGGGAAGGCTGGAAATGGGCCTCCAGAGCCTGGGGAGGATGTTTTTGCCCTCCTGGAGGCTCAAGAAGAGCCTCCGGAGCATGGGGAGGGCAAAAACACCTCCCCTCCCCCACCATAGTGTAGGAGGCTGACTAGGCCACGCCCACCATGGCCACGCCCACCCAGCAACTAGGGAGAGAACCCCTTGCTAAAATTTTTGAAGCCCACCCCTGCTCCTGTGATCTAATTCAAGCTCAGAAACGGGGCTTGAATTGCTGTTGTGCACAGGATTCAGCTTGACGACTTGTCTCTTCTCATTTGTGACAAGCAGACCCAGAGGACGGGGAGAAAAAGTTTGGGCTTCCTTTTGACACGACACAAGTCCGCCGTCTCTTGAAGACGTCGGTGCTGACCTGGGCAAAGGCGTAATGTTGGGCTAGCTCTTCTCACGAAGCTGAAGTGGCTCAGATGCAATTGGATAGGAATCAGGTTTTTTTTTTTTATGACTTGGCATCTGAGCTCGGAGCCAACCTGACATCTGCTCCTGAGGATATCACCCATTATCTTTCAGCGCTCGTTAAATGCTTGTCGCGATGATGAAAATGGGACATTGGTTTCAGGGAGGGAGAGAGAAAAAAAATTGTACAGCCGTTTATGTTTAATGCACCTGACAAGTTTCAGATGGGCCATAGAACGTGGTCTGAACATCATGTATTATGGGATTTTGTGTTCGCTGGAAACACACTGTTGGCACCGGTGCCTGCAAGGGATTTGAACTGGGAGATTTCTCGTTTATGTGCAGTTTATTTCTTGCAACGAGAGGCAGATCTAAATTATCTGGGTTCATCCCCACGAGATGGCAAATCAAACACAGGACTTTTTTTTAAGATGACATGTGAACCCAGTCATGAGTGAGTCGGTATGTTGAAAACACAGTTGCATCAGGCTGCGAATCCCAAGTCTATCGCTTATCTTCATGGACCCTCAAACGAGCAATTAAAAAAAATCGCAGACAAACCCACTTAATCTTCGTGACCCAGATGAAATCTGCTTATTCGTTTTTGATCAGCCATCAGCCATTCATTTTTCCCTTCTGCTCAGGCCCAGAAAAGTATGAATTTGATTTTGCAAACGAGTAAACGACAACAGAGCCGTACGTGACAGTATTGGCCACCTGGGGGTGGGGGGGGGGGAGGCAGACGTTCCCACTGATGAGTTCTCCGTGTGACAAAACGGCAAGGTAATTGCCAACCCCGAGTGATTTTCAAAACAAGAAGCAATGAGGTGGCAGGCATTGTTGCAGGTTGAGTAATGTTGTGGCCCGTCAGCGGCCTGTGCAGATTGTAGCTGATTCCGACAACGAGGAGGCTGGCGTGGTGCTGCGCCAGCAGCCTGTGCAGCTGGCGCTCGAGTCGGACAGTGAGGAGGCTGGAGAAGATGTGGTGCCAGAGGCAGGGATTCAGCCAGGGCCTTCAGAACCTCCAGAAGCTCCTTTAAGTAAAGAGAACGAAGAGGAGGAGCCTCTTCTCAATGCAGAGCTGCCAAAAGGCAGGAGTGTCTCCTCGAGAGTAAGGCTTGGGGCTAATTGGCCACTCCCTTAACCTATTTAAGGAGGAACACCAACTGAAGCAATTTATAGGGAACAACTTTAGTTCACTCTCCTTCGTGTCTGCAAAATTGCTTCTGGGCTTTCTGCCAACTCTAGTAAG
Source organism: Pituophis catenifer annectens (assembly GCF_029215685.1). Classification (NCBI taxonomy): domain Eukaryota; kingdom Metazoa; phylum Chordata; class Lepidosauria; order Squamata; family Colubridae; genus Pituophis; species Pituophis catenifer. The sequence goes on along the minus strand of NW_027256898.1, from coordinate 6,778,420 downwards.
ACTGTGATTACCTTACCTTAGAATTCCGGTAGGCTGTTAAGACAGTTCATTAACAGCCTTCGAATGATAAAGACTAAGTTATTTGAGTAAAATAAGCTTTGTATAGAGTTTGTGTGTGCTGCGTTCTTTGGGGTCCGTAGCTGGGGCAGAACAAGTAAGGAGTCCACTGAGTGGTTTCCAAGTAATTCAAATGCCATCGCTGTCATTAGTAAAGAAGCTCAGTGCCAGAGGAGAATGTGACAAGGACTAGGACCATGATGCCACCAGAGGTGGCACGCAGAGCCAGGGGTGAAATGCTACCAGTTCGCTCCGGTTCAGGCAAACTGGTAGTGATAAAAACTACCAGTTCGGGCAAACCGGTAGTAAAAAAAAGCTACGATCCGACAATCAGCAGGATTTCCTGCTTTTTAGCAAAGCTAAACCGGGCGGCACAGCTGATCGTTGGATCGTAGCTTTTTTTAACTATCGAACTGGTAGCTTTTTAAATGCGCAGCACGTTTGGTGCGCACTGCGCATGCACATGCAGCACGTGTTTGGTGTGTATGTGCATGTGCAGCACACGTTTGGGGCGCAGTGCGCAGCCAGCGAACCAGTAGCAAACCAGTTCAGATTTCACCACTGCGCAGAGCCCTCTCTGTGGGCACGTTCGCCGTCGCCAGCTGCTCTTCTGGTTTCTGTTTCCAGGCCTTTTCTGGGCCGTTTTTTGGGCCATTTTCAGGCTGTTTTTCGGGCTGTTTTGGAGGCATTTTCAAGTTGTTTTCGGGCCAAAAATGGCCCCAAAACAGCCCCAAAACAGGCATGCAAACGCCGGCCAGCTGGTCTTTGGGTTTCCAGCACTCCGGCGGGCGCATATGCATGTGCATGCATGCGCATTCCGGTTTGGGCACCCGGTGCCAAAAAGCCCGGCGCCATCACTGGACTAGGATCTTGGGCTACCAAGTAAAATCCAGAAAAGCAGTAGTCAACCAGTGAAGACAAAATGGATCTCAGGAGAACACTGGGCTGATTTAGACATGATAGCTTCATATTTTATGAAGGTTCTACACTTAGGCAAGAAAAACAAAATGCACAGGTACAGTATAGGTGGTACCTCGCTCAACAGTAGTAACTGTCAGAAGGATTTTGGAGTTCTAGTGGGCTCCAAGATCCAGCCGTGTGCAGCAGCTGCCAAAAAAGCCAACCCAGTTCTAGGCTGCATAAACGGAGGGATAGAATCAAGACCACGTAAAGTGTTAATATCACTTTATAAGGCCTTGGTAAGGCCACACTTGGAATACTGCATTCAGTTTTGGTCGCCACAATGTAAAAAAGATGTGGAGACTCTAGAAAGAGTGCAGAGAAGAGCAACAAAGATGATTAGGGGACTGGAGGCTAAAATATATGAAGAACGGTTCCAGGAATTTGGATCTCTAGTTTAATGAAAAGAAGGACTAGGGGAGACATGATAGCAGTGTTCCAATATCTGAGGGGCTGCCCCAAAGAGGGAGTCAAGCTTTTTGTTCTTTTTACTAAGACAACCATAGGGACGTGGTGGCTCAGTGGCTCAGACGCTGAGCTTGTCGATCAAAAGGTCGGCAGTTCAGCGGTTCGAATCCCTAGTGCTGCGTAACGGGGTGAGCTCCCGTGACTTGTCCCAGCTTCTGCCAACCTAGCAGTTCGAAAGCACGTAAAAAAAAAAATGCAAGTAGAAAAAATAGGGACCGCCTTTAGTGGGAAGGGAACAGCGTTCCGTGCTCCTGTGGCGTTGAACCATGCCGGCCAGATGACCACGGAGACATCTTCGGACAGCGCTGGCTCTTCGACTTTGAAACGGAGATGAGCACCGCTCCCTAGAATCAGGAACGACTAGCACATATGTGTGAGGGGAATCTTTACCTTTAAGAACAACCAATTAAAGCCAGATTCAAAATACTTGCTTAGGGAGCAGAGACACGCTTCACGAATGTCCTGCTAAATGTGGAAGAAATGTGAAATTGACTGTGAAACCAGAATTCACGGAATGCGATGTAAAAGCATCTCTATTATCAGGGTGATTTTCAAGGTTGGTGAGTAAACCATAAGGGAAAACAAAACATTTAGAGTATTTATCTTCCGGTCGGATTTAGAAATGCAATAAAAGGATGGAAATGTCCTCATTCGTGTATTTAAGGCAAGGAACAGCTGTTTTAAGGTTCCAGGCACCATTCTTTCATTCATTCAGGGCATACAAAACCTTTGCAAGACCAATTCTCGAATACAGCTCATCTGCCAGGAATCCACACTGTATAAAGGACATTAATACAATCGAACGAGTCCAGAGATACTTCACAAGAGTCCTCCACTCCTCTGCTCACAATAGACTCCCTTATGCCAACCAGACTTGAAATTTTGGCTTTGGACAACCTAGAACTACACCGCCTTCGGTCTGACCTAAGTGTAGTACACAAAATTATCTGCCACAATGTCCTACCTGTCAATGACTACTTCAGCTTTCAACCACAATAATACACGGGCAAACAATTGATACAAACTCAAGACAAACCGCTCCAAACTCGATTGCAGAAAATACGACTTCAGCAACAGAGTGGTCAATGCCTGGAATGCACTACCTGACTCTGTTGTTACATTCTCAACTCCCCAAAACTTTAACCTTATAACTATCTACCGTGGACCTCACCCCATTTCTAAGAGGTCCGTAAAGCGGGCGTGCATAAGCGCACCAGCGTGCCTACCGTCCCTGTCCTACTGTTGAATACCATTTATTTGTACTCATTTCTTATGTATATACTATACTTATATGTTTATCTGTTATGTTCATACTTATACTTGTTTTCCCATACATGCTTGACAAACTAAGTAAATTAAAATAAATAAATAAATTCGCTACTGCTGGCATTGCCCACACATTAATAAATAATAAATAAATAACTTTATTGTCATTGTACGTGTATACACAGTATACCCATACAACGAAATTCACTTAACACCCAAAGACCAGGTCCAACATACATAACAATCCCCAAACACACTCCCACCCACAATTCTCCACCCCTAAACCACCCAAACATCCACACAACAGACCAAGTCATGTTGTCCAACAGCTCACTGATGGTGGCCCTTTAGTTCATTGTTGAGTGCGATTATAGTTCTGGGATAAAAACTATTCAGAAGACGTGCGGTCCGAGTTTTAATTGTTCTGTATCTTCTGCCAGAAGGCAACAGTCCAAAAAGATGGTAAACAGGATGGGAAGAGTCTCTGAGAACGTTATGCAACTTTCTCAAACAGCGAGATTCGAAGATGTCGTCCAGGGCTGGTAGCTGGAGTCCTGACGATATTCTGAGCAGTTTTAATGATTCTCTGTAGAGCGTTTTTGTCCGCTACAGAGCTGCTCCCATACCATGCAAGAATGCCATTATATTCAGAGAGAATGAAAATATTTCTTCCCTCCTTCTCTCTTTCTTTCTCCAGCTGCAGGAGAGGTGCCTGGATTTTTTGATACGCTGATGGACATTGCACAAGAGCGGGGAAAGACCCAGCTTACGAAACACAATGGCTATTGCCAAACACAATTCCTCCCTCCCCTCTCAACCCACAAAATTCTGTACTTCCTTGTACCTTCCCCATTTTATCTCACTTGCTTCACTCACAAGTGCTTTCTTTCTTTCTTTTTTCTTTTTTTTGGTCAACTTGCTGTATCTCAGAACAAGCATAGAAGCTAAAAGACTTTAGGTGTGTCTTCCTTTAAGGGAAAGAAGAGAGGGGAGGCTGAGAACACACCGAGGAGAACCCTTCCCAACTTCCGCCTGTTTGAGAGAAACATAAGACCAGAGTTCAAAATTCAGGCAAACATCTCTGAACCAACACAGAAAAAGCCTCCACAACAACATAAATAGGCAAGAGAAAACTATTGACTGCAAAACCCGGGTGGAAATACAGGAACTCTGCTGTGATGAGGTATGTTCTACGCACAGTTGGAATTAAAACAGGGGGTCTCGATTTAAACTTATTTTAACACTTCTGACCAGCAAAATCTCACTGATCCTTGTAAAAAAATGTAGGCTAATATAGGCAGCAATGAGATAAACGATCTCTTCTACAACTCATTGAGACACAGATATAACTTGGTCTCCGCTTTATAAGGCCTTGGTAAGGCCACACTTGGAATATGGAGTCCAGTTTTGGTCGCCACGGTGTAAAAAAGGATGCGGAGACTCTAGAAAGAGTGCAGAGAAGAGCAACAAAGAGGATTAGGGGACTGGAGGCTAAAACATATGAAGAATGGTTGCGGGAACTGGGTGTGTCTAGTTTAATGAAAAGGACTAGGGGAGACATGATAGCAGTATCTCAGGGGCTTCCCCGAAGAAGAGGGAGTCAAGCTATTCTCCAAAGGACCTGAGGGCAGGAAAAGAAACAATGGGTAGAAACTAATCAAGGAGAGAAGCAACTAAGGAGAAATTTCCTGACAGTGAGAACAATTAACCAGTGGAACAACTTGCCTCCAGAAGTTGTGAATGATCCAACACTGGAAGTTTTTAAGAAGAGGTTGGATAACCATTTTGTCTGAAGTGGTGTAGGGTTTCCTGCCTAGGCAGGGGGTTGGACTAGAAGACCTCCAAGGTCCCTTCCAACTCTGTTATTCTATTCTATTCCAGGAAGAACCTAGTTTTGGTCTCATTTTGTGGGAAGGAGAACAAATTTCTCTCCGATGTAATGATTTCTACCAATATCTATGGAACTGCCATTACTTTGTTTTGATGGGGAAATGCTTTCGTAATTCAATTCTTTTGGACAATGCATGGCTTGCTGTGAGGTTGCTCTGTGCTTGTCAAATTGTTCATCTGTCCATGTGTGTTTTTTTTAAACCCCCCCCCCCCCTTGCTACTGCAGACCTATTGAATTTCTGGAGACAGTATGTCCTCCATCAATGTACATGACTTCAGTAGGCTCTTTGATAAATTAATGGAGAAGAACAGGGTCACGTCCTGCTTCCGTGAGGGATTCTTATTCGGGGATGGAAGGAGACAAGATACCATATTAAATCAGTATTTAATTTGATCAGCGGTGGCTTTTCCTCTGGTGTTCTTACTGTTTAATGAAGTGTAGTGGGCTTTCTTAAATTCAGCTTCGATATGGCGACGACAGTAATGACAAATTGGCAATTCTGGCTCGGACAGATAAGAATTGAAGTTCCTACGGTCTACGGGGTAATCTACAGATTTCAATCAATCAACGCGCGCCTTGTTTTAGTCACGGAATTGAAACCGTTTTTCTGTCGGACTCTTTAGCTTTGACAGAATATTTTTAAAAGGGTAATGACTGCCAGCCAGGCTCAGAAATCTGAAGAGGAAGGAAAGGAGATGAGGAAGGAAGAGAAAATGCCAGTCAGCATGAGTGAGTGAAGGATCAGTCAGCTGGAGAGGTTTTTTTGTGTGTGTAACTTTCCCTATTTCCTCTGGCACAGATTCTGCTTCTTCCTCCTCATTTTGTGGCCTGGGATACTTGGCGACGTTCTTCGGCTAGACAAAATGTATGGGAGGATCGCCTCGCCGGACTTCCCCAACGTCTATCCTAACAGCAAGGAGAGGATATGGAATATCACTCTGCCGCAGGGCTATGTCGTCCGCATCTATTTCACTCACTTCAACCTGGAGCTGTCTTACCAGTGCGAATACGACTATGTCAAAGTACGTCCAACTGCCATGTAGCAGTTTTGTGCGCAGGGTGAGATTTACACTAGCTAACGCCCTAGAACCGTGATGGCGAACCTATGCCACAGGTGGCACAGGGAGCCATATCGGTGGGCATGCGAACATTGCCCTAGCTCAGTTCCAGCATGCATGCATGCACCGGCCAACTGATTTTCGGGCCTTCCGGAAGTCAGGAAACAGGCTGTTTCCAGCCTCCGGAGGACCTCCAGGGGTGTGGGGAAGGCCCGTTTTTCGCTCTCCCCAGGCTCCAGAAGCTTTCTAGGAGCCTGGGAAGGGTGAAAATGGCCTTCCCCATCCCCCCGGAGGCCAGAAACAGCCTGTTTGTCGATTTCTGGTGGGATCGGAAGGCCTGTTTTTTGCTCTCCCCAGGCTCCAGATGCTTTCTAGGAGCCTGGGGAGGGCGAAAACAGCCTTCCCCAGCCCCTGGAGGCCCTCCACAGGGCGAAAAATGGGCCCACCGGGCCTACCATGCCATCACGTGCCAAAAGCATGGGGAGCGGGAGGCGGAGTCACATGCACATGCACGGGGGCGGAGCCCATTGAATTATGGGTATAGGCATGTGTGCACACAAACCCCCCATGTTCCCCACGCTTTTGGCACGCGACGGCAAAAAGGTTAGCCATCACTGCCCTAGAAGATAGGCTCAAGATCCAGATGGATCTTGAAGGACTTGAACACTGGGCCCTATCTAACAAAATGAAATTCAATGTAGAGAAAAGTAAAGTCCTACACTTAGGTAAGAAAAACCAAAAGCAGACATATAAACTGGGGGAAACCAGGCTTAATAGCAGTAAGTGTGAGAGGGATCCCGGAGTCTTAGTGGACATCCAATTAAATATGAGTGAAGAGTGTGCAGCGGCAGCCAAAAAAGCCAATGCAATCCTAAACTGCATTAACAGAGGGATACAATCAAGATCAAGGGAGGTACTAATAGCACCCTATAAAGCCTTAGTAAGACCACACCATAAGAGTATTGCATCCAGTTTTGGTCACCACACTATAAAAAAGATGTTGAGACTCTAGAAAAAGTGTAGAGAGCAACCAGGATGATGAGGGGACTGGAGGCTCAAACGTACGATGAACGGTTGCAGGAACTGGGTATGGCTGGTCTAGTGAAGAGAAGGACCAGGGGAGACAGGATAGCATCTTCCAATATTTGAGGGGCGGCCACAGAGAGGAGGAAGGGAGTCAAGCTATTTTCCAAAGCACCCGAAGGCCAGACAAGGAACAATGGATGGAAACTGACCAAGGAGAGATTCAACCTGGAAATGAGGAGGAATTCTCTGACAGTGAGAACAATCAATCAACCCATGGAACAGAAGTTGCCTTCGGAAGTTGTGGGAGCTTCATCACTAGAGACTTTCAAGAAAAGATTGGATTGCCATTTGTCAGAAATGGTGTAGGGTATCCTGCTTGAGGGGGGGGGGTTGGACTAGATGACCTATAAGGTCCCTTCCAACTCTGTTAATCTGTTCGAGTGTAGACCCACACGAGAGCAATTTTGGTACGAGTGAGCAAGCAACCTGACCCCTTGTTTCATATTTGCTTAGCTCCGAAAAAGATGGAACGAGATTCTCTTGCTCAGCCTTCCGTCCATCTGAGGTCGGTAAAATGAGGACCCAGACTGTTGGGGGAAATAGGCTGACTCTGTAAACCACTTAGAGAGGGCTGTAAAAGGACCATGAAGCGGTATATAAATTTTAACTGCTATTCCATCCTTCCTTCCTTCCTTCCTAGTGGTTAGAATGCAGTATTGCAGGCTAATTCTGCCCACTGCCAGCAGTTCGATCCTGACTGACTGGCTCAAGATTGACTCAGCCTTCCCTCCTTCCGAGGTGGGTAAAACGAGGACCCAAATTGTTGGGAGGCAATGGGCTGACTCTGTAAACCGCTTAGAGAGGGCTGTAAAGCACTGCAAAGTGGTATATAAGTCTAACTGCTATTGCTATTGCTTAGGGAGACCGCGTGTCTCCTATCAGGTCCCCACAGAAACTTGGGGCGGGGGAAAAGATGCACAACTCAACGGCAGAGCTCATTGTGTGTTTGCTTTACAGCTGAACTCAGGAGGTAAGGTCGTGGCCACACTCTGCGGGCAAGAGAGCACTGACACCGAGGAGGCCCCCAGGAAAAAGATATACCGCTCCGTTGATAACAATTTAGCGGTGACTTTCAGATCGGATTACTCCAACGAGAAACAGTTCACTGGCTTTGAGGCCTTCTACGCTGCTGAAGGTGAGAGGAGTGAAATAGCTAGAAGAGAATCTGTGTTTTGATCACTCCAGGGGAGGAAAGTTGGCAATGTTACGGGAAAGGGGTCTGCCTGAGACCCCATTGATTGAGAGGAAGTACTGAGTCCAATGGGCCCCGGTCTGATATGATCAGCGGTGGGTTCTACTTACCTTTACTACCGGTTTGCAACGGGGCCCCGTGCTTGCGCTCGCTTCTCTCTCTCTCTTGTGCACACTCTTCTGCGCATGCGGAGAAGCGTTCTGATGACATCGGGGTCGGTGGGCAGAACCTCCCGCCGGTTTTACTACCGGTTCTATAGAACCGGCACGAATCGGGAGCAACCCACCACCAGATATGATCATAGGGTGCCATAATCAGCACATATTTAGTCAGCAGAAGGTTCAATCTCCGGCAACTCCTGGAAACCATTCTTGAGCCAAATCTAGAATTGCTGCCCCTTGCCACGATCAATAATGTAAGTTTAGAAATAGATACGAGGGAGCAAAATAGGGTTTTTAATCTAGCTTTGTGGGGCTTTCTTTTCACATAGAAGTTACGGTATACAGTCGTGGCCAAAATTGTGGAAACCTTTTGGGAAAAGTGCCTTTTCTAAAACTTTGCTAATAACACCACTTTTTTTATTTCTTTCGGAGTAATACCGAAAAATTATATATCAATGGAAAGATAATTTAATCAAGAATGTAATGCAATGACTTTTACGAAGGATTTGCTATTAGAATAGCAGTGACAGTATAAAGAAGAAAAACGAAAGACGTAGAAAAAAACGAGATATATAAAAAAGATCATCACAGAAAAAACGAGATTTACAAAAATGATCACCACGTTAGTTAATCCTGAGTTGGGTAACCTTTAGCATGAATGACGGCCTTACAATGTCTTCCCTGCAACAGTTCTGCAGCTGTTATCATGTGAAACCAAGATTGAACGATGGCTTCTATTAACTGGGTTTTATTGCTGGGTCGCTTCTGACTAACCAGTTTCTTTAGTCGGCTCCATAGATTTTCAATTGGGTGAAGATCTGGGCCATTCCCAGGCCATCCCAGCAGTGGAATAGGATTATCTTGAAACTCAAAAAAAAAAAAAAAGTGGTGTTATTAGCCATCAAGCCTCAAAAATACACTTTTCCCAAAAGGTTTCCACAATTTTGGACAACTACTGTTGTAGTTTAGTGCGTATTCTCTAAATCAAAGCAGAGGGAAATCACAGGGATCATACTGCTGAATTCTAGAGAGGTCTAAAAAAAGCTAAGCAAAAGCACAAAGCTTTGGAGCAGAGAGACCCATAAACTAATACAATTTACAATCCAGTTTTGATATTTTCCATATCTGTTGTATGGACATTTGTGTGTGAGCAGTCACCCCCGCTGCCTCTACTACTTCTACAAACCTTGCCCCAAAGAGCCACATTTAATCCCAATCTTAGTCCTCCATTTCTGTTTTTCTCTTTTTAGACATTGATGAGTGTGAAGGGCAGCTTGACGGCGAGTTGCCTTGTGATCACAACTGTCACAACTACCTGGGCGGCTTTTATTGCAGTTGCCACATTGGCTACCTTCTACACAGGGACAAGAAGACTTGCAAAGGTGAGTCCACTTCCTAAGAATCAGGGAGGATCAAGTGGTGAAAAATTGGCCAGAGTGTGATACCTGAACCTTTTTTTAAAAAAAAATCACCATTTCCCTAATTTGTTTACGCAAGCAGCTGCTTTGCAATTGGAATGTGCTGCAGGTTTCATTGCGATTTAAAACAAGTTAAGCCGACCGAGTACCTTTAGGAACTCTAGAAAAGGGAAACAAATTATAATAGTGATAGCACTTAGACTTATATACCGCTTCACCGTGCTTTACAGCCCTCTCTAAGCAGGATCCAACTGTTGGCAGTGGGCAGAGTTAGTCTACAATACTGCATTCTAACCACTGGGAGGGAGGGAGGGAAGATAGCAATAGTCCTTAGACTTATATACCGCTTTGCAGTGTTTTACAGCCCTCTCTAAGCGGTTTACAAAGTCAGCCTCTTGCCCCCAACAATCTGGCTCCTCAATTTACCCACCTCGGAAGGATGGAAGGCTGAGTCAACCTTGAGCCGGTTGGGATCGAACTGTTGACAGTGGGCAGAGTTAGCCTGCAATACCGCATTCTAACCCATGGGAAGGAAGGAAGGAAGGAAGGAAAGAAGGAAGGAAGGAAGGAAGGAAGGAATAGCACTTAGACTTATATACTGCTTCACAGTGCTTCGCAGCCGTCTTTAAGCAGTTTTAAAGAGTCAGCCTATTGCCCCCAACAATCTGGGTCCTCATTTTACGCACCTCGGAAAGATGGAAGGCTGAGTCAACCTTGAGCCTGGTAAGATTTGAACTGCCAAACTGCAGGCAGCTGGCAGGCAGCAGAAGTAGCCTGCAGTACTGCACTCTAACCACTGCGCCACCACAGCTCATAATTAGCTATGCCACTCAGGAAGGATTATATTCACCAGCGTCGTTTTCTTCCTTTTCCATCTTTCTCGTTCTCCCTTTTCTATTTTCCAGCGTGAAATAAACTTGGCGCTCCCCAGCTTAGGCAGAGATGCTGACAGTGGTGCCACCTGTGGTCTTCTCCTGAAAACCCACGGAGGGCTACAGTCATTCGGCAGCTAGCTCTGCCTTCCGCTTCTCCCATCGTCATCCGCCTCCTGTGGTTAATAAAATGGCTTCCACCATGTCCCACATCTCTTGCAATGTTTATTTTGCAATGGCACTCTACGCGAGAGGAAAAGGGAAACCTAAAGAGGTCACAAGCTGGGCCTGAGAGGACTAGGCGAGGAGGGAAGTCAGGGGTGGGCTTCAAAAATTTTAGCAAGGGGTTATCTGCCCGGTTGCTGAGTGGGCGTGGCCATGGCGGGTATGGCCTAGTCAGCCTCCTGCACCACAGCGGGGGGTGGTTTGCCCTCCCCGGGCTCCAGAGGCTTTCTTTGAGCCTCCAGGAGGGTGAAAAAACGGCCTCCCCAGGCTCCAGAGACCCTCTGGAGGCCCGTTTCAGGCCTTCCCGAACTTCCGGTAGGTCCGTTTTTCTCCCTCCCCGAGCCTCCATGCACGCCCTGCACTTACCTGCATCCAAAACAGGCTGCATGGGGACTCCTGGGAGAGGCGGGGTGGGGTGGGAGGGGCCAGCCAGGAGTGGGATTTGGAGGTTCTCTGAACTGCACAGAATCTTAGCCAGGTTCTCCCGAACCCCCAGCAGCCCACCCCTGAGGGAAGTATGTACAGTCACAACATCATACATGGAAACAGTCTCCTACACAGATCCGGCAGGTTTCTTGGGGGAAAAGGAGGAATCAGATGAGGTTGAAGCAGAATCACAGTAAGCTCCCATGTCACCTGAAGCTTCACGCCAGGGAAGGCAGGTTTTCCTGTCCACCCAAATCTCACCACATTAGTGCTTCCTAGTCCAACCGTACAACACTTAGAAACTGGGCATTTTAAAACAGATGAACAGATAGAGGTTCTGAGCTCTTCCTCCGGGTTTGCTCCACCAACTTCTGAAAGCCTCTCCTTTCCTCAATATATTTTTCTTGAGGAAATAAAGGACTTGGGGAGGACAGTTGGGGAAGGAAATAATCACAGCGATGCCCCCACCTGCCAACCTGCTTCCTATCATCATCTTTTTTTTTTATTTTTAATTTGATTTATATGCCGCCCTTCTCCGGAGACTCAGGGCGGCTTACAATGCGCTAAGCAATAGCCTTCATTCTTTTGTATATTTATACAAAGTCAGCTTATTGCCCCCACAAACTGGGTCCTCAATTTACCTACCTTAGAAAGGATGGAAGGCTGAGTCAACCTTGAGCCTTGGCGAGATTCGAACCTGCAGTAATTGCAGGCATCTGGTCTTAATAACCAGCTTAATAACAGGGTGCCTTAGACCACTGTACTACCAAGGCTCTTTATTTAACGACCCCATAATCCCTTGCGGGGTGGAGTCTGGGCAACCGTATGGGGCTAGCAGTATGTTTTACTGGCCGGATGCTCTACCTGTCGCCAGTGCAGAGTTTTGTTCAGCAGATATATTTCAGTGTGCCCCGAGAAAGAAATATCTGCCTCTACCTAGGACCGAACTCACAGCCTCCTGACTGTGAGGCGAGAGCTCTACCTCTAGGCCACCACACTACTCCTTCCTATAGGAGCCTAAAGTTCAAAGCAACTCTTGGTTTATTTCACCCGTAAGACCCATCATCTCAAATGAGAGTGAGTTTCTAGTGGGGAATTGACGGTTAAGTTTAGACATTCATAGATTGTTTCGAGCTGAACTGTTCACATTTGGCCCTAACCTGTGACACTTTCTGCCCACCTTACTGCAGGACTTAAGCCATTCTTGTTGGTAAATCAGGGTTTATGCGTCATATAATCTCAGCCAGGGGTGGGCTTCAAAAATTTTAGCAAGGGGTTCTCTCCCTGGTTGCTGGGTGGGTGTAGCCATGGTGGGCGTGGCCTAGTCGGCCTCCTGCACCATGGCAGGGTGTGATTTGCCCTCCAGGGGCTCCGGAGGCAAAAACGCCCTCCCCAGGCTCCGGAGGCCCTCTGGAGGCTGGAAATGGGCCTGTTTCCGGCCTTCCTGAACTTCCGGTAGGCCCGTTTTTCTCCCTCCCCGAGCCTCCGTGGGCGCCCTGCACTTACAGGCTACATGGGGACTCCTGAAAGGGATGGGATGGGGTGGGCGGGGCCAGCCAGGAGTGGGATTTGGAGGTTCTCCGAACGGCACGGAATCTTAGCTAGAGGTTCTCCCGAACCCTCAGCAGCCCATCCCTAATCTCAGCTCATTCACAGTACCAACCAGTTTCTCCCGACTTTTGTTTTCTACTCGTCGGTCTCGTCCGCATTTTTTACAGTCCATTCAGTAACCAAATTTATGGGCAACTGTTAATTTCAGACCTAATGATCCGGCAATCACACTTTTGCAAGTTGAGATAGGCTCGTTTCTCAGAGTTCAGGTCTCTGGTGGGCACTGCTGTGTAATCTCCAATAAAATATATATATGTATCTATAGGCCTAAGTGTAATTGAATGCTCTCTTGATACTCCTAAAACTCAGCTGGAGTTTATGGCCAAAGACAGAAAGGGGGGTGGGGGGGGAGGAGGAGAAAGGACTGCTTTTGTGCAAGGGATAAGTTTGTGCGTGTGTGTGCGTTCCTACAAAATAGAAATACAGCCTTTGATAAGGAATGCTGAATTAATATTAATGGCTGCTACGCTATGTATTAATTGAACAGTGCCTGTGTGACACCCCTGTCGATGCGGCTCTCTTACCGATGCCCAAACTGTCTAATCATAAATTGAACTGCATTAAATTTTAACGGTCTTACCAGCGCTATCTGAAAAGGTTCAGGGTGCAGGAGGACTAATTCTAGAGCGTTTAAGTTTTTTCCTTTCTTCCATTCTCTGGCATTCCTTAAGGCCGAGATATACAACTTACAGTCTCCAGGGTGGCATGCAACCCCTGACAACCCCCCCCTTTTTTTTAACCTGTCAGAAGAGAGGAACTTGTAATGGCGCAATTAAACTCACTGTATTTAATTTACATTAAATTTAAATGAAAGGTACCGAGGGGAAATTAGCAGACATTTGTTAGATGGGAAGTCCTGCCTCCGGTTATCAGAGGGAGACACTATGGCAGTAAATATGTCACCAGCAAAAAAAGTCATAACAGTGCTGGATTTTTACCATGGAAACTCGTTATTACGTCTCCTATACGTTGCGGTGGCTCAGTGGCTAAAGACGCTGAGCTTGTCGATCGAAAGGTCGGCAGTTCAGCGGTTCGAATCCCTAGCGCCGCGTCATGGGGTGAGCTCCCGTGATTTGTCCCAACTTCTGCCAACCTAGCAGTTCGAAAGCATGTTAAAAAATGCAAGTAGAAAAAATAGGGACTGCCTTTGGTGGGAAGGGAACAGCGTTCTATGCGCCTTCGGCGTTTTGAGTCATGCCGGCCACATGACCACAGAGACGTCTTCGGACAGCGCTGGCTCTTCGGCTTTGAAATGGAGATGAGCACCGCCCCCTAAAGTCGGGAAGGACTAGCACATATGTTCGAGGGGAACCTTTACTTTTACCTTTATACATCTGGCAACGGTGAACAAAGTCGTTGGGAGAGGATTTGGGTTTTGGGAGCTACCGAAAAGGAAAGAGGGGAATGGCTGCGGCACAAACTGAGCCACGACCAAAAACATTTCATTTCTCTCTGTTGAGAACTGCGTATTCTTCTTTGGTGACGAATCAAAAGAGGGAAGGGAACAGGAAAGCTTTTTTTCTCCCTCTCCTTCTGCAAGGACAGGTACCACCCACGCCCATGATGGCGAACCTATGGCATGCATGCCACAGGTGGCACATGGAAGTAATCTCTGTGGGCACGCAAGCCAATGTTGAGGCTCCATTACCTGAGCCTGTGTCATCGGCAGGAGAGGACTCCGAGAGTGAAGGAGAGGAGTTGGCAAGGCGTCCCTCTCCAGGACCCTCCTCTCTGGCAATGCCTTCGGTGTCCTCCGAAAGTCAAGAGATAGGCCCGGGGTCAAGCACGTCCACGCAGCCACAGGTGGACAGTAATGAGGGAGATGAGTCTTGGCTGGATCCTCGGCAGCGTCGCAGAGATAAGCGCGCGCGGAAGAAGAGGCGTGCCAGGGATTAGGCTGAGTTACTGGACCACACCCCACAGGGTATAAAAGAGGGTGTGGTGGCCGGTTCAGCTCTGTGACAAGCAAAAAATGGATATCGGACGATATCCGGTTGAATTAAAGTGACGGTTGAATTAAAGTTACCGTCTTTGTATTTACTGGACTTTGTTGATTATTGTGTATTGGCTTTGTTCCCGGACGAAGGGAGAAACTCCCCCCTCGTGAGTAAAGAATACCTGACAGCCAGCCACTGGGTTGCTGCCAATTCTGATACCGGATAAACTGTTGTCGGCTGAGTTAACTGTTGCCTGTCTGTGGGGGTGCGTGTGTGAGACGGGGACAGAACAGCTGATGCTCAGGTCAGCTCCACCGCGCAACCCTGTGCGCCTCCCCCTAACAGCTGATTTTCAGGTTTCTGCCGGGAGACGGGCACGCATGCACGGGGGGTGGTGTGCGGGCCCCCCCGCAGCCCGTTTTGGCCTTCCAAAACATGGTGAAGACCTGGCTTTTCTGGCAGGCCTGGGGCCATTGATCTTGCTCTTGAGATCTGGTGAGATCCAGCCATGAATGGTGTGAATGAGTTTTTAATGTTTTTAATTTTTCAACGTCTTTTTATAATGATTTTTTAAATGTATTGTGAGCCGCCCTGAGCCTTCGGAGAGAGGCGGCATATAAATTTAATTAATTAAATTAAATTAAATTAAATTAGTCCCAGGAGGCTTCAGGGAGGCCTGCTAGCACCAAAACGGGGGTCACGCACGCATGCACAGGTGGCAGGGGAGCAGAGGGGGAGTCGTGCACGCATGCATGGGGGGGCGTGGCCTGCCGGGGGAGGGGCATTGCATTATGGGTGTCGGCACGCACGCTTTCAGCACCCGTGGAAAAAAAGGTTTGCCATCCCTGACCCAGGCTGTACCCAGAGGGTCACAGGTGCAGACCACCTTATCTCTAGATAAGAAATGATGGAAGGCGCCCGTCCTTATCTTAAAGAGGGGACTTAAAACAGCCCCGTCCCCGTCGCTCAAGCTAGACAGTACAAGTAGTCCTTGACATCCGATGACAAATGAGCCCAAAATTTCTGAGAGACCATTTGCTACGTGAGCTTTGTCCTGCTATACGAACTTTCTTGCCACATTTATTTATTGAATTTATATTGAATTTATAAGGGACGGGGTGGCTCAGTGGCTAAGACGCTGAGCTTGTCGATCGAAAGGTCGGCAGTTCAGCGGTTAAACCCCTAGTGCCGCGGAACGGGGTGAGCTCCCATTATTTGTCCCAGCTTCTGCCAACCTAGCAGTTCGAAAGCACGTAAAAAAAAAATGCAAGTAGAAAAATAGGAACCCCCTTTGGTGGGAAGATAACAGCGTTCCGTGCGCCTTTGGCGTTGAGTCATGCCGGCCACATGACCACGGAGACGTCTTCGGACAGCGCTGGCTCTTCGGCTTTGAAATGGAGATGAGCACTGCCTCCTAGAGTCGGGAACGACTAGCACGTATGTGCGAAGGGAACCTTTACCTTATTGAATTTATCTATTTATTGAACTTATATTGCCTATTCGCACATGGCGACTCAAGGGGCTGACAGAGTACAAAACCTCAGATAAAAATGTGAATCGCTGAAGCTGTTTAAGTTAGAAACATGGTTGTTAAGTGAATTTGGCTTTCCCCCATCGACGTTGCTTGTCGGAAGGTCGCAAAAGGTAGCTCACGTAATACTGCGAGATACTGCGACCGTCGTAAATATGAGTTCAGTTGCATCTGCATTTTGATCACGTGACCACGGGGATGCTGCCACGTCCGTTAAGTGTGAAAAACAGTCGACAGTTACTTTTTTTTTTTCCAGTACTGTTGTGACTTCGAACGGGCGCTAAACAAGGACCATTGCAAGTCAAGGACTCTTTGTGCTTGCTCAGATTAAATGGAACCCTTCAATCTCCTGTTGAGACGGCTTCCCTATGGAACGGTGATGTTTGAATCTCGTTTCTTCTTACATCAGACTAGGATTCGAAATAGTCTTTCGGCTCAGAACTCAAATGTGAACATTGAACTGAATATGTGTTTTTTTTTAAAACATAATTTTTTTCTGAAGAAAGCTTCTATTTTTTTCTTCTTCCACCTTCCTTCCAGCGGACTGTCCGACTAAGGTGTTGACAGCAAGAACGGGTGTGATCTCCAGCCCCAATTATCCCAACCCGTATCCTAAAATATCCGAGTGCAGCTATAGCATCCGGGTGGAAGATGGTTTCATGGTCATCCTAGAATTTGTGGGAACCTTTGATGTGGAAGACCATCCAGAAGTGCTGTGTCCCTATGACATCTTGAAGGTCAGTGGGATAAGCTAAGTTAGAGGTCCTCCGTGCTAGAAATCTGGATTTTTCACACAGCTCTATTGAATTCACTGCCGGTAACTAACAAAGAAACTGGCTTCACAAAGCACCCAAATCATGATTTGTTGAGTAAGCTATAAATGGCTGGGTTCAAGATATGTTAAACTCTACATTACAGTTCACAAACACAGTATCTATCTATCTATCTATCTATCTATCTATCTATCTATCTATCATCTCTATCTAACCTATTCTCTCTCTCTCTCTCTCTCTAATCTATTCTCCATCCATCCATGTCTAATCTCTCTCTAATCTATTATCTATCTATATCTATCTATCTATCCATGCATCCATCCATCCATCTATCTCTATCTAATCTATTCTCTCTCTAATCTATTCTCCAAAAAATCCATGTCTAATCTCTCTAATCTATTATCTATCTATCCATCCATCCATCTCTATTTAATCTATTCTCTCTCTAATCTATTCTCCACCCATCCATGTCTAATCTCTCTCTAATCTATTATCTATCTATATCTATCTATCTATCCATCCATCCATCCATCTCTATCTAATCTATTCTCTCTAATCTATTCTCCATCCATCCATGTCTAATCTCTCTCTAATCTATTATCTACCATCTATCTATCTATCTATCTATCTATCTTTCTATCTATCTATCTATCTATCTCTATCTAATCTATTGTCTCTCTCTCTAATCTATTCTCCATCCATCCATGTCTAATCCATTCTCTCTCTAATCTGTTCTCTCTCTCTCTCTCTCTCTCTCTCTATCTATCTACCCTGTTTTCCCCAAAATAAGACATCCCCTGATAATAAACCCAATTGGGATTTTGAGCGCATGGCAATAAGGCCAAGCACTTATTTCAGGGTTCAAAAAAAAATATAAGACAGGGTCTTATTTTGGGGGAAACACGGTATCTATCTATCTATCTATCTATCTATCTATCTATCTATCTATCTATCTATCTATCTATCTATCTAATCTACATATGTGCCCTGCTCCTATCTTGGCAAACTCTAGGAATCAAACAGCAAAGCACCAAAGAAACAGAAAAGCTTTAAAACAACTGATAAAAAGGATTTTAAAAGGCAGAAGTAGACAAATGACATGACAATCTAGTATGACGCGTGAAGCCAGTCAATGCCACAAGACACTTTCAAAATGAATTAATATTTACAATATATTTCTATTTCACTCTTGTGAGGTTCTGTCCACAATGATCTGATAACATTTTTCAAAATTTTGCCCAAAAAACTACTTGCCACACGATCATTTAAATTTAAAGGTGCAATCTGAAATCTGAAAGGAGAAATTTCCTAAGAGTTAGAACAATTAATCAGTGGAACAACTTGCCTCCAGAAGTTGCGAATGCTCCAACACTGGAGATTTTTAAGAAGAGGTTGGATAACCATTTGTCTGAAGTGGTGTAGGGCTTTGTGCCTAGGCAGGGGGTTGGACTAGAAGACCTCCAAGGTCCCTTCCAACTCTGTTTATTCTAAAAATTCTAAATAAGTTTAAGATTTGCCTTAAAAAAAAAAATGAGAGCACATTTCTCCACACTTTCTAAAGCCATTTCTTTCTGTACTGTAGGATCACACGGAAGGGGAATGCCTATTGAACGACATACCCTAAAATCATATGGTACTTGGGTCACAATGAACTTCACACAATTTCTGCAGCCTCACAACAGGCAAATTCTATTTTGGATGGATTATCTTCAAAACTAACCTATTTAAAATAAGATAAAAGGAAATTAAGAAATAACTGAAGACGTTTCTTTCTTAAACAGTGGCATCAGACAGAGCCAGATGGCAATATCTGGATGTTGGATGCTGTAATAAAGCACTTATATTTTGTGGTTCTGTCAGGTGAAGACCCCCAAGAAAGAATACGGGCCGTTCTGTGGAAATTCCCCACCACCCAAAATTGAAACGCGTAGCAATACGGTTGATATCACATTCGTCACTGACATTTCTGGGGTTCACACCGGATGGAAGCTCAGATATGACACAACAGGTTAGAGGGCTTTGGGGAAAAGACGCGTTCTGCAACATTTTACCACCTTTCTTGGCCCGGTTGTTAAGTGAATCATGCAGTCGTTAAGCTTAGCAAAACGGTCGCTAAGCAAAACTGGCTTTCCCCCATTGACTTTGCTTGTCAGGAGGTCGCAAAAGGGGAATCTGCAACCGTCATAAAGTATGAATCAGTTGTCAAGCATCAAGAATTGTGATCACGCGACTGTGGGGAATGCTGCAACGGTCGTTAAGTATGAGAAACGGTCACAAGTTGTCTTTTTCAGTGCTGTTGTTAACTTGGAATGGCCACTAAATGTTGTTAAGTCAAGGGCTACCCTTACATACGTTGACCCTCCAAGCAACATTTAGATAGATAGATAGATAGATAGAGAGAGAGAGAGAGAGAGAGAGAGAGAGAGAGAGAGAGATGATAGAGATAGATGATAGATAGATAGATAGATAGATAGATAGATAGATAGATAGATAGATAGGAGAGAGGATGGAGAAAGATGGATAATAGATTGGATGGATGGATGGATGGATGTATAGATAGATATGATAGATATGATAGATAGATAGATATAGACAGATAGAGATGATAGATAGATAGATGATAGAGATAGATAGATAGGAGAGAGGTTGGAGAAAGATGGATAATAGATTGGATGGATGGCTAGATAGATATGATAGGTAGGTAGGTAGGTAGGTAGGTAGATAGATAGATAGATAGGAGAGGATGGAGAAAGATGGATAATAGATTACATGGATGGATGGATGGATGGATGGATGGATGGATGGATGGATAGATAGATAGATAGATAGATAGATAGATAGATAGATAGATAGATAGATGCTGAAGCAGTTGGGAGGACTGCAGTGGGGTCGATGATACAGCCCATATGTTACATAGATTAAATTTTCATTCAGGCTAGGAAACCTAGTAGAACAGAAATCCAAAATGTTAAAAGAGTTCTGTAAGAGCCGCGAGATGATTTAATTGCATTTAATTGCCAAGGAGCAGGAAATCAGGGCTGGTTTTTATTTATTTATTTATTTATTTATTTATTTATTTATTTATTTATTTATTTATTTATTTATTTAATTTTCTTGTTTTCCAACTCTGCAGCTTTGCCATGTCCCAACCCTCAAGCACCACCCAACGGCCGAATCTCTCCAGTGCAGGCAAAATATATCCTGAAAGACTTCTACAGCCTGTCTTGCAACGTGGGCTACGCGCTTTTGGAAGTGTGTTAATATTTTCACAATTTTTTTTTTTTTTTACTTCTATGGGTTGGCAACTTATACAGATCAGTATAAATTTTAGCTGGGGGGAACTTGTGCCAAAGCACAAAGCGCTGGGCTGTTATGTGTTTCACACACAGAGGGGAAAACAACGTATTATAAGTGCTTTTAATATTGAGCTGTTATTAATCTTTTCTAGTTTTGGTCTTTCTGGTCCGGGGGCGAAGGGACGTCACGTTTTTTTCCCCTTGTTTTTGGAATGATTGCCAACAAAGGCTTTCTCAAATTGCGAGACAAACGCCTCAGTGGTGGAATTCAATTTTTTTTTACTACCGGTTCTGTGGGCGTGGCTTGGTGGGCGTGGCAGGGGAAGGATACTGCAAAATCTCCATTCCCACCCCACTGCAGGGGAAGGATACTGCAAAATCCCCATTCCCTCCCCACTCCTGGGGGGAGGATACTGTAAAATCCCCATTCCCTCCCCACTCCTGGGGGGAGGATACTGCAAAATCCCCATTCCCTCCCCACCCCTGGGGAAGAATACTGCAAAATCCCCATTCCCTCCCCACTGCAGGGGAAGGATACTGCAAAATCCCCATTCCCTCCCCACCCCTGGGGAAGAATACTGCAAAATCCCCATTCCCTCCCCACTGTAGGGGAAGGATACTGCAAAATCCCCATTCCCTCCCCACTGTAGGGGAAGGATACTGCAAAAGTGAGGGTCACTTCCCCGCTGCCCTGAAAGAGGCGGTGGTGAGGCCTCTCCTCAAGAAGCCGTCCCTGGATCCAGCAATATTGGCTAACTATCGTCCTGTCTCCAACCTTCGCTTCATTGCGAAGGTTGTTGAGAGTGTGGTCGCGCAACAGTTTCCACAATTCCTGGAGGAAACATCCTATCTGGATCCGTTCCAGTCAGGTTTCAGGTCTGGGCACAGCACGGAAACGGCATTGGTCGCGTTGGTCGATGATCTCTGGAGGGCTCGGGACAGGGGTTATTCCTCTGTTCTGGTCCTATTAGATCTCTCAGCGGCTTTTGATACCATCGACCATGGTATCATGCTGCACCGGCTGGAAGAGTTGGGGGTGGGAGGCACCGTGTTACGGTGGTTCTCCTCCTTTCTCTCCGACCGGTCGCAGTTTGTGTTGGCAGGGGGGCAGAGGTCGACCTCGAGGCCTCTCATTTGTGGAGTGCCGCAGGGATCGGTCCTCTCGCCCCTTCTGTTCAACATTTATGTGAAGCCACTGGGCGAGATCATCCGTGGCTTTGGGGTGAGATACCACCAGTACGCTGATGACACCCAGCTGTACATCTCCACCCCAGGCCACCCCAACGATGCCCTTGAAGTGATGTCCCAGTGCCTGGAGGCTGTGCGGATCTGGATGGGGAGGAACAGGCTCAGGCTCAACCCTTCCAAGACTGAGTGGCTGTGGCTCCCGGCATCCCGATATAGTCAGTTGACTCCATCACTGACTATTGGGGGCGAGTCTTTGGCCCCCACTGAAAGGGCTCGCAATCTGGGAGTCCTCCTGGATAGGCAGCTGTCTTTGGAGGAACATCTGACGGCTGTTACCAGGGGGACCTTTTATCAGGTTCGCCTGATTCGCCAGTTGCGGCCCTTTCTTGATCGGGATTCCCTGTGCACAGTCACTCACGCCCTCGTCACCTCTCGCCTTGACTACTGTAACGCTCTCTACATGGGGCTCCCCTTGAAGAGCACCCGGAGACTCCAGCTGGTCCAGAATGCAGCAGCGCGGGTAGTGATGGGAGCAACATGGCGCTCCCATGTAACACCACTCCTGCGCGAGCTGCACTGGCTCCCGGTGGTCTTCCGGGTGCGCTTCAAGGTGTTGGTTATCACCTTTAAAGCGCTCCATGGCATAGGGCCTAGCTATCTCCGAGACCGCCTGCTGCTACCGATGACCTCCCATCGACCCGTGCGCTCCCACAGAGAGGGCCTCCTCAGGGTGCCATCAGCCAAACAATGTAGGCTGGTGGCCCCCAGGGGGAGGGCTTTCTCTGTGGGGGCTCCCACCCTCTGGAATCAGTTGCCCACGGAGATAAGAAGAATCCAGGACCTCAATGCCTTCCGTCGTTCCCTGAAAACCTATCTTTTTCAGCAAGCCGGGTTGGCTTAAGAAGAAATTTTTAAAATTTTTAAATCCTTTTAATTAGTCTGCGATTTTAATTTTTTGGGCCAAATTTTATATATATTTTTAAATGTTTTAATATTTGTATTCTATGTTTTTTATCTTGGCTGTACACCGCCCTGAGTCCTCAGGGAGAAGGGCGGTATATAAATTCGAAATTAAATTAAATTAAATTAAATTAAATTAAAATCCCCATTCCCTCCACACCCCTGGGGAAGAATACTGCAAAATCCCCATTCCCACCCCACTCCTGGGGGAAGGATATTGCAAAGTGTCCATTCCCACACCACTCTGGGGCCAGCCAGAGGTTATATTTGCCGGTTCTCTGAACTACTCAAAATTTCCACCACCATTTCTCCAGAACCTGTCAGAACCTGCTGAATTTTACCCCTGAAACTCCCTGAAATCTTTCATTTTTTTCCTCCCACAGAACAATCTGATTTTGGGATCATTCAAAGCAATCTGTCAAAAGGACGGTACCTGGAACAAGGCAATGGCCCAATGCACCAGTAGGTCTTCGCCCAGAATCCACATGGGATTTGCAGTCCTCAGATATGTTACTTGTTTCTTGTGGAAATCCGTTATCGAGTCTGACAGGACAAAGCTCTCTAATGAAAATTGTGGGAGACAAACTGCATTTGAATCTCAGAATAAAACATTGCCTGCTTTGAAATATTTTCAGCAGAGACCGACCAACTTTTCGCTTTGAATTTACTACAGGGGAGTTAAACGCCAAAAAAATAAATAAATAAATCTTTTTTTTTTATCTTGCTTCTGCTCACCCTCCAATTCTTCTTTTAAAATTGATTTTATGCTCCAGAAGTCATTTGGGAGCCGCTTTTAAGAGGCAGAAATGTAATTTATGTTATTTACAAGCTGAGTAAAAGAATTTGTAAGAATTAAAACAAATGCCTTAGGGTTGCAGATCCCTGATCACAGATACTCAAGACTCTAAATTTAAGTCTCAGGAAAAAAATATCTTTGACTTGGGACCAGATTCTTTACTGTCTAGCTTGCCACTATTTTTATCCTGGTGTTTCTTGAAACTCTTGTCTGAGTTCCAGCCCTTCGGACGCTTAATATTTCTTCCTTATCCTTTTCAGTTGTTGACTGCGGCCCTGCCAATGACATAGCCAATGGCACACTCGTATATGTCACCGGAAGAGACATTTCCACCTATCAAGCTGAAATCAAATATAACTGTGAAAGCCCCTTCTACGCCCTGAAAACCGGCCACTCTGGTAAGAGAAACCTTTTTGTGACGTAGAAGAGGCCACCTTCAAATTTGCTTGAAAATGCTTCCTGCGATCCCAGAGGGAGTTTGTGAAAGTTAAGGGAGCTCTTCTGCATTCTAGTTAGCAGGATCTTCACCCGGGACGTTCTATTAATGTTCTTTTTGAACCTTGAAATATTCTGTAATTCTGAAAATCTCTCTGTTGTGGCCTGCCAGTGGCCAGCAAAGCTGGCAGCAGATTCGGACAGTGAGGAGGTTGGGGAGGAATGTGGGCCAGTCCTGAGGGCTAGGGAAAACTCGGACGAGGGCTCTGCAATGGAGGCAGAGAGGGGGCCAAGGCCATCTGGTAGTTCTTTGCTGCCTCCGGAGTCTGACATCAGCGAGGCAGAAGAACAGCGGGAGCCTGTTCCCAGTGTGCGCATGCGCAGAGCTGCAAGGAGACAGGAACAATTAAGAAAACAGGGTCGATTTGGGATTAAGGCTTGGAGATGACTGGCTCCTCCCATAAGGCATAAAAGAGGAGCGAACAGGATGTGAGCTTTTGCAGGAAGCACTTAGTTCATCTGGTCGGTAAAAGCTTTGGGAAAGTTTTGTTTGACTCTGTGCTAAGTTTGGCCTTGCCCTGTGTTTGGCAGCTTTCCAAGGGAGATAAGGTGGGTGTTTGTAAACACTCCCCTGCAAGACTGTCTGAGAAGCCTTTCGGACTGGGAATGACAATAATTCCCAGCCGTATGAACAAAAGAGGTTTGCCGGGACTAAGATTGTGCTGTACACTTTCTAAGGAAGTCTTAGGTCGGAACACTCTGCCCTTTTATTTGACTGCCTCAGTAGACTTTAAAAAAAGAGAGAGAGAGCCAACAATCTGGTGTTTAAAAATTAATTCTGCAAACCTGGCAGTTTCACAAAGGCTACTCAGCCGCCCCCCCCCCCCCCGGTTGTTCAGATGATTGTGGATTAGCCCATGGAGAAAGAATTTGATAATTTTATGACAATTAAATAGTAAGAAGTGCTCCATTTAAGAACAAGTATGCTGGGCTAAACACCAGTGCCTTTTGGGTCTTGCCTTAATTGCTCTGGCATTGTACCATGTTCATGTCTATAGAGTGAAAACTTCTTTTCAACTTAAGGGATTTGTAAAACTGGCGGAACAGGGACACAAGCAGGGTGGGGTGCTGGGGGTTCGGGAGAACCTCTAGCTGAGATTCTGTGCAGTTTGGAGAACTCCCAAATCCCACTCCTGGCTGGCCCTGCCCTGCCCTCCCCGGACTCCCCATGCAGCCCATTTTGGATGCAGGTAAGTGCAGGGCATGCAGGGAGGCTCAGGGAGGACAAAAAACAGGTCTACCGGAAGGCCGCTAGAGGGCCTCTGGAGCCTGGGGAGGCCATTTTCACCCTCCCGGAGGCTCAAAAAAAGCCCCCGGAGGCCGGGGAGGGCAAAAACGCACACACACCCTACCACGGTGCAGGAGGCCGACTAGGCCACGTCCACCATGGCCACGCCCCCCCAGCAACCAGGCAGAGAACCCCTTGCTAAAATTTGTGAAGCCCACCCCTGGACACAAGGATTCTGGTATTGCTATGCACAGAGGCATGAAAGAGGGAGATGTCAGGCGCAAGAAATCGGGAGTCAAGTTTAGGTCCAATATTAGCGCGAGTTTATTTCACGCTACCACTAAACGAGAATCTATACTACTAACGGTCAAGGGAGATTGGCGGTAAAGAGTCCATGGAATTCAAGGAGGGCTGGATTTGTATCTCTTTGTCGATGCCAAAGGACTCTGAACTGATGATGTACTTGACTCCTCCCCTGACTCAGCCTGGTCATCTCCTACACGAGGTATCAGTAAAACTATGGGATGCAAACTGGGCCCTTCCGGTGAGGGTTAGGACAGTATTTAACACTGGTGGGAAAGAGCTGGTTGCAATCTGAAGTGTAGGTGGCATCTCTCTTTACCAAGGCTATACCGTCTACGCAGGTAATTACCGGTGTGCCTCTGACGGTTTCTGGAAGGATCACAAGGGAAACAAAGCACCTCCGGTCTGTGAACCAGGTAATATATATGCAAATGCTCTACAACAGGTACATAAGACAAGGATATGATCTCAGGCAAATGTCACCCTTTCCTTGCTTCGTGCTGCTGATCTGTTCCAAGTGGTACAGAAACAGTTTTCCCTTCCTGACCTGTCAGCTGTGCATAATTGTGTGGATGTGTGTGGGTGTGTGTAGAATCATAGGTATAAAACAATTTTTTAAAAAAATCTCATGCCGATTTTTTTCATATCCATATAATCAAAAGATGACCAAAAGCGTTTTTTATTCAGCATTAACTATTTCGCTTTTAACTATACAAAAGAAACTATGGTAGGCACTATTCAAGGCTAAAGACAGGTATTACAAGCTTCTGGATGAGAAGTATATCTCTTATTGCAACTTTTTTTTTTTAAAAAAAAAGTATCTCTAAGAACTTCTATAGTAGTACAAAATAACCTTTATATTTTGTCTCAACTCAATTTAATTAGCCAAACTGCACAATCAGAGGCATATCAAACAACAAAGCCAGTATTAAGACCAGACTGCACCATGTAGTATTACTAATAATAAAGTAGCATTCATATTTGTGAAGATAGTTGAGCCACTCAGCACCTGGGAGATCTCAAAGACTACACATTAAGGAAAAATTTGTATTTCCATAGTTTAAAGCACTGACATACTTATATGGCCTAGATTTGTGACTAAGAAACATGTCTCACATTAAGTGCCTTTAAAGCTACAACAGATGCCAACGTGTTACAATGCAGCCATAGCTCTGAACTTTTGTTATGGGAAGGATACCGATAACCACAGAAGCCTCATAGCTTAGAGGTCGAAGGTGTTTGGCAAACCTGGCATCCACATTTCAACCACCACCACCCCTCTCTGGAATTCCTTGTTGGGGTGGGGAAGAATGGGAAAGTAAAAGAGTTTGGGGCACCCAATCCAATCCCCACACTTTTCTAGGACTTGTAAACCGAGGCCGAGAGAATCAAATCTCATGAACTAGTAACAGTCTGACTCGTATCTCCTTTCTCTTCCTTGCCAGTCTGTGGAGTGCAAACGTCTAACACTCTGAAGCGTATCTTTGGGGGGCAGAAGGCTCTGCCCGGCCAATTCCCTTGGCAAGTTTTAATCACGGACGCGCACGGAGCAAATGGGGCTGGAGCCCTTTTATACGATAACTGGATCTTAACAGCCGCTCACGTCCTGGGCAGCCCACCTGATGCATCCTCCCTGACTTTGAAATTGGGGCTCCTAAACAAACGTTCCCCTCATTACCACCAAGCCTGGGCAGAATCGGTTTTTGTCCACGGCGGCTTCACAAACGATGGCCTCAATTTTAACGACGACATCGCTTTGATTAAACTGAAACACAAAGTCCCCATTAACAAAAACATCACTCCGATTTGCTTGCCGGGATATAACCCCGGCTTCCGTGTGAACACAGACGACACTGGAATAATTGCCGGCTGGGGAAAAACGGAGCGGGCCCGGCAGTCCCGTTTCTTGTTGTATACCGAGGTAGATGTTGTCGAGCCGAACAAGTGCAAAGCTGCCTACGCAAACCGGACTTTGGGAGGAAGGCAACTCAGTCTGACGGAAAATATGCTCTGCGCAGGAACTGAGATGGGGGGGAAGGATTCTTGCTATGGGGACAGCGGAGGAGCCTTGGTGTTTTACGATACTAAGGCCAGGAGGTGGTTTGTCGGGGGTGTGGTCTCCTGGGGTCTGGAATGTGGTTCTGCTGGGCTCTATGGGGTCTACACAAAGGTGTCCAATTATATGTCATGGATGGGGGACCTAATTGCACGCCATTCTTGATCGGGTTTTGTCGTGTTTTTCAATAAAGCATAGATCACAATTACTTCTGTAGATTTTAATAATGCCCATCTATTAGCCCCCTCGTCCCGCCCCAAACTAACTGGGTTTTAAGATCCACAGAATCTTTCTCTAAGCTATGCAACCAACAAGCTATGCTTTTTAATCAAGGCGAGTTGAAAGATCTGATTCTTTTGTGAATTTCTTATGACCAACCCTCAACTGAAAATTCCACAGGGGCCAGAATTAGGATGACCGTCCATTTTAAATCAGAAAGTTCATAGAAAGCGTCCAGACCAATGTTCACATTTTCCTCCCAAATTATTATTCTATCTATCTATCTATCTATCTATCATCTACCTACCTACCTACCTACCTACCTACCTACCTACCTACCTACCTACCTACCTACCATATCTATCTATCTATCTATCTATCTATCTATCTATCTATCTATCTATCTATCTATCTATCTATCTAATCTGTCTGGATGTAGATAGATGGATGAATAGATAAGACAGATGGATATCCCAGTCTTGCTCCCTGCCGCAACCCATCATGGTCATAATTCCCATCTATTCAGTTTTCTCATGTTGTTAAAGCCATCAGTTTTCTTCTACCATAGTCAATTTTAAAATCCACATCTTTTAACTCCATTGGGGCTAATCTCTTCCCCCTCATTTACATTTACTGAAGCTTATCTTAATGAGATCAACCTAGCATACAAGGAATTCCTTTATTAGTTGGAGGTAGTAGTATTCTCTTTTTATAAACAGGCATTGCTGACAACCGGTGGGGCAGGAGGGGTGGGGGGAGAGAAAGAGTGTCACGTAGCCCACAGGAACGGAGCAAGAGCCCCAGCGGCCCTGCTTATTCAGCTGTTAACAGTTTGGTCTCAACTGCCGAGACCAGAATGCTCCAAAGATTTAATTCACGCCCACACAAATCCAGACTGGAAAAAGGAATTGTCATCATCACATCCATTTGAGTAGCAAAGTCTCAGTAATTAAGAGATGCTCAGCAGGCAACTGAAACACACATTTGCTCACATTGGGCCTCTGTTAAATTACAATGCTGCTTATTACTAAATGAAGCTCATTAGCAAGATAATCCTTCCAGCAGTGGCAAACCGACTGTGTTCCTTATTTCCCTCTTTAAATTGCATTTAGCACAATACATACAAGGGCTGCAGAAAGTTAAAAACAAAGACTCCAGACAATCAAGTTATGAGAATTCTGTTTATTAACTCACTTTCAACACTAACGAAAAAATTAATGATATGAATCATGTTTGAAAACAATTCTAGGATGCTTAGGGATCGGAGGGAGGGGACGTTAAGAGCCCTTAGTGCTTGAAGCAGCATTAAGATGATCACAGCACGGGTCCCCCTTTCTATTCAGAAGTGGCCCTCGGGTTTTATAAATACAAGCTAAAATAAATTACTGAAACCATGCTAGTGAGGTATCAAACTTACCCTCATGATCCTTCCTGGGATGACACAGTTTAGCCTTGGGAGGTCCGAGAAAACCATATTAAGTGTTACTCAGCAGCAGTAGCTGGTGTTAATGCAAGTGCTAAAATGCAAAATTCAGACGGTAGATTTTGGCAATGGATCGGATTTAGGTGAAGTCAAGATTATGCAATGTAAGACTATATGTCCTCCGGAATATTCACAGATCAGTTTTACACCAAGAACCATCTTCTGGCGTAATAAACCAGTTTTGGTACTGAACAACCACGCCCCAATAAGCACCCAGCAAATAGTTTTTAAGAATCTGCCTGCTACACTAATGTCCTTTAAAAGGAAATAGGAAATTTTTTCAGCTGAAATGCAAAGAAAGTCAGAGGAGCTAAAGGAGATTTTAAAGTGTATAAATTTAATGGGACCAAATTGACGGCTCCCATTACCTATCAAATGAAAGTTGTAGGTTTCTATCGAGTAAGGAAAAGTATAAGGCCGGTTAACTGTATAACTCATTTAGAGCCAAATGCTTACCAATATTTTTGTTGAACTGTTTACCACATTGAAACGGAGGTTATAAGCATCCTATTCCCAGCAAGGCTGAATGCCCTGAGAACACAATACTACAGGCTCAAGGGTTATTTTGGATTTTTGCTTAGACCCAGGAAATTAAGTGGGGCCTGCTGACCAGGGACGGGGTACTTCATGTGACAGAATTGCATTTCAGTTATGTTTATTGCAAAAGCTATGAAGATAAGACCGGGTCATAGTTTTGGAGTTTCTGCTACATGAGGCAGGCAAACCTAAAAAAATTAAAAAACAAACAAACCGTAATTCTTATCCTAAATACTTTAACCAATTAAAAAGCTCTTTTGCTCTTGGGGGGGTGTCAAACACACACACGTATTACTTAAATCAGTTTTATTTAAGAATTTCCTACATTGACAAATCTTATAAAAAAGCATCCAAACACAGAACTTCAGCAAACAGCATTCATATGAATATCTTACAGACAGAAAAACTTCCACCCGCAAGGGAACACCTGAGCTTGCAAGTGAGCTTTGCTGGAGAAAAAAAAAAAAAAAATCACACACAGAAAGCACACTACGAACTGGATGTTCCCATCAAAAAATCCCCACCTTCGGTTTCACGTTACCACACTTACAGGATCATTGGAACAAAATAACACACACCATACAGCATTCACAGCAGAGTTGACATAAAGGAGAAAAAAGAAAAAAAAAAAGATACAGATATTCGTTTCACTTAACACATCCAACTAATTTGGTTAACTAAGTAAAAAGCCCCTCCCCCCCTTTTTTAAAGTTCTTCCAGATCAGATGTCCGTTTTGAATGCAAGGAAAAAAAAAACATTCGTACGTTCTGCTCCCATCGCTCTCCGCACACTCTCTCACCAAAGCCACAGGATCGAGGGACAATTGCGTCAAGAAAAAAAAAATAGTTTTTTTTTTAAAAAAAATAAAAAAAAAATCCCATAATGCACCACCAAGTCTCTCTCCGCATGCGTCTCCTTCTTTTTCTCGCACATACCAAGCCCTCACATGCCTTGGCACCACAAATCCAATCCCACACAAGGTTTTCAGAAGTTCAAACAAGCCTTCTGTTTTCCATCTCACAGCCTTGCGTTCACAGCGTTGAGTACGACTCCATGAAATAAAAAGAGGAGCGGATAAAATGGAACACCCACCATCTTTAAGACGTAGTATGTGCAGTGTGATGAAGGAGTCTTGGATGAGGAAAGCATGGAGACAGGAGTATTCCTAAAGCAGATATTTTTTTTTTATAGATTTATATATAGGTGTTTTTTGTGTTTTGTGTATTTTTTTTTTTTTATAACTGCACTGTTTTCAATGAAGTGCTTCTTCCAGACACATTTGAAATGAGATGAACTGCAAGAACTAAATGAGGTCTCCATACTGTACTTTAGTATGAGAAGGGAGACAGTGTTAAAAGGAAAAAAAGCCGACACCAACATTGCATTCTCCACACAGGACATTTGGGGGAGGGGGAAGGAGAGAAAGAGAGAAAAATTCTTATGGCGGGGGGGATCAAATTAAATTAAAAAAAAAATTAATAAGGATAGGATGCAGTTTCTGTAAAATGGCTTCCATTTTTTTTTGAAACATGCAAAGATCTCAGCTGACTAGGAAACGAGGAATCCAATCTTTACAAATTCCTATTTAAATTGCAGCACACCCGTTTACCAGTCAGGGAAACAGTTCACGTTCAGCCACTCAATAATCCCAACTCATGTATTCCAACTCATGGTAACAAAACCTATAAAACTTCATTTAATCTTTTTTTCCCCCTTACAAAAGAAAAAAAGTGTCAAAAATACTATCGAAATATACTACACACTGAACAAATTGATTTGGGTTCTTTTTTTGATGTTGTTTTGTTTTTGTTTTTTTTCCTTTTAGCATATGCATTTTAGATTATACTTACCAGGAGCTCTAGAAAAAAAAAATTGATTTCCCACCAGAGTCAGTATAAGCCTGCCTACATCCCCCATCCCGATGATTTGGAATCCATGCTTGAACCAAATCCGCCATTAAACCCACTGCTGGAGCCTGTGTTGGAGGAGCCCCACCCTATCGCTGGGCCAGAGTTCGAGCTTCCGTAGGAATTGCTCCCGGAGCTAAACCCTTGGCTCTGCTCCCTCTGCATGTTGCCCTGTGGCTGGTTGTTCCCTGACGGCCCAGACTGGTTTTGCTGGCTAGCAAGCATGCCCATCATCCCCCAGCTGCTTTGCAGCGCGGCCTGGGCAGCCGCCATCATGGCGGGATTGATGCTGAAGGCCCCAAAGTTCATCCCACCTCCCATGTTACTGCCCTGGCTGTTACCCAGTCCGCCGCCTCCACCGCCTCCCCCCCGGTTAGGAAATCCCCCCTGATTCCCAAAGCCTCCTGGATTACCACCAAATCTTCCACCTCTTTCTAGTTGTCTACTGCTATTATGCTTAGGTTCAGCATTGGATATATGGACGCTGATTCCTTTTATGATCAAGTCCTCACCACAAAGGGACTGGGCGACCTGTAAGGAACAAGGAGCAAGGGCTGAGTAATCCCAGGAGCAAAGGAAGAGAGACAACAAATGCACAAAAAGAGCAGCAATGAATACACAGGTTGGCTTGAAGCATTCGCATATTACCTGGCCGACTATTAGCATTCCCTCACAACAGTGGAGAACTACTCTCCCTTTCTAAAACAAACAAACAAACTCAGGACTGTGCAATACTAATTTAACTTGTATTATACTAGATACCCATCCAGCTCAAGTCTGAAACAAGAAACCCATTTCCTCATAAACGCTTCCCCTGACGTTTCTAAAAGGAAGCCCATCCCACACAATTACCCCAATTATAGTTCTTAGGCAGCTGATTTTGAAATTGAATCCTGCTTCATACACATGTATAAGTAGCCACCGGCCCAGAAGTCTGTGGCAAGATTAATCAGCTGCCCAGGCAAACAAGAGTTGTTTCTCCTTCATTCTCAAGGGCAAAAATGATTTAACAGCCAGTTTATTTACAAGGTTTGCTTTGTGCCTGTTGTTATTTAAACAGTGGCAATGAAATGGAAGCATCTAATTACACAGTAATACTGAGATACTTTAGATCAAGCTTTCCTGAATGAAACCCTCCCTTAAAATGATTGTGGAGCTGGCGGGAATAAAGTATTTAGCAGGATATATGCAATTTATAGGTCTCGTAATTCAAAAGCCAACCGCATTTACATTTAACACACAACGAAATTAAATGGGAATGTTATGAAAACCGCTTAAGGGCAAGGAGGGCACTGGGTGAATACCTGATCATCAGCAAACGTAACAAAGGCAAAAGCTCTGAATGGTTTGGGAATGAAGACATCAACGACTTCTCCATATTGTGAAAAAAACTGACGGAGCTCATCTGCAGTCATGTCTTCAGTGCAACGCCCAACAAACACCTTCCTGCTACGCAGAGGTTCATCTGGACTTTGCTGGTACCAAGGCAGAAGATTTACATTAATATAAAAGAAGAGAGTTACAGAGGCCGTAACCAATAAAGGTTCTCCACACCCCACCCCACCCCACCCACACAATAATGCAGCAACTAGCCAATGAAAAATTTCAAACTCTGAAATTGTCTCTTCTAAAGTTCCAAGTGATATGACACGGAATTTGAAATCGGGAAAACTAAGAAGTGCTTCACTCCGCCTGAAAAACCCTGTCAAGTCATATGAACACCTGGACCAGTCTGGACTTCTGCCAACTTGTTTCAGAGAACAGAATCTCCGGGCCCAATCGGATTCATAAAGCCCACAAATGTCATCCCGTACCTTAGAATTGGGGAGCTTGCAGTCGCACCATCTTCCATCGATCATGTGACGCTGAGACATGACTTTTACTTGGGTTTCATAGTCGGTAAATCTTACAAAACCAAACCCCTTTGAGTGGCCAGTTTTGATGTCCTTCTTAACCTAGGTTTAGAAAAGGAAATTATAGGGCCAGAATAGTATTATGTCACTGTATTCACCTTACTTCTAAAGTTAATTTGAAACATGTAATAATAGAAAAAATACTACTGTTCTGTCTCTTAGCTGAAGCTTTCCTTCCGCGTTACGGTCTTTGATCAAAAGCTGCAACAAGATCAGCTCCCTCTCCCTCAAATGCCCCCTCCATTTGGCCTAGAGCAGGGGTCAGCAACCCGCAGCTCTGGAGCCGCATGTGGCTCTTTCATCCCTCTGCTGCGGCTCCGTTGCTGGTCGGCTCCACAATTGATAGGGCTTTCGGTTAGGACAGGTAGAGGAAAAAGGATGCCGCGCTAGGAGGAGACTCTATGGTGGTGGTGGGGGGGGGAGGAACTGACTTCCAGTTGACAGAGGAAAAAGGACACCGTGCTAGGAGGAGACTCTCTGGTGGGGGAACCGGACTTCTGATCAGCAGAGGAAAAAGGATACCGTGCTAGGAGACTATGATGGGGGAACCGGACTTCCGGTTGGCTCCAGAATTGAATGGGGGCTTCCAGTTAGGATGTTTGTGGCTCTTTGAGTGTTTAAGGTTGCCAACCCCTGGCCTAGAGGGAGTAGAGGCAGGTCTTCCCTGCTGAGCGGGGGCTCCATCTAAGTCCTTCTCCGGCTAAACTAAATTTTCATTCTAACGTAGTAAGAACCGCTGTGCAGCTTCAAGAACTAGTGCCAAATACCTGCACCATGAGAACTTCTCCAAACGTGCTGAAATATTCTTTCAGATCTTGCTCTGTCGTTTTCCATGGAAGACCCAAAACTATCAGATCAGAGGTTTTTTGCACTGCTCGTTTCACTTTAACGGCTGATGAAGCATCTGTTTCATCCATTTTCCTCTTGTTGTCTAAGAAACAGCCATGGACACAAACATAGATTATGTTAAATGCAATGAAGGCACCCAAAGTTGCTGGAAGCTGGGCAGCCTATACTTTAGCCAACTATGATTGTTTGTGCAGTCAGAGGCTTAGACTGGATTTGGCATTTTTTGACTATTGAGTCCTTCCCAAGGTTATTACATATTATTAAAAATCAGTTAATTTTAGAGCTGTGCACATCTCAATTGTTACTCCAGACAAAGGTATGCTCAATATGAAACTTAATACATTCAACATAATGTTCAATATGCAAAATAATTTGGAAATAAGCTTTTATACACATATAATCTGTAATATGTATTTAGTTACATGCCGATAAGCGGGGCCTTACTAAATAACCATATATAACCTCATAATATGAATGCATATGCTGTTAGAATACTACTACTGTATTTGTCGTTTCCCTTCCCAATTATTAAACAGAACAACAGGTTAAATAATTCAGTTGTTTCCACACATGGCTGAAATAAAATGTTTTATGAACTGGTTTAATTTCCAATTATATATTTTATAGTTGATAAGATTTTTTTTTTAAGAAAAGAAGAATAGCTTTAAACACACACCTTTGGGATAATTCACCACATATACCAAATTTCCCCAGCCATTATCTGGTGCATGAAGAATGCCTTCCACTAATCGGACTCCTCTCATACACTGAGACACGGGGTTTCTGTAACGCAGGCCACAGGCCCCTGGGAACTGCGCAGTAACTGTGGAGAGTAATACAGTCCCATCATCCTCTGAAGGGATCTCAATGGGTTCCTCATTCTCATCTTCCGTTACTCGGATGTATTCCGACATCTCCGCCGTGATGTTACTGAAGGGTGAAAAGAAACAGATGAATAAGAAAGCAACATGCAATTTATAAAAAAAGTAATCAGTGGTTTGGCCAATGGCAGAATCTAAATACTGTTTATCCGACAGAGCTTGAATTGAAAAAGAATAGATTGTAACTAAAATGATAAGAGCATGCTTCCTGTGGTAAAGGCTGTAAATTCAATCATTGTATCTCTAGTTGGAAGTAATATAGGAGATTGAAAAACTTTTAAGTACCTAAAGATCCACCTACAATCAGAATGGACAATATTAAACTGAGTCTGCCTCAGTATTTTATTTTTAGCATTCAGATATATTTGGCATACAAAAACATTCCATTTAAATGATGTAGTACCAACTACCATTTTAATTCCAACAGTAGCCATTCAGATGCTCATAAATTTTATAGTTTATATTTGCATGCACATTCTAGTTAATCTAATTATAAAGCAGCTACTGTCCCTGCCATTTTGCCAAACTGGCACCCATCAGCCAGCTATTAAAAAAGTAACAGGGTGATTAGCAAATTAATTCCATCAGCGAGGCAGGACACCAGCAATTTTTGACTATAGTACTTCCTTTGGCTTTACTATTCAACTGAACATGTTAAAACAAACAGCAACTTCTGTTTACACTGCAACAGCAAAATTGGTCCCTTTCTCTTACACAAAATCGTACTGTGATTTGTTTATTCTGCTTTATCTTGTATTTTTACATTACAAGCTAATAATGTTGCTTACTCTCAAAGAGAACAGAATAAGGTGTGTATGCCTATGGATAAATGTATAATTAAAACAACACCCATCTTGTTTTTAACTAATTATAAGCTGCCACAGTAGTAAGTATGCAGAAAAATTAAATATAAAACCTTTAAAGAAATAAACTTTTAACATGCAATGCTACAAAAAGAATATTATACATAAAATGAGGAATAGCATACAAGTAGTCCTCGACATATGACCATGATTGAGCCCAAAATTTCTGTTGATAAGTGGGATAGGTGTTAAATGAGTTTTGCCCCATATTACAACCTTTCTTGCCACAGTTGTTAAGTGAATCACTGCAAATATTAAGTTAGTAACACGGCTTCCCCATTGCTTTTGCTTCCCCCCCCCCACCCCAAAAGGTAATCACATGACCCCGGGACACTGCAACTATCATAAATATGAGTCAGTTGTCAAGCATCTGAATTTTGATCACATGACCATGGGGATGCTGAAAGAGTCATTAAGTGTGAAAAACCATAATGTGTCACTTTTTCCAGTGCTATTATACCTTTGAATAGTCACTAAATGAACTGTTGTAAGTGGAGGACTACTTGTGCTGAAACTGTTTCTGACTCTAAAATGTATTTTAAAACCAAACATGAAGACACATATCCAGTCTTTGGGGATAGGCATTAAAACCCCATTATTAAGAGTTTCATTAGCAATAACATTAGTATCAGAAATAAAAAGTTGAATACATCTAGAAGGGAAAATGCAGAAAAGTATACAATATCATATTAAACATACTAACGGCAAGTAGAATTGTGATAGCACAAAATTGGAAACAACCAGACACCCCTCCAGATCAAATCATAATAAATATATATATACAAATGTGCAGAGATGGATAGATTATCTATGGAAATGAAGGAGAGGGAGGTCACTGAGTACTATTTAATATGGAATAAATGGTATTCCTGGCTGGAGAGTAAACATAAAATTTAAGGGATGCTTTTGTCATGAGATCGAATTGTAAATAGAAATCAAGATAATTTAAATAAAGATGCAAGTTTAAGATAGAGATATTTAGAAGCAGAATTTGTGTAAAGAGGTTAAATAGGTTAGAGATACCGATGCAGAAAAGTTATTAGTATTGAAATTTTGATATGTTTGTTTTTGGTTGTTTATATTTTTTGTTTTGTGTGTGTGTTTTTTTCTTGCTTTTTTTGTGTATTATGTTTCTTTTTGTACTGTGTATTTTAATCTTTGGAAATTTAATAAATATTATTTTAAAAAAAGAAAAGAAAGTGGAATACAAAGTTTATATTGGTCCTATAGTTCAAAGACTACCACAAAGGGGATTTATGACTCATTTGTTCCAAAGACTGATTTAGAATAAAATTGTCACTAACTGTATCAATGGAATGAAGATGATATATAGGTAGTCCTCTACTTACAACATTTCATTTAGTGACCATTCAAAGTTACAACAGCAATGAAAAAAAAAAGTGACTTATGACCCTTTCTCACACTTATGATCTTTGCTGCATCCCTATGGTCATGTGATTTACATTCAGATGCTTGACAACTGACTCATTTTTATGACAGTTGCAGTGTCCCAGAGTCATGTGATCACCTTTTGCGACCTTCCAACAAAGTCAATGGGGAAGCCAGATTCACTTAACAATCAAATTACTAATTTAGCAACTGCAGTGATTCACTGAACAAATGTGGCAAGAAGAGTCATAAAACGGGGCAAAACTCAACAAATTTCTCACTTAGCAACATAAATCTTGGGCTCAATTATGGTCCTAAATTGAGGACTATCTGTATTATAGAATGTATGTATTTTCTTGAATTGACTCATCTATCATTCTGGGATGTCATAGCTAATTTCCCCGTCCGGCTGATAGCCCCTAATAGTCCACTTACACATTTCTTACTGGATGGCAAGTGCACAACTTTTGAACAATTGCTGATAAAAATTGCTGGATCTAACAGAAATTCAATTACAATCAATTTCTGTTGCAAATGGATTTTCTTGCAAGGTGCCATTTGTTTGTTTGTTTACAACTGTAAATACACACTATAATGACATAAACAGGTACAAATTTAGCCACTCTGGGAGAAAGTTATCCATAAATGTTATCCTGGAAACCAGATTAAATGTTTTCGAAATAATTACGCACAAAATTCCTCTTTTTCTTCCAATTGGTCTATCAAAATTCATTGCCGGTTTTTAGAAACAGTTTCCTTGACTTCTCATGGCTCCATGATAACATCCACGAAATTTTCTTGGCAGAATACAGAAGTGATTTGTTTATTGCCTTCTTTAGGGAGGGTGTTTTTTTCCCCCCTTTTTACTTCTCAGCCAAAGTGATAAGATCTTAGGATTTCCTGGTGGTCCCCCATCCAAGTTCTTAGTCCGACCTTTATTTACGGTAGGTTTTCAAAATCAGAGGCAGGAGGAAAAGACATAGGTTTGAAAAGTACAGGTTTATAACAGTTCATTTAGTGACCATTCAAAGTTACAATGGCACAGTTCATTTAGTGACCATTGAAAGTTACAACAGCAACAGCAGTTCATTTAGTGACCATTGAAAGTTACAATGGCACAGCAGTTCATTTAGTGACCATTCAAAGTTACAATGGCACAGTTCATTTAGTGACCATTCAAAGTTGCAACGGCAGTTCATTTAGTGACCATTCAAAGTTACAACGGCACAGCAGTTCATTTAGTGACCATCCAAAGTTACAACGGCGCTGGAAAAAAGTTACTTAGGGCTGTGTTTCATAGTTACGACCGTCGCAGTATCCCCATGGCCATGTGATCAAAAATTAAGGTGCTTGGCAAGTGGTTCGTGTTTACGACCGTCGCTCTCTCTCTCTCTCTCTCTGTGTGTGTGTGTGTGTGTAGGGGTGTCACGTGATCCCCCTTTTGCAACCTTCTGACCAAGCAAAAGTCAATTCACTTAACAACCGGGTTACTAACTTTATCAACCGCAGCAGTGGTTCGCTTAACATCTTTGGCAAGGAAGGCCGTAAAACGGGGCAAAAACTCGTTTTGGGAGCCCAACATTTCTGTGGTGTTAAAAGCGAGACGTTTGTTAAGCTTAACACAAACGTCTCGCTTTTAACCACAGAAATTTTGGGCTCCCTCTTCCCCCCCCCCCTGTAGGTCGTAAATCGAGGACTGCCTGTACTTGGAAAGGAGGAGCCAGGGGCGCGGCCTGTTTTTTGCTCCGATCCAAGACCTTTTGCTCCTCTGAACTACAAGTCCCAGCAACCTCCATTCCTCTCAGCGTCTATCGCAGCATTGGCTGCCAAAGGGAGGGGGGGGCAACGGGAGCCAGCGCCAACTAGAAGGCCTCCCTTTGCCAAAAAGAAGGCCTCGCTGGCTAAATTGTAGAAATCGTAGTTCCCTCAAACACGGAAGCCTCTCAGCTGGAGAAAGGCGCCTTATCCCGTCCTGCGTGGGGTCGAGGAGCGCGCGCGAGAGAAAGGCCCCTATGCGCCATCGAGGCTCGGCAGGTTTTCAGTCACCTCAGCCTCCGCCTGAGGGGCCCGGCCTGCCCACCCGAGTCGCCCTCCAACCGTTGGACTCACCGTTGGCGCGAAGCCTAGGGAGTACAGGAAAGAATCGGTTGCGCGACTAGGCCGCGGAGAGGACCTTGGGCAAGCTCCCGGCTGAGGCCTCCAACTCTCCTCGCTGTCGACAAAATGGCGGCGCCCTCTTTTCCCTCAGCAACTGCGGAGCGAAGCCGCGGTCCCAGAACGAGCCGCGCCAAGTCGCTTAGCGGGGGGGACCCCGTGACCTGTCACCGAAAGCTTTTATTATCGCCAAGGGAAAAAAACGTGCTCCGGAGAAGTCCTAGTTCAAAATTCTTTCACTATGATTTCCATTTCGAAGTTTCTCGTATTCCTTTCCCTCGCAAAAGGAGGTAATTTGAAGTCTGCGGTACGGTCCCCCCCTTGATAGAAACCCAGGAGTGGTATGGCCCGCTCGGCCGTGTCATGCGCATGCGTTACAAGGACGATGCGAAGTTAACGGAGGAGAAGGCGTCAGAAGCTCGTTTCAGTAGCGTCTGTTATTTCTGCGCATGCGGGAAGAGGCGGGACCTGGTGACCACGAGCGGGAAAAGGGCGGGAAGCGTTGCGCGTGCGCAGTCTCAGAAATGCTGAATACTTTGAATTTTCTTTGTGTCCAAGGGGGTTATTTTATGTTTTTGCGCTGCTGTTTTTAGAAAAAAAACCGAAACCCTCAAAAAGTGTATCCTTAATCCCAAAGTTCCTTCTGAAATGCGTGTTAGACAACCGAGGTTGAGTTTGTAGCGAAATTCTGAGCTATAAAGGCAGGTTTTGCTACTTAGACTCCTCTTTTCCCCTCAGTAATTCTTGCAAAATTCTGCATTTAATATTTTTAAATTTTAGAGGGTTTTAAACTCGCCCTGGGTCGTTCCTACCACCAATGCATTGGAGTGGACCATTGTAGAAGCTTTTATTTCTAATTTAAAATGCTGCACCTGATGCATAAAAAAAGGTGATTATTTACAAAAAGCCACATAGTAAATGTAAAGAAACCGCATATATCCAAGAGTTACAAGAGCAAACCAGAAAGAAACCCACAGAATAAGCAGGGTACAAATAAACAATACCCTGTTTTTCTTTCATTTCTTTAAAATACATTTTGCGTGTTGCATTTTCAACATGAGTTCATGTTTTCCCTGCTGAGAAAGTAGCGAAGTAGTAGTAGTAGGGAAAAAAAATGGGACAATTTACTATAAGGAAAGCTATTATTTTCTTAACCCTTGAGGTGGCCGTTTTTCAAAAATTAAATACTATGTAACTTGTAGTCTGGTTTAACCTCTCTCTTTATGGCCACATCCAGTATCTAAAACAGTGGTGAAATCCAAATTTTTTTACTACTGGTTCTGTGGGCATGGCTTGGTGGGCGTGGCTTGTCTTGGGCATGGCAGAGGAAGGATACTTCAAAATCTCCATTCCCACCCCACTCCAGGGGAAGGATACTGCAAAATCTCCATTCCCACCCCACACCAGGGGAAGGATATTGCAAAATCCCCATTCCCACCCCACTCTGGGACCAGCCAGACGTGGCATTTGCCAGTTCTCCAAACTACTCAAAATTTCTGCTATCGGTTCTCCAGAACCTGTCAAAACCTGCTGGATTTCCCCCGTAATCTAAAATTAATCTGTTTTTCTAACAAGGAATGTTGTTTACATTGTAGCTAAACCAAGATATTTTTGTGGTCCTGTGCTGAATAACTATGTTGCAGCATACTGAACTATAAACGATGCCTCACAAACTGTAATAGCTGGTTTCACGTGTAGTAAGCCAAAACCAACCCAGAGCAGCCATATTGTGACTTTCCCTGATGGGTTAGTACAGTGTTGGAGTGATGTATAAAATACAGGCAAATGAGGCCTGGTAATCAAACCATGGCTTGATGTTTATGTGTGAATCAAATTAGGAGGTGAAACTAAACCTCCAAGATCAGGTAGAGGATAATATTTTTGAGATATTACAAATGTCTTAGAAATATTCAAGAGCAGGGCTAAAATTTGGTTTTATTCATTTCCTGCTATTTGTTATTTCTAAACTACCTCATCTGTTTTGGAGAGCATAGTTGTATCATAACTTTACACAACGTATTGAAGATATTCTCCATTTGAAAGCAAGTTGGTCCAAATTCAGGTTAAAGTTAATATAATTAATATAATTAACTAGTTAATAATTAATTAGCTAATATAATTAGCAGGAAGAGCAACCAGAGCTCTAGAAATGTCTATCAAACGTTTGACTGGCATAACTTTACGGTGAAATATGAGTCTTTTTACCTGCCATCCAGTGGTGGGATTCAAATTTTTTTACTACCGGTTCTGTGGGTGTGGCTTGGTGGGCGTGGCATGGCTTGGTGGGCATGGCAGGGGAAGGATACTGCAAAATCCCCATTTCCTCCCCACTCCAGCGGAAGGATACTGCAAAATCCCCATTTCCTCCCCACTCCAGGGGAAGGTTACTGCAAAATCCTCGTTTCCTCCCAATCAGCTGGGACTCGGGAGGCAGAGAATAGATGGGGGTGGGGCCAGTCAGAGGTGGCATTTACCGGTTCTCCAGAACTGGTCAGAACCTGCTAACCAACCTCTGCTGCCATCCATTCTTTTGAAATTGGCATTTATAGTTAGAAGGTGGTGGTACAGTTTTAATATCTTCCTATTAAATCTCCTTTCCTTTTAGTAGTAAGAAATTTCTATATACTCTATTAGTCTTCTAACTATCATTTGATTCTCCCATTTAGGGCTAGTGAAACTGGGACTCTTCCTAATCATGTATCTGATAAGAGAAGCTTCAGGGCTCTTCTGCAAAAAAATAAAAATAAAATCCTGTTGGCAACATGCAATCCATCCTGGAGATAAATGAACCAAGTGCAGGTGAAAACTTAGTTCTACACCTTGTCTCTGAAAAAAATATGTGGATTATTTGTTTAGTTTCTGAAGTTGTAAAACGTTGCTAATTGTTGCGATTGCATTTGACTTCCAGTTTATTTTGATTATTTTTCTCCTTAGTTAACATGTTGCAGAAACAATTCTGGTGCAAACAGAAGTGGTCTGAAGACAAAGAAAAGAGATTCTACACAGGTAAGTACTTGAGTACTATGAATATTTACACTTCATTTTGTTCCAGCTTAAAAACAATAACCTTAATATTGTGATTAGCCACAGAAGCCTTCTTGGCTTCTGACTTGCACACACTGCAAAACATTAATTAATTGTTTTAGTCATTTGGAATTCTGGTATAAATCCTGCTTTCTTCATTTGTTTCTTCATCAAATGCAGTTTTAAGCCACATAACAACAATAAAAAAAAAATATCTTTAGCTTGGCATAACAGCTCAGTTGGGCATATTGATCTTCAAGTATTCCCATGCCATGACAGTTTAGCAAATGCCCCGTGGAATATAAATCTGCAGCTACTAAATAATATCGTTCCAGTTTTAGTTGCATGTGCTGCCGAAGCGAGCACCAGCTACTAAACATGTTAAGTGTACCCACAACCTAATATGTAACATGGTAAAGTAAATGACTTGTTATCCAGGTAAGTATGCATATGATGTAAGGATTAGCTGCTGATCCTAACAGTTATGATCGAGCAACAAAGAAGCAGAAATGGGTATTGAAATATAGCTATTTGTAAAACAGTTTAGATTCAAATAACTATCTGTTGTGAGATCTTTGACTTTCAAACCAATCTTGGTTTTTCTTCTTTGTCTGAATCGGAGATAACCTGTTTTACTGTGGCTTAATTGATACAATAGAGTGGTTGGCCCTGAAAAACAGATCATTTTTCACTCACATTCCTCCTCTGTTACTCTCTTGCCAAAACCTAGTCTTCTGAAAGACTGTGGCCCTTCCAACCCTTTCATCTGTGCACTTGCTTTAATTATTTTTACAACGGCAGTGTCATGAAAGCTAACAAATCAAACAAAACGTCAAGATGTGGAGACTTTAGAAAGAGTGCAGAGAAGAGCAACAAAGAGG
This sequence comes from Pituophis catenifer annectens, assembly GCF_029215685.1. Classification (NCBI taxonomy): domain Eukaryota; kingdom Metazoa; phylum Chordata; class Lepidosauria; order Squamata; family Colubridae; genus Pituophis; species Pituophis catenifer. The sequence goes on along the minus strand of NW_027256898.1, from coordinate 6,735,065 downwards.
ATTAGGGGACTAGAGGCTAAAATACATGAAGAACGGTTGCAGGAACTGGGTATGTCTAGTTTAATGAAAAGAAGGACCAGAGGAGACATGATAGCAGTCTTAACAATATCTCAGGGGCTGCCCCAAAGAAGAGGGAGTCAAGCTATTCTCCAAAGCACCTGAGGGTAGAACAAGAAGCAACGGATGGAAACTAATCAAGGAGAGAAGCAACTTAGAACTAAGGAGAAATTCCCTGACAGTCGGAACAATGAATCAGTGGAACAACTTGCCTCCAGAAGTTGTGAATGCTCCAACACTGGACAGTTTTTAAGAAGATGTTGGATAACCATTTGTCTGAAGTGGTGTAGGGTTCCCTGCCTAGGCAGGGGGTTGGACTAGAAGACCTCCATGGTCCCTTCCAACTCTGTTATTCTATTCTATTCTATTCTATTCTATTCTATTCTATTCTATTCTATTCTATTCTATTCTATTCTATCCTATCCTATCCTATCCTATCCTATCCTATCCTATCCTATCCTATCCTATCCTATTCTATTCTACCATAGGTAGTATTCTCTGGGCCCTCAAGGCAAGCATCTCAGGTGAGCAGCCCTTGTCCACATTAAGAGCTGAGCAGAGCAGAGCAGAGGTTGGTGCTTAGGACTTCCCCACAGAAGCAAAATAGCATCACAGGTTGCCTGGAGAGCTTTCTTGCTTAAAACAGTGTGGCAGGTTGCATCAGCACTTGGGACTTAGGTAAGAAAAATCTGGACAACTGTTAGGTCAGTATTTTTCAACTGTGAGAATTTTAAGATGTGCGGACTTCAGCTCCCCGAATCCTCTGCTGGCTGGGGAATTCTAGGAGTCGGAAGTCTGCACATCTTAAAGTTGTCTAGACTGAGAAAAACTGTGCTAACTAGCGCCGGAGAGAAACATCTGTACAGTGCGTCTCCTTACTGCCACTTAGTGGCTGCTACAGTCAATAGGCCTTAGCTTACTTCCACCTGCTGCTTTGTGAAAATGCTGAAGTTCTTCTGTGTATATTTGCTAGCCATGCATCATGCTGTGCCAACCTGGTTCTTTTAAAAACGGAAGGGCCAGCTGGATCCCTTATACCTCTGGCTCCAAAAACAGCTCACCACACCTGCCTTTATTATATATATATCTGCCTATCGAGATGAGGTGGAACGGTGGCTTTCGTGGTGTGGAGACAATAACTTGGTCAACCTTAACACCAATAAGACCAAGGAGCTGATAGTGGACTATAGAAGGAATAGATCAGACATCCAGCCTTGCTTATCAATGGAGACCGAGTGGAGCAAGTGGCCGGTTTTAAGTTTCTGGGTTGTTATCATAAAAAGAGGACCTGACCTGGGGTGCTCACATTGCAGCACTGGTCAAAAGGACCAGCAGAGATTATACTACCTGAGACTTCTCAGGAAACAACAACTGAATGAAAAACTGCTGATGACCTTCTACCGCTGCACCATAGAGAGTTTTTTAACTTACTGCATCTGTGTATGGTTTGCAAATTGCACAGTGGCAGATAGGACAGCACTCCAGAGGGTTAACTTCATTGCCCAGAGGATCATTGGCTGCCCACTCCCCTCCTTGGAAGAGCTTTATAACTCCCGTTGCCTTAAGAAAGTTCAAAACATTCTTAAAGATCCATCTCATCCTGGGCGTCCTTTTTTTTTTTAACTATTACCATCTGGCAGACGGTACAGGACAATAAAAAACAAGGACAAATAGGCTGAAAAACAGCTTCTATCCCAGGGCAATAACCATATTAAATTCTATGGTATAGTGCAGGGGTCAGCAACCTGCGGCTCTGTAGCCGCATGTGGTTCTTTCACCCCTCTGCTGCGGCTCCCTGTCACTCAAAATATGCGTCACAACCGCCAATGTGTGACACCCGCCAGCACATGATTTATTGAGCTTTTCAACCCCTGGTAGGCCAACCATGAATAAATCCAAGAAAAGATTCAGAAGAAAAGAGAACTTTTAATTCAACTACATAGGCTAGTTTTGTGGCCGCTCAAGAAATAGTCAGGCACGGGAAGGGTTTTGTGGCTCCCGGTGTTTTCTTTTCTGTGGGAAACGGGTCGAAATGGCTCTTTGAGTGTTTCAGGTTTCAGACCCCCTGATACAGTGCAATATCGAGTTTTCCATTTCAATTATATAGAATGTAAAGGATGTATATTCATGTTTTTATTTTTTTGGTTATAACGTACACTGAAGACGGCATTTAATTTTGTTGTACCATGTGCAATGACAATAAAGGAAACTAAACTAATATATATCATTAAATCAAGTGCACATCAGTTTTCCAGAATCAATATATTTCCTGAAAATACTTTAAAAAGATGGTTTGCTTCTGTCTAGAATTCCATAGTTATATAGAAACTGTTTCCTTTGGACATTTCAATTCAAAATAGCCAAGTTGGACTGGAGCAGGGCACGATATCAGCAAACGTCTTGAGAGCAAGGGGCAGAAAATGGCCCTTGCTGAGACTACTGGAAAGATGGCTCTTTCTCAGCCATTAGCTCCATTGACACAGCAAGATGCGTGCAGCTTAAAGCTCCCAGTCTAAATAACACAGAGAGCTGGCAATTACCACAGCAGGATTCAGCAGCAGAGCTGCTCCAGCACAGCTGTTTTCTCATTAGAACCAGAAAGTCATTTGCACTCTGGGACTTGAAGCAACATCAACCACGATGCCAGGAATTTAAGTATCTCTTGCTTTTCTCTATAAAGGAGAAAATGGGAGGAAGAATTGGGGTGATCGCTGCCAATTGGTCCATATGATGAAGGGCAGGGGTGCGTTTCACTTACCTTTGCTACCGGTTCGCACACGTGCGCCACATCTGCGCATGCGCAGAAGCTTCTGTGCATGCGCAGACTGTATTTGATGACGTCCGGGCAGGTGGGCGGAGCCTCCTCCTGCCGCCGCTACCTGTTCGCACGAACAGGTAGCAACCCACCACTGATGAAGGGGTACCTAGGACTGTTGATACTGTTTGGGTGAAGCATTAAATTCATAAAGAGACAACTCCTTAATGAAAATTATTTAGTGAAGCATGGATAAATTGCTTAAATTTTGTTATAATCCTTACTCCCTACCTGTCAAGAGACAGGTAGGAGCAGGATAGGAGACTACCATGCATTGATTTGACTGTTTAGCCGGCAGACAGTGAATTTTTGGATTGCAGACAGAGGCTTGTTGAATTTTATCTCCAAAGGCCAAAAATTTGATCCTGGGATTCACTAAGTGAAAGGCACACGAATCGAACAGATCATAGGTTCTAAATCCAGTCAATATACATTACATGCAGAATTACACACGCACACACACAGATTACCAGCAATTAAGATGATAAAAGGCCTGAAGACAGAAACGTATGAAGAATGGTTGCAGGAGTTGAATGTGGTGAGGCTAGAGAAAAGAACTTGATAGGGGTGACATGATAGCAGTATTCCAGTATTTGAAGAGCCGCCACAAAGAAGGGGGGGGGTCAACTTATTTTATTCATTCATTCATTCATTCATTCATTCATTCATTTATTGGTTCGATTTATGTGCCGCCCTTCTCCGGAGACTCAGGCCGGCTTACAATGCGTTAAGCAATAGCTTTCATACTTTTGTATATACCTGCTTAGTAGGGCTTTCGGCTCCCCCAAGCGGTGTTCTTTTTTTATACAAAAGTCATCGTATTGCCCCCACAATCCGGGTCCTCATTTTACCTACCTCAAAAGGATGGAAGGCTGAGTCAACCTTGAGCCTGGTGAGATTTGAACTTGCAGTAATTGCAGGAAGCTGGTGCTACTTAAAGCACTTTAGTCTGCTACGCCACCAAGGCTCTTGTGATTTTTCTGAAGCACCAGAACGCAAGATATGGATGTAAGGAGAGAAGCAACTTGGAATTAAGGAGAAACTTCCTAACAGTGAGAACAATTAGCCGGTGGAACAGAAGTTGCCTCCAGAAGTTGTAGTTGCTTCATCACTGGAGGTTTTTTAGGAAAAGACTGGGCAGCCATCTGTCTGAAATGGTATAGGGTCTCCTGCTTGAGCAGGAGGTTGGACTAGGAGACCTCTAAGTGTCCCTTCCAGCTTTATTCCGGTTCTGATTCCTGTTGTTATGCAACTTCCTTCCACTTTGTTTTTCACAACATGACCCTAATTTTGATAGTCTTTCATATGGATGATCATTATTCTGGAGCAGGTCTCACTGTATTCAATAGGGCTTGCTCCCTAACTGAGAACTATTTCTAACATAGCTGAGAGGAACCTTGTGGAACTCAGTCGGCCTTTCTTATCAGCAGATATCAGTAAATTTAAACTCTTTAATCTATATATATAAAAGCGAAAACCACTCACGCATCATCACGAAATCTCCAGAACTGTAAAGCCTACAAACTTGAAATTTGCCACATATATTCCTCTTGGCTTCTAAGTGCTCGCTAAGAAAGGATTTTTCGAAATGACCATCAGATCATTAGTATTTTATGTACAGTATTATATTCACACATTCTGATGCTAAGGAGTTAGACATTCTACTCCCCCTCCCCACTGAAAAGAACTCTGTTCCAACTGCAAGTTGCCTTATATTAACACGCTACTATCCCTTCACTAAACCGGGCGTGGGCGTAGCCAGCGCGTGACGCATCCGGCCTTCGGGCTGGGACATTCTACTCCCCTTCCCCCTCTGTTCCAACTGCCAGTTGCCATATATATTAACATGCTCTGATGCTACAGAGTTACACATTCTACATTAAGTTTCAGGCTTTAAGTGTCAATTTATCACACCCGATCGCATAGTTTCGTAGCGAAGCACGGGTATCCAGCTAGTCCAGGGATTAGCAACTTGCGGCTCTTTGGGCCCTCTGCTGTGGCTCCCTATCGGGTGCCCACCACTGGCTGGCCCCGCCCCTTGCCCTCCCCTCCCAGTCACTCCTCGCCTGGCCTGAGAAGGTAAGGGCGACGGTGGGAGATGGAGAAGCAGCCAGGGCAGATACAGAGAGATGCAGGGAGAGGGGGAGAGAGAGAGAGAGACATGGAGAGATACAGAGGGAGAGGGAGAGGGGGGGAAGGGAGGGAGGGAGCAGGGAGAGAGAGATGTCAAAAGGGTTTTGTGGTTCCCGGTGTTTTTTAACAACTGGTTCTCTGCCTTAATGACCAGCTAGGTAGGCGTGGCTAGGGGGGGTCATGTGACTGGTGGAAGTGAGTGACATTGAGTTGGCCACGCCCACCCAGGTTTTGTGGCTCCTGGTGTTTTCTTTTCCGCGGGAAACGGGTCCAAATGGCTCTTTGAGTATTTGAGCTAATCACCTATATTTTCATTTTAAAAACGTGTGGAATTCCCAATTTGGACATAAGGGGGCAATATTTTCTGTTGAACAACTCTTACCAGTTGATGAAATGTCTTTGGCCTGGATTTGGCGTGGCAGGAGGCATCATCTGTTCTCTTTTACTGACCCGAGCTGTCTCTACGGGGAAATAGAGAATTCTGCTTTTATTTTTCAAAACGGCAAGTCATCCAGGACTGAACCGTGGAACTCTTTGGCTGCGGAAAGGATTGGGTGGGGATAAGGCACAACCGGGACTTCGTTGGCTCTGAAGGAAGGGAATGTGATTTCAGTAGTTATGATTGCGGATTTAGGGGGTAGTTGCTACTGCAGTGAGAGCTCCATAATACGTTTTTAACGTTCACTGAGGGGGCTATAAAACATAAAGGATGAGCCTTTCCATATTTGAAAATCCCTTTGATTGGCAGTTTTATTATCTCTGAAAGGTGCATGGCCTTCCACACAATCAACTTAAGGGTTTTTCCTTTTATTTTATTTTTTTTAATAGAGAAAACGATATTGCTTCTTAAGTCAAACGCATAGCTAATTGTGCCTTGATAATTATTTTAAAATCTTTCCGTATTCCTTTAATATCCCAATATTAAACCAAATGATAACTGGGGGGCACTTGAGGACAGTCAGATTTATGAAAGAAGGCTGCCATGTAATGAAGCTTCGGGCCGGCCAAACATTGTGAGGTTATCATGCAGTTGTAATACGTCTGTGGCTTGGGTTACGATCCAAATATTCCTTCCAGAGCTGACATACCTTTCGGGCTCAATCAGCGGGCGGTATGGACCGGCAAAATTGCCTCTTATTTTTTTGTTGTTGTTGTTGATTTTTCTTGCTTTGGAAATATCGTGCAGATTTATAAGTAGCTATTTGGAGAATTACCAGACACAAAGGAACAAGGTTCCAGCAATTCTGCAAGGAATAACAAAATATATCCATCGATCTTAAAAGAACCAGCATAAATCTGTGGGCAGCCCGATAAAAACATAGACCAGTTTGTTCGGCTGCATCTAGTAGCCCTGGCTGGAAAAAAAAATCGGAGAAATCTGAACTATTGTTTTTTGTCTATCTCCATTACCGTCTCCCATAGCAAAATATATAAAAGAATTGACTATCATTTCAGCCTCTAATGGGAAATACTATTTAGCCAATAAGTGTCTGTGAATTGATTAACGTCAGCAAGGGGATATTTTGCCTTTTCCTGCAGTTCTCAGCTGATTGATTGATTGACTATGATCCGTTTAGTTGTTGTCAATTCTTAGCAACCACATAGATAGACCTACAATCATCATCATCTTCTTTTAATGAACCCATAATCCAGGGGTGAAATCCAGCAGGTTCTGACAGGTTCTGGAGAACCCGGTAGCGGAAATTTTGAGCAGTTCGGAGAATGAAAAATACCACCTCTGGCTGGCCCCAGAGTGGGGAGGGAATGGGGATTTTACAGTATCCTTCCCCTGCCATGCCTACCAAGCCACGCCCACCAAGCCATACCACGCCCACCAAGCCACGCCTACAGAATCGGTAGTAAAAAAAATTGGATTTCACCACTGCCGTAATCCATTGCAGGGTGGAATCTGAGCAACTGAATTGAACTGAATTTTTACTGGCCGGATGCCCTTCCTGTCGCCAATGCCGAGTTTTATTTAGCAGATACATTCTCAATGTGCCCATAGAGAGAAATATCTGCCTCTCCCTAGAATCGAACTCACAGCCTCCTGATTGTGACATGAGAGCTCCACCTCTAGGCCACCTCGCCACTCATAGATAGACTTACAATCTCCGGTTAATTTTTGTTACTGTCCTCTATCCCTGTTACTGATTACACTTCACAATGAAGCTGAGCCCCTCTCAACTTTATCTATTTGCATTAGGTAGAGATTTGGCTTTTTATCTTCACATTTATGACAACATCCACAATTTGACAGTGGAATTTTTGAGTAGTTCAGAGAACCAGTAGTAAAAATTCTGACTGGCCCCGCCCCCAGCTATTCTCTGCCTCCCAAGTCCCAGCTGATCAGGAGGAAATGGGGATTTTGCAGTAACCTTCCCCTGGAGTGGGGTGGGAATGGAGATTTTGCAGTATCCTTCCCCTGCCACGCCCACCAAGCCACACCCAGAGAACCGGTAGTAAAAAATTTTTGAAACCCACCACTGATTTTAAGCAAGTTGGAGGTATCCATGCTAATGTTTTCAGTTCCACATCAGATCAGAAGGGATCGGATAGACAGACAAATAGAATAATTTTAGGGAGCAAGAGACTTAACAGATTTCTGTGGGTTGTGGAGTCAGACAAGTGGATTTGTATTGAAGGCAGAGAGATCGTAGATCTACTGTTTGTAGACATGCACATTGTCCCACTCCAAAGGCAACTCCTGCTAAAGGTAAAATCTTTTTTTTAAAAAAATTAAATAATTAAATAAAAATTAAAATCAAGTGCATTGCCCAAGGAAATTAGGGATAATTTGATGTTTTCATCTCATTTCCCCAATTTAATTTGAAAGTGTTTGGGGGTTATCTTTTTATATATATATATACATTTAAAAATTAATAGTCTTTGTGTAGATATCCATAACAAACCCCCAATATCTTTTCTTAGTTTTCCACATGAAATAAAAATAAAAACGGGATTGTTTGTGTAAGATTCCACTTATTCAAGCAAGCTGGGAGGCATATGTTTGCCTCCGAGTTCTGCGTCGGAAGTAAATGTCCAGCTTTTCATTCCTCTTTTCATGTGGTTTCTTTAATCCCCCAGATTCAATTTCAGGACTATTTTATAGTTCCAGTTTTACAAAGCAAAAAACAAAAAACAAAACAAAACAAAAAAAAACAACCCTTCCTTTAATGTTGGCATTTTTGAAGAAAAAAAAAAGGCTTCAATCAAAACATGTGTGGCTCCGGGTTTTTCTTTCTTTTTTTCCTTCTTTATTTTACATTAGCCAGATGTAACATGTGGAGGAGAACAAGCTGAAATTTGGTGTTAAGGTATTCCTGCTCCTGTAGATTTGGCTATATTTAAGGTTGGTTGGTTGGTTGGTTGGTTGGTTTATTTATTTATTTTGTTATTTTGTTATTTATTTTGTTATTTATTTTGTTGTTTTGTTATTTATTTCGTTATTTCATTATTTATTTAATTAGTTAGTTATTTAGTCAAGCATGTATAAGATAACAGATATAAGTATGAACATGATTATGAATACAGGAAATGGATACGAATAAATGGGGACAGTAGGACAGGGGCGGTAGGCACATTGGCACAGTAGTGAAATCCATTTTTTTTTTACTACTGGTTCTGTGGGCGTGGCTTGGTGGGGCGTGGCAGTGGAAGGATGTTGCAAAATCTCCATTCCCACCCTGCTCCAGGGGAAGGATACTGCAAAATCCCCATTCCCTCCCCACTCCTGGGGGGAAGTATATTGCAAAATCTAAAACAAAAGCCGTCCCTTTTGTTTTAACTGTTCTTGCCGCCCTGAGTCTTCGGAGAGGGGTGGCATATAAATTTAATTAATTTAATTAATTAATTAAATTAATTCTGGCAGCTCTGCGCACGCGCGCACTAGGAACAGGCTCCTCCTGTTCCTCTGCCTCACTGATGTCCGACTCTGGAGGCTCTGGAGTCCGTGCATAGCTCCCAGATGGCCCTGGTCCCACCTCTGCCTCCGACGCAGAGCCTTCATCAGAGCCTTCTCCAGACTCTAGGACTGGCTCATGTTTTTCCTCAGCCTCCTCACTGTCCGACTCCACTGCCAGCTCCGCAGGCTGCTTGCGGACCACAACACTTAAATAAGGAGAAACATTTATTTATTTATTAGCTTGATTTAATATGCCGCCCTTCTCCGGAGACTCAGGACGGCTTACAATGCTTTTTAAGCAATAGCTTTCATACTTTTGTATATACCTGCTTAGTAGGACTTTCGGCTCCCCATAAGTGGTGTTCTTTTTTATACAAAGTCAGCTTATTGCCCCCACAAACCGGGTCCTCATTTTACCTACCTCGGAAGGATGGAAGGCTGAGTCAACCTTGAGCCTGGTGAGATTCGAACTTGCAGTAATTGCAGGCAGCTGGCAGCTAAATACTACTTTAACAGTAGTTTAGTCCACTGCACCACCAGGCTCCTAAACTCTTTTTCCAGTGTTGAACCATTTAATAACACCACAGGCCATCCTGATCGTGGTTTCTTGCTTGTCATACAACTTCCCCAACAGGACGGTGAAGTGCCCCAGCACATCCACGGTTTTTAAGAACGTTTAGAAATTAAAATATTAAATATTTAAAGTCTTAAATTAATATTAGAGTATAATATTAAATATTAAAAGTCTTGTTTCTCATTTTTTTTTTTTGTGCTTTAAAAGTAAATCTGGCACATCATTCAAAGCCCAATTCCTGGATTTATAACAACACATGGATCTATATTCCATCCAAAATTTAGTTCTTTTATGTACACAGATGGACGAGAATATTTGTAACGCGGGGTTAAACTGTGGGGTTCCTTGGTGCTCTCTGAGCTTGGTGGTTTTCTGACAGACATTTCATTACCCATTTAGGTAACATCATCATCATCATCATCATCATCATCATCATCATCATCATAACATGATATGCATATCATTTTATGTACAGATTTCAATTCCATGGGATGTTTGAAGCAAAATTCTCGGTTTTGACTTGATCTACCATAGCTTATAATTTTATGCAATGACATGTACTATTATTGGTATATGGTTCTTTATCCTATCTTAAAACTTAATAACAATCTTTTGTTGTCTACACCAAAGTATTTAGTTTGACCGTTCATAATTAATGATACACTGACACTATCACCCCCTTGTTATTATTATTTATTTTTTTTTGCTTTGTTGCATTTTCCTTATTTTCTATTTGTCTTTGTTTATATAAGCTAAAGGTAAAGTTTCCCTTCGCACATATGTGCTAGTCGTTCCTGACTCTAGGGATCGGTGCTCATCTCCGTTTCTAAGCCGAAGAGCCAGCGCTGTCCGAAGACGTCTCTGTGGTCATGTGGCCAGCATGACTCAATGCCAAAGGCACACAGAACGCTGTTCCCTTCCCACCAAAGATAGTCCCTATTTTTCTACTTGCATTTTTTTTACCTGCTTTTGAACTGCTAGGTTGGCAGAAGCTGGGACAAGGAACGGGAGCTCACCCCGTTACGCGGCACTAGGGATTCGAACCGCTGAACTGCCGACCTTGCGATCGACAAGCTCAGCGTCTTCGCCACTGAGCCACTTTATTTAAAATATAGTTTTTTTTTAAAAAAAAGTTCTTTCTCACTTTCCATAAAAAGAATCTTTTGCTAGGGAATTAGCAAAATTTGGTGAGACTTGCGCGCTCAACGGATCGTATTTTATTTGCTTTCATGTGCCGTGTTTCTCCGCATGACAGCTCTATAAAAATCTTGGGATTCTTTTATTTTCTCTGCAGTGCAAAAGCAGAAAAAACAGAACAAAAACAAATGTTTTTTTTTTTTCCTCTCTCCTTCCTGGTGCCTGTTGTGGTTTGAGGATTGGGAGAGAATTGAAAACAAAAGTGACAAACCATTTCTCCTGGGGGTCTCATCCTGTCCAGCTTCTTTTGTATCCCCCCAACCTTCCCTTTCTGTAAGATTTCATTGAAGTTGAATCTCCCCAGAGAAGCAGGAGCAGTTGTAGAGTTTTGTGTCACTTTTGGGGATGAGGAAGAAATGATGTTTGGGGGGTGGGGTGGGGGGAAGCAAAAGAGAATTGCAGCTGCAAAGTTTTCAGATGAAAAGCTAATCAAAGGCAGCCCAGGCGGGCCATGGCTTTAATCTTTCATCTTCAAAGACGCACAAACAAATATTGATTGTGTACCATGCAGCAGGGTGGCTGGTAACTCCCACCCCTACCAAAATTCACATAGCTAGTATGATTGTTGTTGTTTTGTACATTTCCAAGAGTAACCACCTCCATCCATGAAAAAAAGGTGTATTACTTCAAGAGATTGCCCATCTGTTTCTTGGCATCCAAGATGGGCAACCGAAGGAGGAAAATTGAAGGGAAGTGGAAAAAGGAATAAGAGGGCCACGGAGAGCAAAGGTGGATGACATCCGAGTGTAATAGCTTTTTGTATTTAAGTTCTATTTCAGTTGTGTGCCTTTATTAAAATTTATGAGATGTGGATTTCAGCTTTGGTTGCCTCCTTCCAGTGCTGAAGGGATGCGGTGGCTCAGTGGCTAAGACGCTGAGCTTGTCGATCGAAAGGTCGGCAGTGCCGCGGTTCGAATCTCTAGCGTCGCGTAACGGGGTGAGCTCCCGTGACTTGTCCCAACTTCTGCCAACCTAGCAGTTCGAAAGCACATAAAAAATGCAACTAGAAAAATAGGGACCACCTTTGATGGGAGTGTAACAGCGTTCCGTGTGCCTTTGGTGTTGAGTCATGCCGGCCACATGACCACAGAGACGTTTTCGGACAGCGCTGGCTCTTCAGCTTTGAAACAGAGATGAGCACCGCCCCCTAGAGTCGGGAACGACTGGCACATATATGCGAGGGGAACCTTTACCTTTACCTTGCAAGAGGGGTGAAATTCAGCAGGTTCTGACAGGTTCTGGAGAACTGATAGCAGAAATTTTGAGCAGTTCGGAGAAGTGGGGAGGGAATGGGGATTTTGCAGTATCCTTCCCCTGGAGTGGGGTGGGAATGGAGATTTTGCAGTATCCTTCCCCTGCCACGCCTATCAAGCCACGCTCACCAAGCCAGGCCCATAGAACCGGTAGTAAAAAAAAAATTGGATTTCACCACTGCCTTGCAGTGCTGATACTGACTGGTTCTCACACACTTCTCCTCCACACCCTCTTCCCTAAACCTCAACGGTATTTACATCAGCCTTTTCTCCCAATAAGGTCAGCTATCTAACAGGCACCTCCAATGGTCTCCTTACAAACTTGAGATTAGGTCCATGCACTAGCTTTTCCCTAATGAGAAAAAGCTGGTTTAGGCAAGGAAGAATTCAATTAGAAGGTTGGAAGAGCTATTGATGGGAATCTGGGTGGGAGAGAAAAAAAAAATGTGCTTGGCTGTTTGAAGCTCGGAAATTTAAAAAGTGTAACGTGCCCTCTTACATGGACACGTACAGGACACACTAATCAGAGAAGAGAAAACTGACCATAGAGAAAACTTCCCAGTCTTTTACTTTTAATTCCTCTTTCTTTCCACCAATAGACAACAAAGCAACAATTGGACTGTTATAACTGCAGAAAGCCTCAGTCTCTCTTTATCCTAGAGACGGTAGCAGGAAACCGATAGATTGAAGCCAAATGGTAAGCTTGACTCAAAACAGATGCAACTATTATATAGCAGTGGAAAAGCAGGGAGGTGTGCATATGCTTGCAGTTTGCAATAACACTTCATACATCTGATGAAGCGAATGAAAGTCCGCAAAAGCTGATGCCGTAACAGATATGTTAGCTTTTAAGTCGCCACAAGATTTTTCATCCGTTTGGCAAATTGACCCGGCTCGCAGGGATGAAATCCAGCAGGTTCTGACAGGTTCTGGAGAACCGGTAGCGGAAATTTTGAGTAGTTCAGAGAACCGGCAAATACCACCTCTGTCTGGCCCCAGAGTGGGGCGGGAATGGGGATTTTGCAGTATCTTTCCCCAGCCATGCCCACCAAGCCACACCATGCCCACTAAGCCACACCAACAGAACCGGTAGGGAAAAATTTTGGATTTCACCCCTGCCTGGCTGAGGTGATGATTATGTGCCATCAGGTTTGGCCTCCACTTTTAAGCGACCATGTGGATAGACGGTCATTACAGGAGTGCGATTGGCATTAAAGATCAAACCCAAACCATTTTATTAAAAACTGATCAAAGTGGCATCATGTACAAGATTTAAATGAAACAAGTGAATAAATAATTTGTAAAAGATGGGAGGGAGAACAAATAAATACAGTACCATTCTTTAGAGAGTCCTACACATTCAATAAAAGGGATGTGGTGGCTCTGGCTAAGGTGCTGAGCTTGTCGATCGAAAGTTCGGCAGTTCAGCGGTTCAAATCCCTAATGCCGCGTAACGGGGTGAGCTCCCGTGACTTGTCCCAGCTTCTGCCAACCTAGCAGTTCGAGAGCACGTAAAAAAAAGCAAATCGAAAAATAGGGACCACCTTTGATGGGAAGGTAACAGCATTCTGTGCACCTTTGGTGTTGAGTCATGCCGGCCACATGACCACGGAGACGTCTTCGGACAGCGCTGGCTCTTCGGCTTTGAAATGGAGATGAGCACCGCCCCCTAGAGTTGGGAACGACTAGCACACATGTGCAAGGGGAACCTTTACCTTTACCTTACACGTTCAGTAGATAAAGTCACTGCTGGAAAGAAAGCACTCTGATAATTGTCGAAGTAGTGGGTCGAAAAAGCCGGATCTTCCCAGCCTTAAACCTCAAAGCTCGTGGTTACTGAGGAGGCTCATCCTGGCATGAAAGCAGACAGTCCTTAATCGTTTCTGCCTGAAGCCAATTTCCCCATCCATGAATGGGAGCTATGGCAAGTCGATTTTGAACTGGATTTCAGGTGGGTTACAGCAAAAGCAGCTTCAGAAGAAATTTGGGCATGGACAGGCTGAAGATGAGGCATGAAATACTGTATGGTGTTACGAAGGAATAGAGATTAGCTTTTAAAATAAGCAAGCAAGAGGCAGAAGCAAGAAATTACCAGGTAGGTAGAAATCAAGTCAGGAGAAACTAGGAAGTCTGTAGAGCTATTTGATGCAAGAAGTTAACTGATGCTGAGATACCAAGCCTTTGCAGGACATTAATGGGCCAAACTAAATCCTGTTTGATTCTTTGGCTCACCTGGTTGACCAGATGAGTTGTAGTACCCCTTTGGCTATTCGAAGGTTGGTGCAATTGCATGTAGGACACAGTCTTTAAACAGGAGGAGGTGCTTTAATGAAAATGGGATAGCTTGGCCTCGAGGTGTTTTATATGGAGTCCTGTTCAACATTCTGAAGCCTCCGGTGATGGAGTATCCATAAGTTCTGAAGGCAAGTTGTTCCACTGGTTTATTGTTCTTGCTGTCAGGAAATTCCTCCTTTGTTCTAGGTTACTTCTCTCCTTGATTAGTTTCCACCCATTGTTTCTTTCTTGCCTTCTGGTGCTTCGAATAATAGGTTGATCCCCTCTTCTTTGTGGCAGACCCTCAAATAATGAAACACTGCTATCATGTCACCCCCTAGTCCTTTTTTTCACTAGACTAAGCATACCCAATTCCTGTAACCGTTCGTCATGTTTTACCTCCAGTCAGAGGTGAAATCCAGCAGGTTCTGACAGGTTCTGGAGAACCGGTAGCGGAAATTTTGAGCAGTTCAGAGCATTGGCAAATGCCACCACTGGCTGGCCCCAGAGTGGGGTGGGAATGGAGATTTTGCAATATCCTTCCCCCAGGAGTGGGGAGGCAATGGGGATGTTGCAGTATCCTTCCCCTGGAGTGGATGGGAATGGAGATTTTGCAATATCCTTCCCCTTGGGGGTACCATGCCCACCAAGCCACACCCACCACACCACGCCCAACAAGCCACGCCCACAGAACCGGTAGTAAAAAAATTTGAATTTCACCACTGCCTCCAGCCCCCTAATTATCTTCATTGTTGTTCCCTGCACTCTTTCCAGAGTCTTAGCATCTTTTTTATATTGTGGTGAAAATTGGATGCAGTATTCCAAGCGTGGCCTTACCAAGGCCTTAAAAAGCAGTACTAACACTTCACGTAATCTTGATTCTATCCCTCTGTTAATGCAGCCTAGGATTGCATTGGCTTTTTTAGCGGCTGCTGCACACGGCTGGCTCCTATTTAAGCAATTGTCCAATAGGACTCCAAGATTCCTCTCACAGCTATCGCTACTGAGCCAAGTTTCACCTAATCTGCACCTGTACATTTGGTTTTTCTTACTGCTGAATTTCATTTTGTTGGCTAGAGCCCAGTATTTGAAATCCATCTGAATCCTGAGCTTGTCTTCTGGAATGTTGGCTATTCCTGCCAGTTTGGTGTTGTCTGCAAATCTGAGGAGTTCCCCTTCTATTCCCTCATCTAAATTGTTAGGTAGAATGTCGTTCTAGGACTTAGTTTTTGGCTTCTCGCACCCATATGCATCATCATTTGCACCTCTATAACTGTCTGGTTTGGCTCTGCAACCCAACAAGACAGACACAGACTTCAGAGGATCATTAAAACGGCCGAAAAAAACAATGGCTACCAACCTGCCTTCCATGGAGGACCTGTATGCTGCACGAGTCAAAAAGAGGGCTGTGAAAATATTTACAGACCCCTCGCATCCTGGACATAAACGGTTTCAACTCCTACCCTCAAAACGATGCTATGGAGCCCTGCACACCAGAACAACTAGACACAAGGACAGGTTTTTCCCGAACGCCATCACTCTGCTAAACAAATAATTCCCTCAACACTGTCAAACTATGTACTAAGTCTGCACTACTATTCATCTTCTCATCGGTCCCTTCATCCATCTCCTTCCACTTATGACTGTAACCTTGTTGCTTACATCCTTACGATTTATATTTGATATTGTTTCCTGATTGCTTATTTGTACCCTATGACTATCATTAAGTGTTGTACCTTATGATTCTTGATGACCGTATCTTTTCTTTTATGTACACCGAGAGCGTATGCACCAAGAGAAATTCCTTATGTGTCCAATCACACTTGGCCAATAAAAAAATTCTATTCTATTCTATTCTATTCTATTCTATTCTATTCTATTCTATTCTATTCTATTCTATTCTATTCTATACTATACTATACTATACTATACTATACTATACTATACTATACTATACTATATCCCACATGCTGCCCACAGCCCCAAACTGGCTTTTAATATGCATTGAATGCTATCAACTCCCAAGTATCCAGAGGTTGGCGCTGCTACTTGCATGTCACAGAAGATCTTGTGTAGACTATGGACAAGGCCTGTAATTTAAAGACATGGCAGAATATCAATAAAGCTATTAGAGAAGGGAGGGTATTGTCTGGCCCAGAAAGTCATTTCTGTCCTCTTATGCTTCCCCCATCAGCTAAATGAGATAGTAGTTCAGGAAAGATCTATAGGAAACAATTACAGTGGCCACCTGTCCCTGAGGGGCTGCAGATAGACACCCCCCCAAACCGTCTTTTATTGAAATCTCTGTTAAAAAGTAGCTTTCCTGCGAAGCCTAAGTAATTTTTATCTGCTAATCTTATTTATTTATCTGCTGGCTAATACGATGCTCCAATTATTGAAGAGATCCTTTTCTACATGGGGAAGTACTTGTATGGAAAAGCGTGGCCACCACAGACATATACAGGTAATCAACTCCCAAGAAGGATTACAGGTAATCCTTGACTTAACGATCACACCCGAGCCCAAAATTCCTGTTGCCAAGTGAGAAATTCTGCCCTGTTTTATGGACTTTTCTTGCCACGTCTGTTAACTGAATCTCTGCAGTTGTTATATTAGTAACCCGGGTTGTTAAGTGAATTTGACTTTGCTTGTCGAGAGAGTTGCAAAAGGTAAATCACACATGACCCCTGGGACGCTACCACCATCATAAATATGAGTCGATTGTCAAAACATCCAAATATAAATCACGAGACCGTGAGGAGGCTGCAATGGTCATAAATGTGAAAAACGGTTGTTAGAATGCAGTACTGTAGGCTACGTCACTGCAAACTCCAGAGGTATATAAGCAGTATATAAGGGCTATTGCCACAAGAGCCATGGTGGCACAGTGGTTAGAATGCAGCATTGCAGGCTGATTCTGCCGACTGCCAGGAATTCGATCCTGACCAGCTCAAGGTTGACTCATCGTTCCATCCTTCTGAGGTAGGTAAAACAAGGACCCAAAGGGTTGGGGGCAAGAGGCTGACTCTGTAAACCACTTAGAGAGGACTGTAAAGCACTATGAAGCTGTATATAAGTCCAAGGGCTATTTATGTTGCTATTGTAATTTCGGACAGTCACTAAATGAACTGTTGTAAGTCGAGGACTACCTGTAACTATATAATCTCTTTATCCAGGTTTTTGTTTTTCTGGGGCATGGGAAGCAGGGGTGAAATCCAGCAGGTTCTGACAGGTTCTGGAGAACCGATAGCGGAAATTTTGAGTAGTTCGGAGAACTGGCAAATACTACCTCTGGCTGGCCCCAGAGTGGGATGGGAATGGGGATTTTGCAGTATCTTTCCCCTGCCATGCTCACCAAGCCACGCCACGCCCACAGAACCGGTAGTAAAAAAAATTTGGGTTTCACCACTGCTGGGAATGTGGCATTTCTTCTTATGTAGAGGTGCATGGAATGAAGCAATTCCTTGGGGGGGAGGGGCTGTAATCAGAAAACTACCCTATTTCCCCCAGAATAAGACACCCCCTGATAATAAGCCCAATCGGGCTTTTGAGCGCATGGCAATAAGGCCAAGCGCTTATTTCAGGGTTCAAAAAAATATAAGACAGGGTCTTATTTTCGGGGAAACGCGGGTAGTAGAAAAATTCTCTCCTGCACTTGGGTGGGTGGGTGGGTGGTGGGGAGAAAATGGGGAGGCAGAATGTGAGAAAAACACAGGCCTAAAGCAACCAAGCCGAGGCCTTTTACCAGAGACCTTGTCAACACTCTTGCAGTTTACATCTTTATTTGATCCTCTTGGGGTAGGAGGGTTAAGTTTCAGGCATGTTTTAGATTAAGCCGGTTGGGACGCGGTGTTGACAGGCCTCAATGAGGCAAAATCCCATGAGCCTTGATCTCCCAATTCCTCCCCTAACCCAGAGAAGGCATTTGCCACTTGGCTACGTGCAAAAAAGACAGGCAGAGGGGGGAAAAAATGGATAAATACAGAGCCACTTTTCGGACGTTAGCGTTGATAGCTTCGACACCGGAGTTACGGTTTGACAAGCCACCAGGTGATCTACACCCGTTCTTGCCCATCTAGAAGCTCCCAGTAAAATCGCTGGCACTTCTGAGAGTTGTAATGTGTGCTCCTCTGCCCCGTCATCAATTGGGGGAAAGGATAATCTCTAACCTGCGTATCGCGCAGTAAGAACGAACTAAGGAATTGTGCTTATTATGTATAAAGCCACAAATGTACTTCCGAAAGCATTGTTTTTGCATACAGTGTTTCCCTGAAAATAAGACCTCCCCGGATAATAAACCCAATTGGGCTTTTGAGCGCATGCACTAAAATAAGCCCTCCCTGAAAATAAGCCCTCCCTGAAAATATTTAACCACATGCGCAGCTGGTCCCCGCCATTTCCTCTGGTTAGGGTTAGGGAGACAGCGCTGGAAATCAGATAAGACGGCAAGAGGAGCCCCGTCTTGCTCCACGTGCCCCAAAATAATAAGACCTCCCCGACAATAAGGCCAAGCGCTTATTTCGGGTTGCAAAAAAATATAAGACAGGGTCTTATTTTTGGGGAAACACAGGTAGAATTAATTGGCCCTCACAAAAGAGCCATTTAAGACAAGAAGCAGATAAGCTGCTCTGTTCGTTCCCTCCAAAATATAGCACTGATTTAAGTTCCTGGTTATTTCCAGAAGTGGAAGGAATATTTTTTTTTATTAAAAGTTCTTTTCCTGCTACGGTAAAGGGCCCTGGTGACAGTTTTACATTTTGCAATAGCACTTAGACTTATATACCACTTCATGCAGCTAGTCCTCGATTTACCGTGTTTCCCCGAAAATGAGACCCTGTCTTATATTTTTTTGAACCTTATTGCCATGCGCTCAAAAGCCCGATTGGGCTTATTATCAGGGAATGTCTTATTTTGGGGGAAACAGGGTACAACAATTCATTTAGTCACCGTTCAAAGTTACAATGGCACTGAAAAAAGTGACTTATGACCGTTTTTCACAGTTATGACCTTTGTAGCATCTCCATGGTCATATGATCAAAATTCAGATGCTTGGCAACTGTTCCATACTTATGACCATTGCAGTGTCCCACCTTCTGACGAGCAAAGTCAATGGGGAAGCCAGGTTCACTTAACAACGGCGTTATTAATTTAACAAGCATGGTGATTCACTTAACAACTGTGGCAAGAAAAGTCGTAAAATGGGGCAAAGCTCACTTAACAACATTTCTCACTTAGCAACATAAATGTTGGGCTCAATTGTGTCATAAATCAAGGATTACCTGTAGTGCTTTACAGCCCTCTCTAAGCGGTTTTCAGAGTCAGCCTATTGCCTCCAGCAATCTGGGTTCTCATTTTACCGACCTCGGAAAGATGGAAGTCTGAGTCAACCTTGAGCCGGTCAGGATTGAACTCTTCTCAGTGGGCATTGTTAGCTTGCAATCCTGCATTCTAACCACTGCGCCACCAGGGCTCCTTTACAATTTAACATTATAAGTGTAAACTTTACAATTTTTAGCATTCTTAACCATCTTTCTGAGAGACATACAAATTAAAAGGAATCCGGCAGAAAGAAAGATCTGAATGGGAATGACTATATCAAGATTCAGAGAAATCACCGCTTTGAAAACTCAGCTAAAATACCAGGGCAACTAGGAGATACCAAAACTAGAGTTGGGAAAAGAGACTGATAGGTGGCCATCCACGTTGCTTCTGTGCAGACAGTCTTGTTCTGACCTAGGCTTCCCCAGCAGCACAAGTTCGAGTCCCAATAAACCCCTTTTATTTAATTTACAGTGAATTCCTCTCCAGCAGAGTCTTTCCTCTCCCACAGTCTTTCAAGATAGTTCACAATTACTGACCTTGATCAGGCTTGGGGAGCGGCCAGGCCGATATCTTTCATTGGCAAGAATGCAGGAATGTACTAATTGTCTCCTGCAAACTCCACTTCCCTTTCACTCCTCTTTTATTCCCTCTCGGAGGGGCTGTTCATCGTCCACCTGTGGCCTTACTCCCAAGTCGACCCTTGTTCTTTAGCTGTTCCCTTCATTTGGCAACTCTGTGCATGCGCACACTGGGAACAGGCTTCAGCTGTTCTTCTGCCCCACTGATGTCCGACTCCGAAGGCAGCTGACAACTGTCAGACGGCCCTGGCCCTCTCTCTGCCTCCGACGCAGAGCCCTCATCAGAGCCTTCCCCAGACTCCAGGACTGGCCCATGTTCCTCCCCAACCTCCTCACTGTCCGGCTTTGCTGGCCGCTGGTGGGCCACATCTAAAATCTAAGTTTTTCAAATACACGTGTCTGTACACACAGATGCTGATATTTTCTATGCATTTTTTTTTTGGTAAAGGGTTTTTACAGAAAGGAGAATGTGGGAAGCTTTACTTCCCAGAGGAAGAAACTGCTGGTGCTTAACACGCTTGCAAAATGCTGTAGGATTTCACCGGGGCCTTGCATTTTTATTTGAAGCGATGCCAAATCGCGCGCTCCTTAAGCCAAGCTCCTCGGTGAAAAAGTATAATTTGGGCAGAAGTGAATTCTGGCAGTTTATGGGAAATACGTCTTTCCCTTCCCCGCGATTCGTGAAAACATGCTATTATTAATTAAGCCGCACAAATACAAAAATGCCTTTCATTTCCCAGCTTTGGCCGCACGACATACTTCTCTGTTCATCTCCTCTTGCAGGATTTTCAGTGTTTTTAACATCAGACTGATGTTAGGTATAATTACTAACTTTGCACCAAAATTATATTTGACACGGCTTGTGTGGGGAAATTAGAGCATTTCAGAAGACCGCAAATTCACCTGGGAAGACAAGCCAAGTAAAGACAAGGCAGCACAGAGTGGAAGTAATTTGAATATTACATGTGCCCTCCTGAAAATGCCAGAATCATTTAAATAGCTGGAAAGGATATTTTCCCTAATTAACCCTGTGTGCTCGACGGTTCATAAGAAGCAGTGCAGAGATGGAGGTGGACTATCCAAGCAGGAATGGCACCCCCCCCAGGCAGTGGAGTACTGACTGGGGGGAGGGAAAGACCCCCCCCACTACACACACACAAAAATTGTGATGGGTTAATTGCCATCCCTGCAGCTGTTTGTTCTTCCAAACAAACATTTGCTTCCGCAGGGGACAAGTCACGCTTCTAGCATCATATAAGACTATGATGAAGTTGAAATAAAAGGGAAGCTATTGGGTCCCACCTAAAGACCAATCAAAATATTCAGAGGGGGCCCTACTGCAAAGAAATGTAATATGATGGGTTTGGAGGACTCTTAAGCCAAGGTCCCCAACTTTTCAGACCTCAGGGACCACTAACTTCCTAATTTTAAATCCCGCGGACCACTAATATGATCTGCTGGCTGGGTGGGCATGGCTAGGTGGTCATGTGACTGGGTGGGCGTGGCCAACTTGATGTCACTCACATCGAGGGGCGTCTCGCCAGCCTCTACTCTCCCTTCCCCTCCCAGCCACTCCTCGCCTGCCCGCCCGGCCTCCTTAGGGCCCCAACAGGAAGCAGATGTTGGAGCTAAGCAGCCACCACGAGAAAGAGTTGGCAAATCAGCTGGCTCAGCTCAAATTGGATCTGACCGAGAAGGAGGCTCAGCAGAAGCACCTCACTGAGGACTAGGAGCATAGGCTTTCCAAGCAGAGGGAAGACCTGCGGGAGTCCAAGGCCAGGTGTGGGCGCCTGGAGGCTCAGCGGGCTGAGATGGTCAGCCAGTTCCAGGCCATGATGCAGTCCCACTGGAACGAGGCCCTCCGGCTCTTTGCCACCAGCGGCGCTTCCCTCCAGCCTTCGCCCAAAGCCCCACACCAGGAAGCTGAAGCAGACCCCAAGTCGGAATTTCTGTCCCCCTCTGACCCACACAAAAAGACCCCGAAGGGGGAGACTCTCTGCAGCAACACAAACGTTCATTGCACGTATCCGGCCCAGGGGCCGTATTTTGAGGACCCCTGATTTAGTGCAATATAAGAAATGCAAATAATTTTTCCGCGGACCACCCAAATTTTCTCGCGGATCACCAGCGGTCCACGGACCACCCGTTGGCGACCGCTACTCTTAAGGACACTAGAGCAGCAGAAAGACTAATCTGACCCACGGGGGGGGGGAAATTCCCTAGAGCCCCATTGCTAAAGTCTACTGCTGATAGCACCGCCATGTTCTCCTGTGGCTCTGAAACACAGTTCATTTTCTCAAGGTCTCCCTGCCTGTGGCTTTGA
This sequence comes from Pituophis catenifer annectens, assembly GCF_029215685.1. Classification (NCBI taxonomy): domain Eukaryota; kingdom Metazoa; phylum Chordata; class Lepidosauria; order Squamata; family Colubridae; genus Pituophis; species Pituophis catenifer. The sequence goes on along the minus strand of NW_027256898.1, from coordinate 6,712,635 downwards.
AAAAAAAAAACCACACCAGATCTTTGTGGTCCCTTCTAATGTGAGAGAATCCACCTGCGAAGAGTGCCATCTCCCTCCTGCCATTACAACTCCTGTGGTTTCCAGTTCGTTACATATTCATTTTCTAATGCAATTATTAGCTTGTGGGGAAAGGAAAAATTAATAAAGAAGCTCTGATTAGCTCTTTACACCACATTGTTTTGTTGTTTGTTTGTTTTTTTAATGAGGGGTTGGGTTAATTGGGTTCAAGAAGATCCTTGTGGGCAATGAGTTATTTTTTGGGGGGGCGGGGGTAGAGCTGGTTATCGGCGCAGCAATTTGGGATAAAATGATAACAATATTAAGCCGTGTGCACGTATAAAACATACAAACATACCAGAGTCTGTTTGTACCATAGTCTAGGTAGAACTTCAGAGAGAGGATCTTTGCTTCTGAAGTTTGGCCAAAGGTGAAATAAGTAATTTCAGGAAGTCCACGTCTATCGTTCAACCCATATGGGGCTTCCCATCACTCGTAGATTAGTTTAAAACATCTATGGAACTAGCCATCCATATTTTAACACAGGGATCTCTGCCAACGCTTCAGGTTTCGTGGTCCGTTGCATGATACATAACCCCCCACGCCCTTGTCAATTGAGTTAATTCCACAAACTTCGGTTTAGTTACCATATTTTTCGGAGTGTATGACGGACCTTTTTCCCCCCTAAAAGGGGGTGAAAATTTAGGTGCGTCTTATACACCAAATGTAGCCCCGCCCACCCACTGGCCCCCACCCGTTGGCCTCTGCCTCGCAGCAGTTACCTCCTTGCAAGCAAACAGCAAGAAAAAAACAGCTCCTTTCAGCTTCAGCACAGCCTCATTAGCACAAGTTGATTGGATCGGCCTCCCGACTCTCAGCTGATTTGCTCTCAGCTGTTTTGCGCAGGGCTCTGCTGCTTGCTGCAAAGAGGTAAATTGCTGGAGCAGATTTTTTTTTTCTCCTTGTGCTAATCAAGCTATGCTGAAAACGAAAATGAAAGTAAAGCAGGCTGTTTGCTGCAATGAGGCAAAATTGCACAGAGGCAGAGGGAGATTTCTTTTTCTTCTTTTCCTCACCAAAAAAGCTAGGTGCATCTTATACTTCGGTGCGACTTATACTCCAAAAAATATGGTAGTTAACCCGTTGGTCAGCAACATTGTGCAAACGTAGTCACAATGTTTGCATGCAGCGCGTTTTAATTTCCTGTTTCCAGTTTTATACTGAAGATCTGGCATCTAGACCAGTGGTGGTATTTAGCCAGTTCTATCTGGTTTGGGCAAACTGGTAGCGGTGGTGGCGGAAAGCTCCGCCTACCACCACTCCTGTCGGACATCATCATGTCTTGTTTTTGATGCTCTGCACATGCACTCACATTTGCGAACCGCATGCAAGTGTGCTCACATTTCTGAACCGGTAGCGAAGGTAAGTGAATACCACCACTGATCTAGAGTGCTAAAATGAAAAGCAGGGGTCTCCAACCTTAGCCATGTTGTGACCTCGGCTTCCCTGAGTCATTAAAACACACGAGTAGTCCCAAAAACTTCTTTTATGGCAACAGCTGTGGATTACGTTCATTCACAGCTGAGTCCCAATTAGTTGCAAAAAGTCTTTCGGGATAATCACCAACGTTTATCTCCCTCGACACGCTGCCAAAGACCTACTTGGCAAAGCCACAGGGAGTCCAGAATCAAACAGAGTTGCCGACTGGGAACAGAATTAACAACGTTGCTTTCCTGCAAAGGGCCCACGTGCCTTTGCTCCTCTTTTAAGCCTTATGGGAGGGGCCAATCATCTCCAGGCCTTACTCCCAAGTCGTCCCTTTTGTTTTAACTGTTCTTGCCTTCTGGCAGTTCTGCGCATGCGCGCACTAGGAACAGGCTCCCCCTGTTCCTCCGCCTCTCTGATGATTGACTCTGGAGGCTCTGGAGTCCGTGCATCACTCCCAGATGACCCTGGCCCCATCTCTGCCTCCGACGCAGAGCCTTCGTCCGAGCCTTCCCCAGACTCCAGGACTGGCCCATGTTCCTCCCCAGCCTCCTCACTGTCCGCCTCCGCTGCCATCTCCGCAGGCTGCTGGCGGACCGCAACAGCCTGCTGAACTCCAACTCCCAGAATTCCCCCAGCCAGTTTTGGAGACCCCTGCTGGAGTTTTCCCCAGCCCTTAAAACTGAATCGAGCCTCGTCCGGTGCCCTTTTCCCACAAGCTCTGAATGAATCACAAAAAGACCCAGGTGCAATCAAGCCTCCCTGCTCCAGATTACCACAACTAGGCAAAAATGGCGGGGTGGGGGTGGGGAGACGGTGGGAGAGAGAGATGCGGGACCAAGGAATTCCAGGCAATTCTTATTAAAAATTCCTCCTCTTCTCTCCCCTTCTCATAATAACCCATGTAACCGCTCACTTCTATCCCTGACGTGCAAGAAAAGGGGAGGCGGGGAAGATTAACATCTCCTGCCAAATGACATTCATGAGGTGTGATTACTGGGTGATAATTACACACTCTTTGCCACTGTGGCTCCCCCTCTTCCTCCAGAGAAGGAATATGTTTGTGGTTTCCTTCCTCCCACCAAAGACACCTTCGGTCCTATAAACCTGCTATGGACCGAAATGTATCGGACGGCTCTGGGCTTGTCTCTCTACCTGCCTTGCCTAATTTTCCGAATCATTTCTCACCTTGCACCTTTCTGTCCCTCCTCCCCAGGAACGCCTCACCTTTTTTTGAGAATTTTTGCCAATATCATATTTTAAGATAAGGGGGAAAATGTGACAGATGATTGCAGCCACTTCTCTCTGCTTTTTTGGCTTGTCCCATACTCTGTTTCCCCAAAAATAAGACCCAACTGGAAAATAAGCCCTAGCATGATTTTTCAGGATGCTCATAATATAAGCCTTAACCCCAAAATAAGCCCCAGTTAAGATCATCAGCCAGATGGATGCATTTAGTACCGTATTTCCCCCAAAATAAGACCCAACTGGAAAATAAGCCCTAGCATGATTTTTCAGGGTGCTCGTAATATAAGCCCTACCCCCAAAATAAGCCCCAGTTAAGATTGTCAGCACATGGAGGAGTTTAGTACTGTATTTTCCCCAAAATAAGACCCAACCGGAAAATAAGCCCTAGCATGATTTTTCAAGATGCTCGCAATATAAGCCTTATCCCCAAAATAAGCCCCAGTTAAGATTGTCAGCCAGATGGATGCATTTAATATCGTACTCCCCCCAAAATAAGACCCAACTGGAAAATAAGCCCTAGCATGATTTTTCAGGATGCTCGTAATATAAGCCTTACCCCCCAAAATAAGACCCAGTTAAGATCGTCAGCCAGATGGGTGCATTTAGTACCATATTTCCCCAAAAATAAGACGTAACCAGAAAATAAGCCCTAATGCGTCTTTTGGAGCAAAAATTAAGATAAGACCAGGTTTTATTTTCAGGGAAACATGGTAGATGCCCTTTGATGAAATAATTTTGTCCTCCCAGTATAAAATCACAGAATCGTTGTAACTCTCCTACCCTTAATTTGAGTCTTTCAAAGCTGTATTTAATGGCCTATCTAGCTACTTGGAAAAGCTTGGTGAATTATTTCTCTGCATCTCTGAAACAGATAATTTTATTCTGGGTTAACTAGACCTGCCCATTTCTAGATCTGGAGACGGAAGGAAAAAAAAAATCTGTAATAATTTGAGTACCGATTGTTTCAAACCACTGACAAAACGTTCAATTTTTTTGCATATCTCTTGTCTCTATCCACAAAAAGTGGAAACAACTTAAACCTCGAACTGTAACTTGTGGATGTTGTTATATATTCCATATAGTCGCTTTCTCGTGCAGAATGCAAGAAAACGTGCAGTTCCCTCTTTGCAACACTAGATGGCAGCCGGAACCCTTCTGCAGCAGGGTTCTACCATTGACATTCTGCTAATCTTTAAGCAGTTTCTGCCAACTGTGGCCTTAACCAGGACTTGTGAATGGAATTCACCTGGCACGCTGTTTTAACGCCGCCGTTTAAATAAATTTTATTAGCGCATTTAGCAAAAACCTTTTGCTGACCTACATTTTTTTTTAAAAAAAAAGAAATATTCTTGCTTTTTAGAATTAAGATGGTTGCTGTCATATTACACTAGTGCAGGGGTCGGCAACTTGCGGCTCTGGAGCCGCACGTGGCTCTTTCATCCCTGTGCTATGGCTCCTTGTCACCAGTCGGCTCCACAATTGATAGCTTTCGGTTAGGACAGGTAGAGGAAAAAGGACACCACGCTAGGAGGAGACTCTATGGTGGGGGAACCGGACTTCCGTTCAGCAGAGGAAAAAGGACGCCGCGCTAGGAGGAGACTCTATGGTGAGGGAAACGGATTTCCGGTCGGCCCATAGAACGGGGTGGTGGTGGTGGTGGTGGTGGTGTTCCGGTTAGGACCTTTGTGGCTCTTTGAGTGTTTAAGGTTGCCGACTCCTGCAATAGTGCTATCTAACCTCCATTCATTGGATTCCCATTCATTTCCAACAACCCGTTCAAAAGGCTAGTGCTAACCTCAGTGCTTTGAGGCTGCAAATGTGAGAGAACGATTCTTCCTAATCACCCTCTAAAATCATCCTCAGTTGCTCTAGGTATAAATCCTCCAAACTAAATCCTCCAAATTAAACTATTCTCCTCCCAACGGCAATGGAGGAATAGCTGGGGAACAGGGCTTTGGAATCTCCCCTTCTCCCCCTTACCGTTAGCCCCTACTTGTTTAGCGACCCTTGGCGCTGCTTTGAATTAGGGTTGAATGTCTTAGTACTAAGGTTCTCCTAAAAGCCTATCTTGAACGAGACATGCGGTATTTAAAACCTGCAAATTCTTCTTCGGCTTGGCTCAAAATACTATCTTTTCCAGCACCCACTTTCCTTTTTCACTGTTCACCAACAGTTCCTATATGGCGGCACTGAAAATACCACAATGTCAGAGGTGGGTTTCAGCAGGTTCTGACCAGTTCTGGAGAACCGGTAGCAGAAATTTTGAGTAGTTCGGAGAACCGGTAGTAAAAATTCTGACTGGCCCCGCCCCCATCTATTCTCTGCCTCCCAAGTCCCAGCTGATCGGGAGGAAATGGGGATTTTGCAGTAACCTTCCCCTGGATTGGGGAGGGAATGGAGATTTTACAGTATCCTTCCCCTGGAGTGGGGGGGGAATGGAGATTTTACAGTATCCTTCCCCTGCCATGCCCACCAAGCCATGCCATGCCACGCCCACTAAGCCACACCCACAGACCCGGTAGTAAAAAATTTGAAACCCACCACTGCACGATGTGAGTTTTTCCTCACAGTATTAGCTTTATGTTTCCCCTTTGCTGCTATTTTCGGACGTTTATTTGCAAAAGCGAGCGGTGCCTTTTAAAATGAGACGATAACGTTTTCAAGATATTTTGGGGTAGGTTGTGAACAAGCCGATCCAGGCAGTTAAAAAAAAGACATGATAGTTAGTTTGACGATGCATTTTTTTTTTTACCAATGTAAAGGTAGCAATTGGGGCGGGATCCAGCAGCCTGAGAAATATTGAATTCATGGGAATTCTTCTGCCCCGTTCAAAAGGTCTGTCATCCATCTATTTTACGTTATTAGTGCACTTTCCATACCTTATATAGGTTACATATACAGCACCTTGTAGAACAGCTTGTGTCTCCTACCTGTTCACTGTCTCTTGACAGATTTGCGATAGCTGTGGAAATTTTATTAAAACGGGGGAGAGGCGAGTTGCAGTGGGAAACCTAGGTCAGGTTTATTATCTACAATGTCATAAGCAATGGCATATTTTGCTTATCCGTATTTTTGTAACTTTCCTTCTATTTATTGATATTTTGCCCCTCCCTGGAGCCTTCCCAAATGAAATGTGATATCTTTGTAGTAACTCCACGGTACATTTTTCCATCGTTTTTGTTGTCTCGCTCGTACGATGATTTCTCATTGAATATCACAGACTATTTATTCTTTTGTAATGGAATTAATTGCATGTATTATCTGTTCTGTATTTAAAAAGACATGGAACGTTTTTCAGCCATGTACAACGGAGAGTGACGCTATAGGGCGCCGCACACCTAAACAACTAGACACAAGGACAGGTTTTTTCCCCCCCGAATGCCATCACTCTGCTTAACAACTAATTCCCACAACACTGTCAAATAATTTACTAAGACTGTATTACTAGTCTTCTTCTCTTCCTTACTACTATCTATCTCTTCCCACTTATGGCTATAACCATGTCGCTTGTATCTTTCAATTTATATTGTTTTTGTTTGTTTCCTAGTACGATTTGATAGCTTATTAGTAACCTTGAGTATCACTAAGTGTTGTATCTTTTTATTCTCGATGAATGTATTTTATTCTCCTTATGTACTCTGAGAGCATCTATACACCTAAGACAAATTCCTTGGATGTCCAATCACACTTGGCCAATAAAAGAATTCTATTCTATCCTATCCTATTCTATTCTATTCTATTCTATTCTATTCTATTCTATTCTATTCTATTCTATTCTATTCTATTCTATTCTATTCACTTCTCTTCTCTTCTCTTCTCTTCTCTTCTCTTCTCTTCTCTTCTCTATTCTATTCTATTCTATTCTATTCTATTCTATTCACTCTTCTCTATTCTCTTCTCTATTCTATGTGCTTGTATCTTTCAGTTTATATTATTTGTTTCCTAGTACGATTTGATAGCTTATTAGTAATCATGACTATCACTTAAGTGTTGTATCTTTTTATTCTTGATGAATGTATTTTATTCTCCTTATGTACACTGAGGACTTATGCACCTAAGACAAATTCCTTGTGTGTCCAATCACACTTGGCCAATAAAGAATTCTATTCTATTCTATTCTATTCTATTCTATTCTATTCTATTCTATTCTATTCTATTCTATTCTCTATTCTATTCACTCTTCTCTATTCTATTCTATTCTATTCTATTCTATTCTATTCTATTCTATTCACTTCTCTTCACTTCTGTCTTCTCTTTTCTTCTCTTCTCTTCGCTTGTATCTTTCAATTTATATTGTTTTTGTTTGTTTCGTAGTACGATTTGATAGCTTATTAGTAACCTTGAGTATCACTAAGTGTTGTATCTTTTTATTCTTGATGAATGTATTTTATTCTCCTTATGTACACTGAGAGCATCTATACACCAAAGACAAATTCCTTGTGTGTCCAATCACACTTTTGTGATTGCAATTTTGCAATTTTCTTCTTCTTCTTTAAGTCCTTTACAAATTTTTGCTCCCTTCCCGGCTTCCCTCTTCTCCCCTCATGCCACGCAAAGTAACAAGAAACCAAAACCTGTTAAAATACCGAGACAGATAGACGTTTGCAAGTCTTTGCTTCCAATCCTTCCCTCTAATACCTTTTTTGTTTTATTATTATTATCTTAGTGGCCAACATTTATATTAAGGCTCCTCCAGCTCACTATCTCCATATACTTTACGGTTGTTGTGTAGCCGGGAGATTTTTTTTATTATTATTATTTTTTTGCATTTTCTTTTTAAGATAAAAATGACTGCTGATGTTTATGCCCCTGTAATACATTATGTATTATTTTGTTTTAAGCACTGTCTTTTGCAGGCTGACAGTAACAATAAAATGTGAGGATGGGATTTTTAATAAAGACAGAGTAATGCTTCCCATGCATGCCACCACCCCAATCGTTCCCCCCCTTCCCTCCCCCTCTCCGGTTCTGCTCTTCTAAGCACATTTCAAAGGGCTCCTTTTTATATATCCAAATAAAATTAGAGCAAAACGCATTCATTTACTGGAAAAGAGGGGCGTTTGGGTGGCTCCTAATCTCTCCTTCTCTTAAGTGTATTTTGGAAGGGAGCTATTTTGCCCCTTTGAGTAATGTGGTGTCTTGTTTCGCCCACCCCACTTTGGACTAAAAATCCATCATATTCAAAATATCACTAAGAGCAGTGAAAATAGAAATAGAGCTTGTAATTTAATCAAAGCTTTACAACTGCCCTGTAAGGCAGGCCAATTTTTTTCTCCCCCTCTTTGCTTTCACGATATTATTATGCACGACATTGAGGAGGGACAAGTTCAGGGGTGAAATCCAGCAGGTTCTGACAGGTTCTGGAGAACCGGTAGCGGAAATTTTGGGCAGTTCGGAGAACCGGCCGATATCACCTCTGGCTGGCCCCAGAGTGGGGTGGGAATGGGGATTTTGCAATATCCTTTCCCCCAGGAGTGGGGAGGGAATGGGGATTTTGCAGTATTCTTCCCCTGGAGTGGGGTGGGAATGGGGATTTTGCAATATCCTTTCCCCCAGGAGTGGGGTGGGAATGGGGATTTTGTAGTATCCCTTCCCCCAGGAGTGGGGAGGGAATGGGGATTTTGCAGTATCCTTCCCCTGGAGTGGGGTGGGAATGGGGATTTTGCAGTATCCTTTCCCCCAGGAGTGGACTGGGAATGGAGATTTTGCAATACCCTTCCCATAGAGTGGTGTGGGAATGGAGATTTTGCAATACCCTTCCCATAGAGTAGGGTGGGAATGGTGATTTTGCAATATCCTTCCCACAGGAGTGGGGAGGGAATGGGGATTTTGCACTATCCTTCCCCTGCCACGCCCCCCAAGCCTCACCACTCCCACCAAGCCACGCCCATAGAACCGGTAGTAAAAAAAAAAATTGAAATCCATCACTGGACAAGTTGGTGGACTTTGGTTTTTCCCTCAGCTGGTTTCCTGTCTCTTTGCTTAGCTACTGCCTTATTTTGTTACCTTTAAACGCCTTCCTGTATTTTCTGTTTAAAATCTTTAAAAGGATCTGGTCTGGTAGAACTTGCTCAACCTCATGCGCGATTTGGGAGCTTTCAGGCCCTGGTTTCTGTGCTTCAGGGATCTTAAAATTTCTGGGAAAAAAACCTCTTCGTTAACAGACAGAAAACAATCTCCTTACCCTGATTTAATAAGAGAAATGAAAAAGGCAGGAATGGAATTAGAGGATGGGAGGAGGATAGAAAAAAAAATCATTCTTCCACCTCTGTTAATTATTATAATAATAATAATATAATACTACAGCAGAAATCAGGAGCCTGTGAATTCTATTCCCATCCTAGGCATGAAGGCCAGCTGGGTGACTTTGAGCCAGTCTCCCTCTCTCTAAGCCCAACCCACCTCACAGGGTTGTTGTTGTGACGAAAATAAGAGGAGGGAGGAGTACTACTTATGCTCTCCACCTTGAGTTATTTATAAAAAATAATAAAGGTGGGATATAAATAAATAAACAAACAAACAAGGAAACATAAATATATATCGTATTTTTCGCATTATAAGACGCACTGGACCATAATATGCACGTTAGCTTTAGCGGAGGAAAACAAGAAAAAAAAAATCTGCCTCTGCCTCCCAGCATCCATTCGGTATTCATCTGGCTAGCTTCCTCCTACCTGTCCAGTTTTTGTTTTTTTTTTTAAAAAAAACCCACCCTTCTATAATCTTGTTTCTCCCCGTGATGGTGAACCTATGGCACGCTTGCCACAGGTGGCACGCATATCCATATCAGTGGGCACGCCAGCTCAGCTCTGGCGTGCATGCATGCGCTGGCCAGCTGATTTTCAGGCCTTCTGGGCCTACCAGAAGTAGGGAAACAGGCTGTTTCCTGCCTCCGGAGGGCCTTGTGGGTGGGGAAAGCCTGTTTTTCTTTCTCACCTGGCTCCAGATCCTGTCTATGCGTCTGGGGAGGGTGAAAACAGCCTCCCCACCCCCTTGGAAGCCCAAAACGGCCCGTTTCCCAACTTCCAGTTGGACAGGAAGTGACATTTTTTGCTGTCCCCAGCCTCCAGAGACTCCTAGAGAGGCAGGGCACATAGAATTATGAGTGTGGGCACACACACGTGCCAACCTCCTCCGCCCCCCCCCCTCTTGGCACGTGATGGCGAAATTGGTTTCTCCATTCCAGTCATTTTGTGTTACCAAAATCTGTCAATCGCCATCCTTTTTTACGCTAGTCCTGAGAAACCCGCTGTGCAATTTCCAACCAAGACCTTCCTTCCTATTTCTTCGTATATGTGTTTATGTGTGAGTGTGTGCGTTTATGTGTTTCAAATAAATAAAAAAGGCATTTGTGTTTTGTGCACGAAGCACTTTTGAGGGCGGCACAGGGCCCTGTAATATGGAGGTTTATAACCTCCTTTGGCTAATGCTCCCTGACACTCTGTTTTGATATCATTACTACATTATACCCACCATTTTTTGAGTGAAAAAATACAGTACTTAGAGAGTCGAAATTCATAAATAAATTCATGTCAAACCGCACTTAATATTGATTTTGTTAGTGTTCAGATTCAATAATAAGGTACTGCGTGCATGAATATTTAAATATAATCATCATTTCTGCATCTCCTAATGGCCTCTGCTCTTCTACACTCAATTTAAACACAATTTAAAAACTATAATGTATTGAAAAATACTAGGATTTAGCAATAAATCACCATTGGGTAACTCCAGGCCTTTTATAGGAGGGCTCAATATCGGCCTCTCCAGGGGCTGTACAATTAGATTCATGTTTTTAAACTTCTCAATTATCCATATACCATAATTTTATGTGAAAGTTACTTTCCCTTCCTGTTCCGCGCTGCCCCCTTTCTTTACCATCTCTCCCTCCCTTTCCTCCCCCCCCCACCGCCTGCCCCATCAAAGATTCCCTCCCAGTAGGTAGTGGAGAAATTGCTAAGTGTACTTTTAGCTGGGTTTGTATAGTTCTTTAGTTACTAAAGAATCAAGAGGTCACAATCTTTAAACTGAATTAGAGCCATAATCTGCGGAGGGAGAGAGGAGAATGCTGATTCACTCGCATTATTTGCCAAGGGAAAAGGGAAAAAGAAAAGAAAAGAAAAAAAAATCAGCGAAAGAGATAAAACGACTCAAAACAAGCTTGTTATAGAGGACTGTGAATAAGAATCTCGCCCAGCCTCTTTTAATATTTATTTAAAAAGCCATTTTCGCCTGAATTAAGAGCACTTCAGGGAAAGTTGCTTCGAGGCAGGGCTTTATGGTGTGATTGCCTGGAGTAAGAGAAAACACCCTCCTTCCTCCTCAACATATTTAACAGTAACAGGAGTTGGAAGGGAACTTGGAGGTCATCTAGTCCAACCCCCTGCTCACTCAGGAGACCTGTACTAGGGGTTCGAACTGCCGAACTGCCAACCTTTCTGATTGTCTTAGCCACTGAGCCGTCGGTAAAATGAGGAACGGTGCCTGCTCTTTGGTCCTTTTACTACCGGTTCTGTGGGTGTGGCTTGGTGGGCGTGGCAAGGCTTGGTGGGCGTGGCTTGGTGGGCGTGGTAGGATACCGTAAAATCTTCATTCCCTCCCCAATCCAGGGGAAGAATACTGCAAAATCCCCATTTCCTCCTGATCAGTTGAGACTCAGGAGGCAGAGAATAGATGGGGGCGGGGCCAGTCAGAATTTTTACTACCGGTTCTCCGAACTACTCAAAATTTCCACTACTGGTTCTCCGGAACTGGTCAGAACCTGCTGAAACCAACCTCTATTGTAGTCGTGTGATCAAAATTCAGGTGCTTGGCAAGTGACTCATATTTATGACGGTTGCAGTGTCCCGGGGTCGTGTGATCAACCCCACCTCCCGTTGCGACCTTCGGACAAGCAAAGTCGTCTGACAGGGAAAGTCAGATTCACTTAACATCCTTGTTACTAAATTAACAACTGCAGCGATTCGCTTAATGAACGTGGCCAGGGAGATCGTCAGATGGGGGCAAAATTCACTTAGCAAAATGTCCCACTTAGCAACAGAAATTTTGGGCTCTGTTCTGGTCGTACGTCGAGGGCTACCTGTGATTGGCAGAGCTGATCCCAGATCTGTGGAAAACCTAGGCAAGATATTCTCTAGGTCAGGGGTCTGCAACCTTAAACACTCAAAAGAGCCATTTGGACCCGTTTCCCACAGAAAAGAAAACACCGGGAGCCACAAAACCCTTCCCGTGCCTGACTATTTCTTGAGTGGCCACAAAACTAGCATATGTAGTCGAATTAAACGTTCTGTTTTCTTCTGAAACTTTTCTTTTCTTGGATTTATCCATGGTTGGCCTACTGGGGAGTTGAAAAGCTCAATAAATCATGTGCCAGAGGGTGTCGCACTTCGGCAGTTGTGACGCATATTTTGAGTGACAGGGAGCCGCAGCAGAGGGGTGAAAGAGCCACATGCGGCTCCAGAGCCACAGGTTGCTGACCCCTGCTCTAAGTATCTTTGCAGTGTACTTTTGTTCTGTAAGAAGACCATACTTCTGATGATAAGGAATGCTTTTCCAAATGAGAATGGAATTTCCTGAGGCCAAGACCTTTCAATCTCTCACAGGGTCAGTACCAGGGGTAAAATCCAGCAGGTTCTGACAGGTTCTGGAGAACTGGTAGTGGAAATTTTGAGTAGTTCGGAGAACCAGCAAATACCACCTCTGGCTGGCCCCGGAATGGAGATTTTGCAATATCCTTCCCCCAGGAGTGGAGAGGGAATGGGGATTTTGCAGTATCCTTCCCCTGGAGTGGGGATTTTGCAGTATCCTTCCCCTGGAGTGGGGTGGGAATGGGGATTTTGCAGTATCCTTCCCCTGGACTGGGGTGGGAATGGGGATTTTGCAGTATCCTTCCCCTGGAGTGGGGTGGGAATGGGGATTTTGCAGTATCCTTCCCCTGGACTGGGGTGGGAATGGGGATTTTGCAGTATCCTTCCCCTGGAGTGGGGTGGGAATGGGGATTTTGCAGTATCCTTCCCATAGAGTCGGGTGGGAATGGGGATTTTGCAGTATCCTTCCCCTGGACTGGGGTGAGAATGGGGATTTTGCAGTATCCTTCCCCTGGAGTCGGGTGGGAATGGGGATTTTGCAGTATCCTTCCCCTGGAGTGGGGTGGGAATGGGGATTTTGCAGTATCCTTCCCCTGGAGTGGGGTGGGAATGGGGATTTTGCAGTATCCTTCCCCTGGACTGGGGTGGGAATGGGGATTTTGCAATATCCTTCCTCTGCCACGCCCATTAAGCCACACCACACCCACCAAGCCATCCCTACAGAACTGATAGTAAAAAAAATTTGAATTCCACCACTGGTCAGTACCCAAAGTTTCCTTTCTCTGTTGGAATGTGGAGGATTTTTTTTTTTTTTAGAAATAAGCAGCATGTTGAATTTGGTATTAGGTGAATAGTTTTCATTAATTTGACACCGCACTTCATAAACCCAATGTTGTTATAACTGAGAAAGCCGTATTACTTTTGCTGTGAAATTGGGAACAATATCTTTTCAACTGAGCCCGTAACTGAAATAGTTTCTATGGTTTAAAAGCAAATTTAATAACATTTCTGCAAAAAAAAATCCCAAAATGCTATTGACATTTGGACTCTCTGAATGACCAGGGAAGGGGAAAAATTGCAAAAATATTAAAAGCTGAAATGTCTTTGAGCATTAGTGGCTCGGGTTGGTAGTTGTGTTGTTGGTATGAGCTCCGAGCTTGGTGCTTTGGTTGCAAATATTTCGTCCCCATTCGCGGAGACATTTTCATCTTGAAGATGTCTCCTCGAATGGGGGACAAAACATTTGCAACCAAATCGCCAAGCTCAGAGCTCAAACCTACAACATATTAAAAAGTTCATTGGGATCATATATTATTTTTTGGGTAAATCTACGGAAAATAACCTTTATTCCACAAAAAATAGTGCCAGAAGAATCTTATACATTTTCCATCAGGAAACATGACTGTAAAAATCAGATGGTTACTTCCAAGTGAATAGTTAATTCAAAGTGAAATTTAGATGTACCTGTATCTGTCAAAATTGAGACTGTTGTGGTCCTTTGGCAGCCTGTGGAGCTGGCAGCAGAGTCGGACAATGAGGAGGCTGGGGAGGAACAGGGGCCAGTCCTGGAGTCTGGGGAAGGCTCGGACGAGGACTCTGCGTCCGAGGCAGAGATGGGGCCAGGGCCATCTGGGAGTTATGTGCTGAATCTGGAGCTTCCAGAGTCTGATGTCAGCGAGGCAGAGGAACAGGGGGAGTCTGTTCCCAGTGCGTGCATGCGCAGAGCTGCCAGAAGGCAAAAACAGTTAAGACAAAAGGGGCGACTCGGCAGTAAGGCTTGGAGATGATTAGCCCCTCCCATAAGACATAAAGGAAGAGCAAAGGCATGTGAGCCTTTGCAGGAAGCAACTTTGTTCGTTCTGGTTTAAATTCTGAAGCTCCGTTTTGACTCTGTGCTCCGTGTGGCCTTGCAAAGCTAATTGCCAATTAAGTCTTTAGCAGCGTGTCAAGGGAAATAAAGGTGGGTGCTTCTCAGCCTTATCCCAAAGAACCATGGCAGACTTCTGTCGGACTCTTTACAAACTATTTGTGACTTGTGACGGGCTGTGAATGAGCAGAATTCACAGCCATTGAAATAAAAAGAGGGGTTTTTGGGACTAATCCTGTGCTTTTTACTGTCTCAGGAAGCCTGTACAGAGACAATGCATCTGTAGCATGAATTCTGGTAGCAGAGTAAAAAGGGAAAAGAAACAAAACAAATCTTCAGGTAGAAAGTAGTTGGCTATCTTTAGTGGGTGCGAAGGCCTTCACAAATTGCTCCCTTCCAGATGTGTTGAAGCTTTTGGGGGCCCTGGGAGCCGAGGTGGCGCAGTGGTTAGAGTGCAGTACTGCAGCTGCTTCAGCTGACTGCTAGTTCAGCAGATCAGCGGATCAAATCTCACCGGCTCAAGATTGACTCAGCCTTCCATCCTTCCAAGGTGTGTAAAATGAGGACCCAGATTGTTGGGGGCAATATGCTATTTAGTATACTGTCTTTGGTGTAAGCCACCCAGAGTCCTCGGAAAGTGGGCGGCATAGAAATATGATAAATAAATAATTAGTGCCTTCTTGCAGCCCAATCTCCCCTCTTGTCTCTCCGACTGTGATCTTTGGTGATTCAAAAAAACCCCCCGTGTTGTAATGTCCTTCAGATCAAATTGCTAGGATTGAACCTGAAACCTTCTCCGCGAGCCCGGCGTATGTTCTGTCACTGAGCTCAGGCTGTCAATCAGCGAGAGCAAAATTTACCCACCGGTGACTCTTGAACTGGTAAGCTAATAAATCAGTCTGTCAACCTCAGGCGGGAGGGGGGGAAAGAGTGTTGCCAATGACCATTGCTGTCCGTCCCCCGTCCCTCCCATTTTGCTCTTCCGGCAGGTCACTAATAACTCGGGGGTCATGCTTCAAGTGTGCCACAGTAGTGTGTTTTCCCCTTCGCCTCCCTGGGCTGCCCTTGAGGTTCTAAGGAAGTTCCTCTTGCTTTTTTGAAAACCGTGGCTATGAAAAATTGATCACCCTTTGTTACAGCTTCACTTCTGTCACTTTCCATCCCGGGCTCTGTTTTTTATAGAAAACAAGCTACATTCATCAAAAATGACAGAACACAGACTTAATGTAATCATGTATGGAAGCATGAATTGCAAATGTGGAACACGGGCACTAAAATGTATTTTCCATTACTGCCACAAAATGAAATAATCATGAACGTTTTCTCCACAAATGAGAACACACGTATACCAACACCTCTAGGAAACAAAAAACAAAAAAACATAGGAAAAAGTGCTACTTGCCACCACCTGCCCTATATCGGCCAGTGTGTAGTAGTGCTTGAGAATATTTAGTAGGGATGGTGCAAGAACTATGTATCTATAAGGGACGTGGTGGTTCAGGGGCTAAGACGTTGAGCTTGTCGATCAGAAGGTCGGCAGTTTGGCGGTTCGAATCCCGAGCGCCGCATCACGGGGTGAGCTCCCGTGACTTGTCCCAGCTTCTGCCAACCTAGCAGTTCGAAAGCACGTAAAAAAACGCAAGTAGATAAATAGGGACCACCTTTGGTGGGAAGGGAACAGTGTTCCGTGCGCCTTTGGCGTTGAGTCACGCCGGCCACATGACCACGGAGACGTCTTCGGACAGCGCTGGCTCTTCGGCTTTGAAACGGAGATGAGCACCGCCCCCTAGAGTCCGGAACAACTAGCACATATGTGCGAGGGGAACCTTTACCTTTATGTACCTATGTATTTATGCTTGGCATCAGAAGCAAAAGCATCAAATGCGCTCCTGCTTCACAAACTCTTTATACACAGCAAGGTCCCAACCTGCTATCCCTTGAGTACAGGTAGTCCTCGACTTACGACCACAGTTGAGCCCCCACCATTTCGGTGCTTAAGGGAGACATTTGTTAAGTGAGCTTCGCCCCATTTTACGACCTTCCTTGCCACGGTTGTTAAATGAATCACTGCAGTTGATCAGTTAGTAACCCGGTTGTTAAGCGAATCTGGTTTCCCCACGGACTTGGCTTGTCAGAAGGTCTCCAAAGTTGGCTCACACTTCCTCGGGACACTCTGCGACCGTCATAAATGTGAAGCAGTTGCCAAGCGTCTGAATTTGGATCATTTCGTAACTGTGAGAAGCGGTCCCAAGTCACTTTTTTTCAGTGCCGTTTTAACTTTTTAACGGCCATTCAACGAACTGTTGTAAGTCGAGAACTACTTGTAGTCAAGGGCCACTGAGACTGCAGAATACTGCAGTGAGGCCTGAAGACCACTTCCAGGCAGAGAGAGGGGCTGCATTTAATGGGCAGGTGCAGCTTCATGCATTCATTTGCACCAAGGGCTGGATTTAAGCAAAGGTAACCAAGATTGTTGTTTTTGTTAGTTGCGAAGTTGTGTCCGACCCATGAACAACGTTCCTCCAGGGCTTCCTGTCCTCTACCATCCTCTGGAGTCCATTGAAGCTCACACCGACTCCAATGACTCCATCCAGCCACCTCCTTCTCTGTCGTTCCCTTCTTCTTTTTGCCCTCCATCGTTCCCCAGCATTCGACTCTTCTCCAGGGAGTCCTTCCTTCTCATTAGGTGGCCAAAGGATTTGAGTTCCATCTTCAGGATCTGGCCTTCTGAAGAGCAGTCAGGGTTGATCTCCTCTAGGACTGACCGGTTGGGTTGCCTTGCAGTCCAAGGAACTCGCGGGAGTCTTCTCCAGCACCAGAGTTCCATTCTTTGGCACTCAGCCTTCCTTATGGTCCAACTTTCACAGCCATCCATTGCATTATAACCAAGACAGCTGCTTTTTTCCAAGAGGCAACTGGACTTGCTTTTTTTTTTCTTCGAAGATGTTTCGCTTCTCATCCAAGAAGCTTCTCCAGCTCTGATAGTTGATGTTACGTCCAGTTTCTTTGTCAGCAGTGAGTACAGGTGACTCAGGCAATGGATGTGGAGCAGGAAGGAGGAGTCTTAACTAATCCTCGGGGGTTATTCGTGGGTTATAAATATAAATTTAAAATAAATTTATAAATTTAAATATATAAATTTATAAATTTAATAAATATATAAATATATATAAATATATAAATTTAAAATAATAAATAAATAAAAAATAATAAATAATAAATAAATAATAAATAAATAAATAAATAAATAAATAAATAAATAAATAAATAAATAATACCCTGCCGTGCAAAAGAGAATGAGGCATATTACTATTTAGCAGGCAAGAATGATGTACGTCCCACATATAAAATCACTAATCCTGTGAATGTGAGGACTCTTTGCGTGTCTGACTATGAGAACAATTAACCAGCGGAACGACTTGCCTCTGGAAATTGTGGCTTCTTCAACACTAGAGGTTTTTAAGGAGAGGTTGGACAAGCATTTGTCCGAAGTGGTATTGGGTCTCCTGCCTGAGCAGGCGGTTGGACTAGAAGACCTTAAAGTTCCCTTCCAACTCTGGTTACAATGCAGTATTGCAGATTATTTCTGCTGACTGCTGACTGCCAGCAGTTTGGCAGTTCGATCCTGACCGGCTCAGCCTCCCATCCTTCCGAGGTTGGTAAAATGAGGACCAAGATTGTCAGGGCAATAGGCTGACTCTGTAAACCGCTTAGAGAGGGCTGTAAAACACTATAAAGCGATATATAAGTCTAAGTGCTATTGCGTTACCGCTTGGCTTTCATTCCCCCCCCCTCCATACCTTGCTGCTGGGTGTTCCCATAGCCACCACTAGGGGCACTGGTGATCAATATGGAGAATTCCGATTTCAGAGAATTCCGACCTTAATCTTAATGTCAAGCAAGCCAATCCAGCATAGACTGAAGAGTGCTAATCACAGGTTCCTTGCAGATCTGAAACTGCACTAGAGCCACTTAGCTTCTCACCAAGGTATAGAAATAGCCCCTTATTTTATCTGAATTCTTTATGACAACTACCCCTTTGCATTTCTATACGGGTGCACATCTATAGATACGGCACATAATCTTTCTCGGGCTATGAGCTAATTCCTGAATGACTGACCCGAGGAACAATTGTCGGTGAGTTAAAGAGGCATAAAATGGAGAACTAACGTAATAGTTCTCCTTGGTGGCGCAGCAGACTAAACTACTGTTAAAGTAGCACTTAGCTGCCAGCTGCCTGCAATTACTGCGAGTTCAATTCTCACCAGGCTCAAGGTTGACTCAGCCTTCCATCCTTCCGAGGTAGGTAAAATGAGGACCCAGTTTGTGGGGGCAATAAGCTGACTTTGTATAAAATAGAACACTGCTTAGGGGGCCCCAAAAAGTATGAAGGCTATTGCTTAAAAGCATTGTAAGCCGCCCTGAGTCTCTGGAGAAGGGCGGCATATAAATCGAACTGATAGATAGATAGATAGATAGATAGATAGATAGATAGATAGATAGATAGATAATATTTGTCACAACCAGCAGGGGGCACCGAAGAAAACGTTTTTACAACCTCCGTGGTTGGATTGGCCTTACTCTATGCCTTGGGCACCAGTGGAAATGGAGCAGAGAAAGATGGCAATCCCAATCCTTTCCAAAGTGTGTTTTTCTCCTTGGGTGACAACTACACAAAGTAAATAGCTTCAAAACTTCAAAATAAAAAAAAAAGAGAGAGAGAGAGAGAGATACACAAACCAGTGGTGAAATGTAAAATTTGTTACTACCGGTTCTGTGCGCGTGGCTTGGGGGGGAGCGGGGTAATGTGACTGGGTGGGCGTGGCCAACTTTTTTTTTTTTTACTTTTTAAAAGCATTTTTTACAACCTATTCGCCCGAATAGGTAGTAAAAAAAATGCTTTTAAAAGTAAAAAAAAAAAAAAAAGCTCTAACGATCACAGCTGTGGCGCGCGATCTTCAGAGCCTTTTTTTTTTAACCTTTTAAAAGCAGGAAGTAATGACACCCGGGTGGGTGGGTGGAGCCTCGCGCCGCCATCGCTACCAGTTCTCCGAACCACCTGCCGCAATCGCCACCGGCTCACCCGAACCGGTCCGAACCGGGAGCATTTCACCCACCCCTGACACAGACAATGTGAAAAAAAGATTTTTGACACTTTCGCGTCATTCAGCCAATGGTGGGAGGAGAAGACCAAAAAGTTCCCACTGTGGCACATGTTTGAGATAACCTGTCTGTAGCTTTTTAGCTGTCTTTAGATATTTTTTTGGTGCACACAAAAGTGGGAAGAAGAAGCGGAAGTGCTGGTTGGTAATATGCCACTGAAGACAGTTTTTAATTTTGGAGAGGAATGCGTAAGATTTTCTGTAGATTATCTATGTCCAAATCAGCGGCGCTGCAAATTTTGCTGGCTGGTATTTCCCTCCCATTCAAGACAACTGATTTACAAAACAGAAGCCCTGTCTGACAATCTCGCTCTCGATTCCTGGAAATGAATGATTTCTTTGATGTGCCGTTTGAGACGATTCACAGTGGCTGATGCTTCATCATCCTGAGGTCTGGACCACAATAATCCCTACCCCTTGGCCTGATGAGGAGTGGAAACCAGCTTTTCCTCCTCATTCCTGCCAACCCTACATTTATCTTTCGGTCCCCAACCTTTTGGGCACCAGGGATGGCTTCCACGGAAAGAGGTTTTTCTGTGGACCAGAGAATGTGTGTGGTTTCATGTGCGGCCTGCATCCCACGGATGGGGCTGAGCTCGTCGATCAGAAAGGTCGGCAGTTTGGCGGTTCGAATCCCTAGTACAGGTTTCCTGCGTGAGCAGGGGGTTGGACTAGATGACCTCCAAGGTCCCTTCAAACTCCGTTACTGTTAAGCTTGTTTGCATGGCCCAGTTTCTGGCATGCTGCAGCCCAGGGACCAAGGGTTGAGGACCTCTGCTCTTGTGGGCCCAGTGGTGAAATGTAAAATTTGTTACTACCGGTTCTGTGGGCGTGGCTTGGTGGGAGGTGGTGGTAATGTGACTGGGTGGGCGTGGCCAACCTTTCTTTTTTACAATTTTAACAACCTATTCACCCGAATAGGTTGTAAAAAAAATGCTTTTAAAAGGTTTTTAAAAAGGCTCTGACGATCACAGCTGTGGCGCGCGATCATCAGAGCCTTTTTTAAACCTTTTAAAAGCAGGAAGTAACGACACCCGGGCAGGTGGGAGGAGCCTCGCACCGCCATCGCTACCGGTTCTCCGAACCACCTGCCACAATCGCTACCGGATTGCCCGATCCGGTCCGAACCGCGAGCATTTCACTCCTGATTCACCTCACTTGGAGGTTTTTTTTAATGATAAAGAGATATGTAATCAGGGCTGTATCCATGCAGTACCTACGTATTCTTTCTACATAGTGTCATGCTCTCCAGAAGGGGGCACTTTTCTCCCAGGAGAGAAAAAAAAGTTTTCTTATATTATTCAATCCCTTTCCACTCTTGTACACCTGGGCGCTTATTTTTTTTTTTTTTTTTTAATTTCCTTGGCCAACTTCAGTTGCATAGTGCCAGCACAGAGTGAAATATTAAGACAGGCACCTGAAATTCAAAGTGTTTCTTTAATTAATGGGTGGATGCCACAAGATGATCCAATGCAGCTCTTAAATTAATCTTAATTACATGGATTTTGAAACTTTGGCATTAGCCAGCTACACAAAATATGTATTTCATAACCCTAGAAATAGGAGAAAAAGACAGCAGCAGCAAAGTTAGCTGATGATGTTACCACCCTCTGCGGCTGGGGGTGGAAGTGTCATCTGGGTGTGTCGGAGATCTAATCTGAAGGCTCAAATTAATTTGCTCCTGCAAATATCAAAACAAGCTCCCCCCTCCCCATTCAGATAGGGCAAACAGAATCCTCAACAATAATTTCTGAGTTTCTGCAACTTTTCTATGACGGTTGGGGGGAAAAAAAGGTGTGGAAAATTTCAGGAGTTTGGCTGAAGTTTTACATTTTAATCCCCGCGTGCTTTCGAAATAACTTTAGCCACCTGACCCCTGCCAGGTGATTTCATGCGTATCAGTTCTCTCACTCTTAAATCTATGTAGGTTAATCGCCTATTCCCCGCCCACCTTCCCATCTCAACCAGTAATGCCATTAAGCAAAATGAGGCAGGCTTCAGACTGGATCCTGGACTACCTCTCCCCCCACCCCCCACCCTTCCTCCTCCCAGGTCAAATGGATTACTATCCATTTGAGTTGAAAAGTAAGAGAGGATATTTCAATTGCCAGGATTGAGGTGAAATTCTACAGGTTGGCTTTCATATAGAGCAGGGGTCTGCGACCTTAAACTCTCAAAGAGCCATTCGGACCCATTTCCCACAGAAAAGAAAACACCGGGAGCCACAAAACCTGGGTGGGCGTGGCCAACTCAATGTCACTCATTTCCACCAGTCACATGACACACACCCCCAGCCACGCCTACCTAGGGCAGAGAACCGGTTGTTAAAAAACACTGGGAACCACAAAACCCTTTTGACATCTTTCTCCCTCCTTCTCCCTCTCTCTCTGCATCTCTCTATGTCTCTCTCTCTCCCCCTCTCTCTGTATCTCTCTGTCTCTGCCCTGGCTGCTTCTCCATCCCCTGCCGTCGCCCTTACCTTCTCACGCCAGGCGAGGAGTGACTGGGAGGAGAGGGCGAGGAGTGGGGCCAGCCAGTAATGAGATCACCCGACAGGGAGCCACAGCAGAGGGCCCAAAGAGCCGCACGCAAGCTCCGGAGCCACAGGTTGCTGACACCCGATATAAAGCAACATCTAGTTGACTTTTGCTGAGCCAAAAAACAAACAAACATTAAGCCGAATCAAGCTTCTGTCATATTTGGATAGGAGACCACAGTGAAATTCAAGGCTACAGGCTAGACTTACAAGTCAAAAACAATATTCTGAAGGAAGATGAAGGTGTATCTTTGGTATGGTTTTTTGAGAGATTTCGTGGAGCCCGCAGAAGCTGAGCTTGGCTCTTCCACAGAAGTCCCTTCGTCTTGCTCATCAAATACCTCAGGCCAACCCTACAGTTTTCCCTCTTCCCACCTTATTCGTCACAAACTGAATCAAGTAATTGGCCTTATTCGGGCAGTCCAACCGTTCCCAAAGACCCCCATGTGCCTCATTTCAGATCCCCACGCTTTAATATTAAGTGTTTCAAGATTTGGAGAGAAAACCTAATTTTGGAACATCCACAGAGTGCAAGTCAGTCCCAGCTATACATTGGCCTGCAGGATATTTCTGTGTTCATGGCGCTCTCAATAGGAACCAGTGGTGAAATCCTCTCTGGATTGCCACTGGTTTGTTGCCTATGCATGCGCGGTGTGCACCAAACACACACTGTGCACGCATGCACAGTGCATGCTAAACATGTGCTGCACGCAGAAAAAGGAGGCTTGGGAAAGTAAGTAGAACAGCGAGGGGGGGGGAGAATAGCTGTGCTAGGACAGCTTTCAAACTGTTCGCTAGAAAGCAAGATTTCCTGCTTTCTAGCCTATATAAACCGCACAGCACAGCTGATCGTCAGAAATACCTGTTCGGATGAACCGGTAGCTTTTTTTTTAACTACCGGTTTGCCCGAACTGGTAGTTTTTAATCACTACCGGTTTGCCTGAACCGGTGCGAACCGGTAGCATTTCACCCCTGATAGGAACCCTAACACAGTGGCTCTCTAACCTTTTGGGCACAGGGACTGGTTATGTGGGGAGAGGTTTTTCCACGGACCAGATGGTTTCGTGTGCTGGCTGCATCCCACGGGCGGGGTACGCTTGTTTGCGCGGCCCGGTTTCTGGCATGCTGTAGCTCAGTGCCGGTCCATGGACCAGAGGTTTGGGTACCCTTGCCCTAACGGTCATTCTTCTTTTAAAAATGTATGTGCTGTCCAAAATTCAAGATGTGTTTTACCTTAACGCAGTGTCACACACACACACACATATATATATATTTCTATCGAGACACCTGGTCTACCCCAGCATGTGGGAGGGAGCATACTGCATCCCTTTCGCCTTTCAGCTCCAATCCAGGAGCCCTCAAGGGGTAGACCAGGTAAATGCTAGGGTAGACCAGGTGTCTCGATAGAAAAACACTTTACTTTATTGGTTCGATTTATATGCCGCCCTTCTCCGGAGACTCAGGGCGGCTTACAATGCGTTAAGCAATAGCCTTCATACTTTTGTATATACCTGCTTAGTAGGGCTTTCCCCCCCCAAGCGGTGTTCTTTTTTTTTATACAAAGTCAGCTTATTGCCCCCACAAACCGGGTCCTCATTTTACCTACCTCGGAAGGATGGAAGGCTGAGTCAACCTTGAGCCTGGTGAGATTCGAACTTGCAGTAATTACAGGCAGCTGGTGTTACTTAACAGTGCTTTAGTCTGCTGCGCCACCAAGGCTCTCCCCTGACTCAAGGTGATGAAGGGAGGAGAACTTGTGGCTCAAAGGTTAATACTAACAAGCCTAACATGCAGGCAGCCCAAGTTCGAATCCAAGTAAGGGTATGGCTAGCTGATGAGAGCTAAATAGCTTGAAATAGATTTATACTAGTCTCCCTTTATTTATTTATCAGCGAAATATAAATTTTTATACACACACACACATATACACACACACATACCATGTTTCCCTGAAAGTAAGACCCTGTCTTATTTTTTGAACCCCGAAAGAAGCACTTGACCTTATTTTTGGGGAGGTCTTATTATTTTGGGGCGTGTGGAGCAAGACGGGGAAATCTTACCTGATTTCCAGCTCTGTCTCCCTAACCCTAACCAGAGAAAATGGCCGGGACCGGCTGCACAATCATTTAAATATTTTTGGGGAGGGCTTATTTGTGGGGACTTATTGTCAGGGAGGGGTTATTTTTGGGGGGGGAGAGTATTTTAACACACACGCTCAAAAGCCTGATTGGGCTTATTATCCGGGGAGGTCTTATTTTCGGGGAAACACGGTGTATGTATATATATGTGTGTGTGTGTGTGTGTGTGTGTGTGTGTGTGTGTGTGTATCTTGACTTGATAGACGGCAATATAATGGACGGGATTTCTCCTGCTGGAAGAGGTGGAACAAAGACTGTCCTTTTGGGACCTCCCAGAGTATTAGCCTTTGCCAACTCCTAAATAGATTGTGGAGCATAGAGATAGATCCTCTGGGAATGTTCACCAGAAATGCGCTTGATTCACCTAAATAGCCTCTGGACAGCCTTTAAGAGAGGAAACCAAGAGGCCCCTCTGGTGCCACAAGGAGACAGCCTAAGGGACCAGGCTAGCTGTATGCACACACAGGCTCCTTCCAGCAAACAAACCCTTAAAAGGAGTTCCATTGATCTGCCTGGAAGCGGTAGGTGCTCCTTGGTCTTTCCCCACAGAAAAGCAAAAGGGAGCGAAGCATTGCGTTGGTGCCTGTGCAGGGCTGGATTAAGTCCTCGTGTCCTGCAAATAGAAGACCTACCAGTAATTTAATTATTTCCCAGGGCAATAAACTGAGCATTTCTTACAGTAAAGCATATGCACCGAAGACAAATTCCTTGTGTGTCCAATCACACTTGGCCAATATAGAATCCTATTCTATACTATACCATACTATTCTGTTCTGTTCTCTGTTCTGTTCTGTTCTATTTTATTCTCTCTTTATTCTATTCTATTCTATTCTATTCTATTCTATTCTATTCTATTCTATTCTATTCTATTCTATTCTATTCTATTCTCTATTTATTCTAGTCTATTCATTCTGTATTCTATTCATTCTGTATTCTATTCTATTCTATTCTATTCTATTCTATTTATTCTATTCTCTATTTATTCTAGTCTAGTCTATTCTCTCTTTATTCTATTCTATTAATTCTGTATTCTATTCTATTTATTCTATTCTCTTTATTCTATTCTATTCTATTCTATTCATTCTGTATTCTATTCATTCGCTATTCTTCTCTTCTCTTCTCTTCTCTTCTCAAAAAAAATGGTGCTTGTTTGTTACCAGATGAAACTATTCCAAAACGGGTTTAAAAACCAGTACATCTCCAAAAGCGCATCGGCCCCTCTACCACAGAGGATGTGATGCCATATGATAAAAGGAAAGGGGGGCTGGCCTATATTATAAAATTAGACATGAATACGGGTGTGCATGTGTTGGTATATAAATGGAAGTCTCAGCTGTAGCTGGCAGTCACCATTTCCTTCAGTAGAAGTCGAGTCCATGGAGCAGTGGCTACTGAATTCTAGATCTTGAAGGATAACAACACATATGCATAGAAAGAATAATACTTTCTACTTTTACCAGAATTTACTGGTAAAAGTAAATTCTACTACTAAAAATAATACTACTTTTATCGAATACCTGTCTCTGGAAGGTAGACCACTATTGTGGGTAGTCAGAGATGGGTTTCAGCAGGTTCTGACCAGTTCTGGAGAACCGGTAGCGGAAATTTTGAGTAATTCGGAGAACCGGTAAATACCACTTCTGACTGGCCCCACCCCCATCTATTCTCTGCCTCCCGAGTCCCAGCTGATCGGGAGGAAATGGGGATTTTGCAGTAACCTTCCCCTGGAGTGGGGTGGGAATGGAGATTTTACAGTATCCTTCCCCTGCCACGCCCACCAAGCCACGCCCACCAAGCCATGCCATGCTACGTCCACCAAGCCACGCCCACAGAATCGGTAGTAAAAAAAATTTGAAACCCACCACTGATAACACATATGCATAGAAAGAATAATACTTTCTACTTTTACCAGAATTTACTGGTAAAAATTAATTCTACTATTAAAAGTAATACTACTTTTATCAAATACCTGTCTCTACCCACTATTGGGGGTAGTAGCAAGCGTCTGATTTCAGACAAGTTGTCATAGGTGATGGGTTTGAGGCAAGAATTTAATTGTATCACCTGGTTATCTGAGTAAAGTTACCTGTACAAAGATAGATAGATAGATGATAGAGAGAGAGGGAGGGAGGGAGAGAGAGAGGCAGCCAGGCAAACAGGCAGATAGGCAGACAGGCGGATAGATAGAACTCCTACTATAGGATTGTCTCCATACACACAAGAAAGACACTATACAAATAACAAGTTCCCAGAACTTTAAGGATTCATGATGCTGTCATTTTTCCACAATTCAGGTTAATTTCCCCAATTCCCATGATTTCTGAGCAAGTGCATAATGCATTTTCCCCCTAAGGCTTACCCTCTAATTCAACGCAGCATGTAATTTCTAATATGCGTTTTTCTGCTGTTAGAACTACTATTACTTATTACAAAGCTGTTTCCCATTTTCAGCGAGAAAGAAATGGAGGTACCCTTTCATTAGCAGCGAGTTTCCATTGAATGAATAGGCTACACGTTACCTATCTCGTAGGTGAAGGTAATTAAAATCAGAGTGAAAAGAAAATATTGTTTTGCTCTAGTCATTTAGAAGTGAGAAGTTGCATAGCAATTCTTGCTAGGTGTGGAAATGATCCGGTCTCAAAACTGGTTCTCGTGAATCTTATTCAAACTATTTAGGAGAAATATGTCTGCGTCCTTGTTCATGGCGCTATTTTTTTTTTAATCTTCTATTTGCATTATTCCCTCAAATAACTTTGCAAGATAGGCTGCTGCCATTATTCAAGACTGGCCTTGAAGACTATCAATAATACAGTACTTGCTGTGTGTTCCTGATCTTCTCTTTCATTATGACATACAGTCCTGAGAAACAAAGTTGAAGGAGGAAGCTGAGGTGTTTGAAAGTACTGTGTTTCCCCAAAAATAAGACCTTGTTTTATATATATTTTTTTGAACCCTGAAATAAGCGCTTGGCCTTATTGCCATGTTGCTCAAAAGCCCAATTGGGCTTATTATCAGGGGATGTCTTATTTTGGGTGGTGGGTTTCAAATTTTTTTTACTATCGGTTCTGTGGGTGTGGCTTGGTGGGCGTGGCTTGGCTTGGTGGGCGTGGCAGAGGAAGGTTACTGCAAAATCCCCATTTCCTCCCAATCAGCTGGGACTCGGGAGGCAGAGAATAGATGGGGGCGGGGCCAGTCAGAATTTTTACTACCGGTTCTCCGAACTACTCAAAATTTCCGCTACCGGTTCTCCAGAACTGGTCAGAACCTGCTGAAACCCACCTCTGGAAACAGGGTAGTAAAACAGTCAGTGTAATAACTCTTTCTGGAAGGGATATGCAGCATATTGGAAATCAAATGGCACTGAAGTGCAGAGTTTATTTTTAACATGCAACCGGGCACATTTTGTGTAAAGGGGAATTTAATTTTTGTCCTGAATATACTCAAAACTCTTTGCAAAGCAGCTTCACTGTTTTCTTCCTCCTTTCTTCTTTATACGCCCTTGTTTCTAATCCTGGCATTTTTTTGTCGACGCTGCTTGTGAATGTTACTGAAACCGCAGGTCCCGCTAGGCAGCTGGACAAAACTGTATAAACCAGGGGTGAAATCCAGCAGGTTCTGACAGGTTCTGGAGAACCGGTAGCGGAAATTTTGAGTACTTCGGATAACCAGCAATACCACCTCTGGCTGGCCTCAGTGTGGGGTGGGAATGGAGATTTTGCAATATCCTTCCTCTGGAGCGGGGTGGGAATGGAGATTTTGCAATATCCTTCCTCTGGAGCGGGGTGGGAATGGAGATTTTGCAGTATCCTTCCCCTGCCATGCCCGACAAGCCACACCACACCACGCCCACCAAGCCACGCCTACAGAACCGGTAGTTAAAAAAATTGGATTTCACCACTGGTATAAACCCTTTTTTTAAATAAATAGATGTGAATTCAATAACTCAAGAATTATTGAGTGGGGGGGGGGAGGGCAGTTTAATAATTGATTTTTTTTTTTGCAGTGGGGGCAGTCTTCTCTTAAGCTTTTCGTCTCTCAAGATTGCTTCGGGTTCCAAAACATTCTATAGGCGTGTAATTTCTTTCCGCCTGGTATTTGGCGTGCGTATGCCGCAGACATGTTCCAGCCTTGTGAATCTTCCTTTTGCTATTTGTGTGGGCAAGGTATGAGGTATGTATGAGGTGAAAAACAGCTGCTGTGCTTAATCAGCCACCTGTAATTAAGGATTATAAAGAGATGATCCTTCTGGAGAATATACGTCGAGCACCAAGTTTGGTTCAGGGAGGATTTTGGGGCGAATCATAATTTTATAGACACAAAAGACGTCGGAAATGACAAAACCTGCCAGTCAAACGTGCACAGGAGTCGATCCAGGGGTGAAATGCTCCCGGTTCGGACCGGATCACCTGATCCGGTAGCGATGGAGGCGGGTGATTCGGAGAACCGGTGGCAAAAATCCCTGCCTCTCCCCACCCCCCCATGTCCAGCTGAGCCACACAATCATCAGAGGCTTTTTCTTTTAATTTTTAAAAGCATTTTTTCTACAACAACCTCTTCGGCCGAAAAAATGCTTTTAAAAGTAAAAAAAAAAAAAAGCCTCTGATGATCACGCGGCTCAGCTGGGATCGTCAATGGGATCGTCAGCTGACAATCCAAGCTGAGTTGCCTGATCGGCAGAGGCTTTTTTTTCTTTTAAATGCCTCTGACGATCCAAGCTGAGTTGCCTGATCGGCAGAGGCTTTTTTTTCTTTTAAATGCCTCTGACGATCCAAGCTGAGTTGCCTGATCGGCAGAGGCTTTTTTTTCTTTTAAATGCCTCTGACGATCCAAGCTGAGTTGCCTGATCGGCAGAGGCTTTTTTTCTTTTAAATTCCTCTGACAATCCCAGCTGAGTTGCCTGATCAGCAGAGGCTTTTTTTCTTTTAAATGCCTCTGACGATCCAAGCTGAGTTGCCTGATCGGCAGAGGCTTTTTTTTCTTTTAAATGCCTCTGACGATCCAAGCTGAGTTGCCTGATCGGCAGAGGCTTTTTTTTCTTTTAAATGCCTCTGACGATCCAAGCTGAGTTGCCTGATCGGCAGAGGCTTTTTTTTCTTTTAAATGCCTCTGACGATCCCAGCTGAGTTGCCTGATCGGCAGAGGCTTTTTTTTCTTTTAAATGCCTCTGACGATCCCAGCTGAGTTGCCTGATCGGCAGAGGCTTTTTTTTTCTTTTAAATGCCTCTGACGATCCCAGCTGAGTTGCCTGATCGGCAGAGGCTTTTTTTTCTTTTAAATGCCTCTGACGATCCAAGCTGAATTGCCTGATCGGCAGAGGCTTTTAAAAGAAAAAAAGCCTCTGCCAATCAGGCAACTCAGCTGGGATCGTCAGAGCCTTTTGAAAGCATTTTTTTTACAACCTCTTCGCCGAAAAAATAGTTTTAAAAGAAAAAAAAAATGGCCACGCCCACCCAGTCACATTAACCCCCCCACCACCACCAAGCCACGCCCACAGAACCGGTAGTAACAAATTTTAGATTTCACCACTGAGTCGATCCCTTCACAACAGCACAGAAAACCATTTTGGGTTTCAAGGGCAGACAGAAACACAGGTGAAGGCAGGGGCGGAAGCGTGCAACGGAGGGCTCTTTCAAATATATCACACAGGAAGGATTTACGAGGGAGTAGCGAGGGCCCATTAATAGATGAGGAAAGCAGCTGAAATCAATGGCTAGTCTTAAGTTGTCCTGAACTACTTAATGTTTTCTTTTTTAATTGGTTTTTAAGAAGAAAAATATATACAGCCAACCTATGGGGCCATTAGGAAGCAGTGAAAACCTTGGCGCGCGGGGCTTTGATGGAAGGCATGCGAGAGAATACTTGGAAGAGAGTTTGATAGCTGCAAATCAGCACTGCAAATGGATCTACGTCCAGGGTGCATTATACAGAGAAGGACAAATCTCAGAAGTACTGGAAGGCTGCATATGCATGATGTTTGTCTGTAACAAAAGTCCAGAAAAGATCGTTGGATATTAACCCTCATTTATGTGGGAAACAAGCAAGAGTGCTGATTATTTAGGATCATAATTATCTTTCTCAGATCCACCGTATCGGGTTAGGTATAGAGACAGTAAAATATTAAACAATACTACTCCTATCAGGTTATTGGGATGAGATGGGTGAAGAAAGAGATTTCTTTGTTCCTCAACATAACACAGTGAATTGGATTCCGTAAGTGTCTTACGTAGGTAAGGGATGCGGTGGCTCAGCGGCTAAGACGCTGAGCTTGTCGATCAAAAGATCGGCAGTTCTGCGGTTCGAATCCCTAGTGCCGCGTACAACAGGGTGAGCTCCCGTGACTTGTCCCAGCTTCTGCCAACCCAGCAGTTCGAAAGCACGTAAAAAAAAATGCCAGTAGAAAAATAGGGACCCCCTTTGGTGGGAAGGGAACAGTGTTCCGTGCGCCTTTGGCATTGAGTCATGCCGGCCACATGACCACGGAGACGTCTTCAGACAGCGCTGGCTCTTCGGCTTTGAAACGGAGATGAGCACTGCCCCTCTAGAGTCGGGAACGACTGGCACATATGTGCGAGGGGAACCTTTACCTTTAAGAGTTTTATGTAGGAATGGGTTCATGAGGTTGAAAAGGCAGCTGTGATTTTCGTAGCCGGGTAGAACGAACAGAAGGGGTACATACACAGGCATAGCATGTTCATATCTTGATATTTTTTCCAGTTCTCGTTTACTTTTCATTTCAATACTTTCTCCAAAAATTAGACTCATTATATAATCTTGGACAGTGGTGAAATCCAATTTTTTTTTTACTACCGGTTCTGTGGGCGTGGCTTGGTGGGCGTGGTGTGGCTTGGTGGGCGTGGCAGGGGAAGGATACTGCAAAATCTCCATTCCCACCCCCACTCTAGGGGAAGGATACTGCCAAATCCCCATTCCTTCCCCACTCCTGGGACCAGCCAGAGGTGGTATTTGTTGGTTCTCTGAACTACTCAAAATTTCCGCTACCAGTTCTCCAGAACCTGTCAGAACCTGATGGATTTCACCCCTGATCTTGGAGTATCAAAACATGAATTTGTTTGCTATGGTATCATCTGCGTAAGAGACAGCCTTCCTTAGATGTTTCGACTGGACCTAACGCTTTAACTAGTGAGCATCATTTTATGCACAGAATTACAATATGCAGCAAAAATTTAACTGAGTGTAGTATTCACAATTGCATAAAGGCATTCCTGGAATGGCGTGGTCCATCTTTTCTACTGAACTCTGCCAGCTTATTTCTATCCTGTCTTGCTCCATGTATAAAGGAGGTTTGTTCATTCAAAATATGGTGCAGCTACAAGCTGTAGCAACTAAAGATCTGTTCTCCCATCCCTCCTAGCACAAAAATTTCAGTGTGCTTCTGTAACAGTATAAATCTGACGTCTGAGCTAGCTCGCTGCTTTCCGTTTCTAATAGGAGCATAAGGATGTGTAAACTTGGAGTTTTGCTTAAGCGGCCTCCTGTCATAGCGTAGAGTCTCCTTTAGCCAGCGAGTGCTGTCCTCCTCTTTCTGAAATTAATTTTCTTTTTATCCTTGACCGGTACGTAGCTTCAGTGTATAATCCTAAAAATCCAACATCGTATAATTGTCAAGAGATTGACTCTGGCACCCATTAGGCTCCATCCCTGCATAGGGTGTCCCCTCTTTGACCTCTCTGATCAATACTTCTGCAGTCCGGTTCATGCATTTCAACTCACTAAATACATCCACGGCAGTTGCCTTGCCTCATCTCCTTCGCCCACCCCCACCCCGCCTCTTCCAACCTTTTTGTAAATGGGCCATTCTGACATTTGTCTTCAGGAAGGCTCTTGAGTTGGTTAATGCCTTTTGAAATATGTAAGGGAGGACAGAGAGAGACGAGAGAACGTTTTATTAACGAGTGGGTAAGGCCGAAGCAGTTTTAAATCTTTCGTTTGCAAAGTGTGCGTCTGAATATTTCAAATTTACCTACCAGTTAATTTACCAGTAATTAATAATTATGAAATTCTGCCACAGTTTCCTTCTGACCCTTCAAGACTGAGTGTCTTCTTATCGAAAGGGAATCTTGTTTTCAGCCTTATTTTGCTTCCCATCTCCTTTGGCTCATCTCTTTCGAAATGACAAACAGAATCAAACTTAATTTTTGCTTCCATCGTCTTCTTTACTCCAGGGCCTAGCAGGAAGCATCTGGAAGAGCACAAATGAAACTTTGGGACTTGCTATGAGGGGATTAAAGGTAAAGGTAAAGGTTCACCTCGCACGTATGTGCTAGTCGTTCCCGACTCCAGGGGGCAGTGCTCATTTCTGTTTCAAAGCCGAAGAGCCAGCGCTGTCCAAAGACGTCTCCGTGGTCATGTGGCCGGCATGACTCAACACCAAAGGTGCACAGAACGCTGTTCCCTTCCCACCAAAGGTGGTCCCTATTTTTTCTACTTGCATTTTTTTTACGTGCTTTCGAACTGCTAGGTTGGCAAAAGCTGAGACAAGTCACGGGAGCTCACCCCGTTACGCGGCGCTAGGGATTCGAACCGCTGAATTGCCGACCTTTCAATCGACAAGCTCAGCATTTTAGCCACTGAGCCACCGCGTCCCAGTATATGAGAGGATTAGAGGATGACAAATAAAACTTTATTTAGAGAGTGTACAATCCAGGACCAGGAAAAGAGTAGATCCATTCCTTGAAGAGCCGTCTTAGCTGATTTTTTGAAGCGTCTCTATTGACTGAGCTTACCTGCAGTGTTGGGTTAGTCACAGTGATGAAATCCAATTTTTTTTTACTACCGGTTCTGTGGGCGTGGTGTGGTGTGGCTTGGGGGGCATGGCAGGGGAATGGTACTGCAAAATCTCCATTCCCTCCCCACTCCAGGGAAAGGATACTGCAAAATCCCCATTCCCACCCCATTCCAGGGGAAGGATACTGCAAAATCCCCATTCCCTCCCCACTCCAGGGAAAGGATACTGTAAAATCTCCATTCCCTCCCCACTGTGGGTTCAGCCAGAGATAGTATTTGCCGGTTTTCCAAACTACTAAAAACTGTCTGCTACCGGTTCTCCGAACTGCTCAAAATTTCCGCTACCAGTTCTCCAGAACCTGTCAGAACTTGCTGGATTTCTCCCCTGGTTAGTCACCATCAGAGGGACCACACCAAAGACCGGTCCCCTGATCACCCCCCTTGTGAAGGATCCAGGGTAATAGATTTTTACTGCCCTAAACAATGCTGAGATTTCCTAGTGTGTAAGGATTGTTTTATACTCTTGCCATTTTTTTCCTCCTGCTAATATGGCAGCATTTAGCCAGTAGCTGTATTCAGATGTATTTCAAAGGGTATATTAACCTGCAGGCATTAACTTATTAGCTCTTTGGACATTTTGGCTTTAAACTTCAAACGATGGCTTAAGAAATTGGCATGCTTAGGACATCTGACAATAAGCTGCTTGGCCAATGCCAAGCTACAGAAGCTAATTACCATCACCAAATTAAGAGACAAGATGAGAAGAATATTAAGCCGGTCTGAAAGGAAGTAAGGCAAAAAGTTTCACACAGGGACTATTATATTTTTAAGTGTTTTTATTTGTCATCTGATCATAGTAGGACATGCCCATGAGTTTTGCCTGACTAGTTTTTAAATCATGGTTTAAAAAAAAAAAGAGAGAGGAGACTCTTCTACTTTTGAGGTTGTATCAACTGAAGGCCAATTTCTTTTCCTTTAATTCCTTGCTTAAAACGTTTTAGAAAAATTCGCCTTCTTTCTCCAGTCGTTGTTCTTTTTCAGCTGGTTAAATGACGATTTTTAACTACTGTGGTTTTCTTTTCTTCCCTCTCATTCTCCCCAACGAACTTGCAGAAGATTAAATTCATCATTCATTTTTTATGGTTTTATACATTGTGGTGTTTTATGTTTTCAAATAGACTGAGGTCATACTTTTAACAGAAGAAAAAAAAAAAAGAACGTTTTGCATTTAAATTGAAGGCAGGTCCACTCCATTAAAGAGAAATTATTTGGTTCATATTAAAAGTCTTAAAAGTATACAAAATAGTATTCGGGTAAAAACCGAGAGATGTAATTGTATGTAATATCATAAAATAATCAATATGGCATTAACATTATTTCTCACTTCCCAGTTACAGCTTGGGGTGGGGTGAGCTTTTGCATATTGATGAGGTGAAAAGGGTCACCGTTAAATCTGAAATCTAACAGAAGTGGATTTAAGGTTACTTGTGGTTATATTCGAGCATAAGATTTTTTTTCCCTTTTCTTTTAGCTAGAGCAGGTGTCAGCAACCTGCGGCTCCAGAGCCGTATGCGGCTTTTTGGGCCCTCTGCTGTGGCTCTTTGTCTGGGGATCCCATCACTAGCTGGCCCCACCCCTCGCCCTCCCCTCCCAGTCACTCCTCACCTGGCTTGAGAAGGTAAGGGTGACAGCGGAGGATGGAGAAGCGGCCAGGGCAGAGACAGAGAGATACAGAGAGGGGGAGAGAAAGAGACATAGAGAGATGCAGAGAGGCGGAGAGAGAGAGACATAGAGAGATACAGAGAGGCGGAGAGAGAGAGACATAGAGAGATACAGAGAGGGGGAGAGAAAGAGACATAGAGAGATGCAGAGAGGCGGAGAGAGAGAGACATAGAGAGATACAGAGAGGCGGAGAGAGAGAGACATAGAGAGATACAGAGAGGGGGAGAGAAAGAGACATAGAGAGATGCAGAGAGAGAGGGAGGGAGAGAGATGTCAAAAGGGTTTTGTGGTTCCCAGTGTTTTTTAACAACCGATTCTCTGCCCTAATGACCAACTGGGTAGGCGTGGCTGGTGGAAATGAGTGACGTTGAGTTGGCCACGCCCAACCAGGTTTTGTGGCTCCCGGTGTTTTCTTTTCTGTGGGAAATGGGTCCAAATGGCTCTTGTGAGTGTTTAAGGTTGCAGATCCCTGAGCTAGAAGGATAACATGGTAGCTGAAGCTGATATTGTGGTAGGTCTATTTCTGAATTTAGATGATCCTATCAGAAGGTAGCGACCAGAAAAGCAACTTTGGATTAGCCACTCAGTTGTGGACCTCACGGAGCAGAGCAAATGTTTACTTGTCAACAACAATAATAAGCAGTGAAGGGACATAAGTAGTTCCCATTCATTCATGTCACTTCTGATTTCACTTCCTTTCAGGTCTAGCCAAGTTATTGGGTTGCCCACAATTGAGCAGCAATAGGTACCTTCTCTTCCCAGTCCTGAAAAGTCAAGGGACATAATACCTATAAGATAGGGATGACATGCTACCGGTTCGAGGCGGTTCTCCCGAACCGGTAGTGAAAATGATACTGTTTTGCCCGAACCAGTAGTAAAAAAATGTTTTAAAAAGTTCCCACGATCACACAGCACAGCTGATCCTTGGAATTTTTTTTTTACTTTTTTTTGGCATTTTTTTTACTACCGGTTTGCGCAATAGGTAGTAAAAACAATGCTTAAAATAGTAAAAAAAAAAAAAAAAAAAAAAAAGATTCCGACAATCAGCTGTGCCATACTATGGTGGGATTTTTTTTTTTTTTTTTACTTTTTAAAGCATTTTTTTTACTACCTATTGCCCGAACCGGTATTTTTGTGTAAAGTGTGATAATTGGTTTTTGAGTTCTCTGTGACCCTGTGAAGTTTCTGCTTGTTGCAGAGGCCATTTTGTGTGAAGTCCAGCTGCTTTTGCATGGTGTGTGAGTCAGTTGTGTAGCTTTTGTGTTATTTTTGTGTAAAGTGTGATAGTTGGTTTTCCCGGTCACATGATCGCCAAGCCACGCCCACCCAGTCACATGGCCACCAAGCCACACCCACCCAGTCACATGACCACCAAGCCACGCCCACAGAACCGGTAGGGAAAATTTTTGAATTTCACCATTGCTATAAGACCAGCCACATTATTTTGGCACCCTGCAAAAAAAAAAGGCTGCTTTTCCTGACTCCTACTTCTTCTGCAATGCAGAATGTCTATAACAATTTGATTCCCAGGTGTTCCAGATGCTCCTTATGTTTGCCTTATGTAGCTTACGGTCTCCAAAGTAAACCAAAAAAATAATAATAATAATACTCCTTTTTCTACCTATGCCTCTGAAGAGAGCCAAGGAATTAAGTGAGGGGAAAAAAAGCCAGTTCCACCTGTACTTCAAGACCTGGTTGGAGAAGCATTTCAAGGATTCTAGGAATACTGGAATGATAGAGTCAGAATTAATATAGCTATGCCACGAGTTCTTTAAACTTTGTCCAAGTTCCTCTCTGCCCCATTATTTTTTTACTAAACAGAATCAAGGCAGGGTTAATTTGAGTTTAGAAAAGTTGCTCTTGAAAAGTTGAAAAAAAAGGACTTCTCTCCATATTAATCCAGCAATGCGTTTGGTCCACCTACGAATCCCGTAGTCATGTTAAGTGCAAGCATTATTACCTAACTTACTTTTTAAAAGACGTTCACTTATCAATTCAGAGGGGGTGGGGGTGGAGAAAGAACACAGAAAACAAAATGAACAAACTTTGTACCAACTGCCTTACTACTTTCCCATTGTGGGTTCTTGCCCTCACATTACGGGGTTTCAAAGTGCCGATAATGAACCCCACCCATATTTCTAGCATGAATAATAAGGAATGAGCATAATATATTTTAATTTTTTTTTTTCCTTTAATGCAATACTGGTACAGTACTCCACCCAAATAAATACAATTATCTTATAGAAGATTTTTTTTTTTTTTTTTTTTAAGAGAAAGGAGATCATTGCTGGAAGGAAAATGTGGCAATGAAGCTTTCAGGCAGCTCTTTTTTTTTTTTTTGGCCTTCATATGGAGTAGTTCCTATTTCAAATCTCCCTATCTGTTACCAAAATATCCTTAGGTGGCCTCTGATAATCTTTGGTGCTTTCCCTTGGTCTGTGCAGATTGCCCTGGCTCCTTGATAAGCAGAGTACCCTCCTTTTGAGCGTGATATTCCATGTTTTCACTGTCTCGATTAATTGTGGCAATTCATCTCAGAGGGATGCAGTGGCGTGCGTGGTGGTTAAGACGCCGAGCTTGTCGATCGAAAGGTCGGCAGTTCGGCGGTTCGAATCCCTAGCGCTGCGTCATGGGGTGAGCTCCCGTGACTTGTCCCAGCTTCTGCCAACCTAGCAGTTCGAAAGCACGTAAAAAATCAAGGAGAAAAATAGGGACCACCTTTGGTGGGAAGGGAACAGCGTTCCGTGGGCCTTTGGCGTTGAGTCATGCCGGCCACAGGACCATGGAGACGTCTTCGGACAGCGCTGGCTCTTCGGCTTTGAAACGGAGATGAGCACTGCCCCCTAGAGTCAGGAATGATTAGCGCACAAGCACGAAGGGAACCTTTACCTTTACCTACAGCAATCTCAAGTCGTCTTCGCAACATCGTTGGGCATTATTACAGTTTTTCCAGATTTTGCGTGGCCCTCCATTGATTGCATTCGACACCAGCCTGTCATTTTCAGAAAACCGGAGCAGCTGTTTTCCTGCGCAGAATGCATTTGTGAACAGTGTGGGAGTCGAAGCATTGCCTTTGTACCACTTTGAGTGGTTTTTTTTTTTTTTTGCTCTTTGATGTTTTGATGTGAAAGCTGCCTTGGAACAACAGGTTGAAGATACCTGGCAGCACGCTAGGTGAGCGGAGAAGTCAGGGCCCTGAAGCTGGAGATAAACTAGCTGGGTGCATTTTTTTTTTGGAGATGGTCACACAGATCAGGTCTCTGTTTAAACAGAGATCCGTCTGTTTGATTGCAACCACTTGAAAGCTCCTGGGCACATTTGGGCCCCCTCCGTGGGACAATTTCATGGGGGCAGGGAGGTGGAAAGACAGGGAATGACCCTTTGGGATTATTTCTTTTTGATTTAATAAAATAGAGCAGTGGTAATGCAGTGGTTAGAATGCAGTATCGCAGGCCAACTCACTGCTCACTCCAGGAGTTTGATCCTGACCGGCTCAAGGTTGACTCATCCTTCCGAGGTCGATAAAATGAGGACCCAATTGGTTGGGGGCAATAAGCAGACTCTGTAAACCGCTTAGAGAGGGCTGTAAAAGCACTGTGAAGCAGTATATAACTCTTAAGTACTCTTCCTTCCTTCCTTCCTTCCTTCCTTCCTTCCTTCCCTTCCCTTCCCTTCCCTTCCTTTTCTTTTCCTTCCTTCCTTCCTTCCTTCCTTCCTTCCCTCCTTCCCCCCTCCCTCCCTCCTCCCTTCCTTCCTAGTGGTTAGAATACAGTATTGCAGGCTAATTCTGCCCACTGCCAGCAGTTCGATCCTGATCGACTGGCTCAAGGTTGACTCAGCCTCCCATCCTTCCGAGATGGGTAAAACGAGGACCCAAATTGGGGAAGGTTACTGCAAAATCCTGATTTCCTCCAGTTCAGCTGGGACTCGGGAGGCAGAGAATAGATGGGGGTGGGGCCAGTCAGAGGTGGTATTTATCGGTTCTCCGAACTACTCAAAATTTCCTCTACCGGTTCTCCAGAACTGGTCAGAACCTGCTGAATACCACCTCTGGTGAAGATAGATGAGAGAATGAACTTCTGGGGAGACTCAGAAAATTTCTGAGGGTTTTTGGCAAACAGGAATGTGGCAGAAGACACTAAAGTTGGTAGCCCCATATGGAAAACCAAGCTTAGGTGTGGCACAGCAGGGAGCTGTTGAGGTGTAACTCCCAAATGTAGGCGGAAATGGAGCTGAGAAGAGCAGCAGTATGGAATATGTATTGGGATCATCCCAGGATCAAACAAAGTGTGATGATGCACGAAAGAAGGAAAGAACAGAGATCGTTAAGATTATGATCAAGGTGCAGATTATGGTAATAAATTCATGGGATTTAGTAATAACGTTCTATAGGCCAAATTTTGATAAGAAAGCTAAAGGCTATTCCTTATGGAACACGTCAAACAAGGATACTGATTGTTCATTGACAAGCGTCCTAATCAGACCAGAATTGAGGAGGATAATAATTTAAATTCACATCCAGGCAAATCTTTCCTTGGACAATCACTCTCTTTCTGTTTAATTGACTGTATTGGTATATTCTAAAGACAAGTGGCTGAGAAGACCGTGGAGCAATTTTTTAAAAAACAGCAACAACAAAAAAAACAGGAAATAAAATTTATGATGAATAACTTCATTATTAGTATTATGTTGATGGTTTATGGAT